>NW_028263376.1:11011220-11321451 GCF_051168715.1 Poecilia mexicana | reverse complement strand
CAGGCGTCGGAATAGGTGTGGTCGACGTTGGCTACGAGAGGCGTTTAGCCAATCACCTCGGCGCCCACCGCACCCCGTCCATACTGGGTGTCATCAGTGGAAAGGTGACGTTTTTCCATTATGCCGTAGCAAAAGAACACCTGAGGCAGTTTGTTGAAGACCTCCTCCCTCAGAGAGTTGTGGAGAGGGTAAATATATCAGTGCCTAATCAGCCTGATGTACATTTCATCAAATGAAAAGAAATACACGCAGCGTTGTATATTTTCTGTACTTCAGATCACCGACAAAAATGAGCAGCAGTTCTTAAACAGCTGGCATGAGCTCAACAAGCCACACGTGCTTCTGTTTGATCAAGTTCCTGCTGTCCCTCTGTTGTTCAAAGTAGGTTCCAGTCATTTTGGTTAATGCAAAATAAATTTGAGGTTTCACGAAT
Organism: Poecilia mexicana; assembly: GCF_051168715.1. Lineage (NCBI taxonomy): Eukaryota > Metazoa > Chordata > Actinopteri > Cyprinodontiformes > Poeciliidae > Poecilia > Poecilia mexicana. Next base: position 11,321,018 of record NW_028263376.1, on the reverse strand, counting down.
GTAGCCATGGCGGCTGTTAACTTGTGATTATGTCTTCGTAGCTGGCAGCGTTTGCTTACAAGGACTACCTGCAGTTTGGTTATGTGGACCAGGGCCTTGCGGAGACGGCCGAACTGCAGAAACGGTTTAACATTAACACTTATGCTCCGACCATGCTGGTCTTCAAGGAGAACACGGACAAGCCTGCTGACATTATACAAGTACTTTAAAGCAACACATGCAAAAATCTGATGTCTTTCTGTCATTGTTTGGTATTAGAGAGGTTTCTCTTAGCATGTAGTTAAAATGCAGCATCTCCTCGCTCTGCAGGCTAAAGGAATGAAGAAACAAATCATCGATGAGTTCATGTCAAACAACAAGTTCCTCCTTGCACCACGGCTCGTCAATCAGAAGCTCTTTGATGAGCTCTGTCCGGTCAAACAGTTCCACAGACGCAGGAAGTAAGGAGATCTAATTGATGTCAGTGTTATCACATTTTCAGGCCTTTCTTTTCTGAGTTTATTCCATTGGCCTCTGGTCTCCTCAGATACTGTGTTCTGTTGTTGACAACTGATGAAGAGACATATTCCTCTGGAAACCAGGAATTTCTCTCATTTGCATCTACCAACACAAGGGATGTTGTGAGGTTTGCTTATGTGTACCAACGGCTGCAGCAACCACTCTGTGACATCCTCATGCACAGTGAGGACAGCTCTCAGTCAACGCCGCAGGTACGGTGCCCCAAACAGCATGTACAAAAGCATCGTAACGAAATAGTACAAACATTTGAAAGTATTTAAAGTCTGCACTTAACATTGGTTTTGGGGATTTCTTCCACGCATTGTTGATTTCAGTCATTGAGCTTAGATGCTGGATGCTCCATTTTCCGTTCACTCTGGTTCATTCTGCGATGAAATGAGGGTCCAGTACTCATAGAGGTAGTGATAAACTGCAGTGCCTTTTCCATTATTGGTTCTTTTTGTTTCCAATTGGCATGATGTCGCCTGTCAAATGAGTAGGTTTTGTCAGCAACCCAGCAGTTACAGGACTATCGTGTTCTACCATTGCGATAGTGGTACCTTGTATCCTTCCTTCTATTTTCTTTCCTTCCTTCCTTCCTCACTTATGCTTTGTGCTTTGCTTCCTTCCGTCCTTCGGTCTTTACTTCCGTACCTTCTTGAATCTTTCCTTTGTCCGTCTTTGAATCCTTTTCCTTTAACTCCCTTCTTTCTGTCCTTCTTTAGGTTTTAATTTGTGGGTTCTTGTGTGTCTGTGTGTGCGTGCGCAGGTGGTAATACTGGAGAGGCGAAACACAGCCGGCAAAGCTTTGTTCAAGCCAGTTACGGCCTGGAACGGCAGTGAGGAGGACAAGCTGCGTCTCCTGGAGGAACTGGAACGACTTCAGAAGGACCCGTCCATCCTCATACATGATGCCATGCTGCCTGAACTCAACAACGAGTTTGCTTCGGTACGATCATTTTGAAGACAGTGGTTGCATTGCAGTGGTTACTTAAAGCCAAACAGCTGTTCTGTCTCTCAGCGCTGTTCGTATTTTTCCTCGTTAGATGTTTGTAGTCCGGTGGATCTATGCGTCTTATGACTACCTCTCAGAAGTTATTGATGATATTCTTCATAACAACTGGTAGGCAATCGCTTTTAGTTTTAAAGCATATTTTATGAGAGAAACTTTCCAACTGTGAAATTATTCACTTTCAGGCGTGAGATGATGCCTCTTCTGTCCCTCATCTTCTCTGCTTTGTTCATCTTGTTTGGAACTGTGGTGATCCAGGCCTTCAGGTGGGTTCTGCCTGTGGGGTTCTGAGTAAAACGCAAGAGACGAAAAGCAAAAACACGAGTATAATTCCTCTGGTTGCAGTGACTCCAGTGAAGATAAACAGATGAAACCAAAGGTGAAGGATGGAACCAAGGCAGAAAATGGATCATCAGGGAGGCAAGAATACTCCTCAAGCAACCATGGATTAAATTAAAGACTTATGCCTTTTTTTTTTTTAAAGCTTTGTGTTGCTATTCATTTCAGCCGACCTCCAAAAAAGAATTTTGTTGAGGTGACAGAGCTGACCGACATCACCTACATCAGCAACCTGGTGAAGTTGAGACCTGGACACATCAATATAGTCCTGGTTCTCACTGATGCCTCCAAAAATATCCTTCTTAGCAAGTTTGCCAAAGAGGTGTATTCTTTCACAGGGTAAACTCTCAATGAACTTTACGCGCCGTATGAGTTTTACGGGTGAAATTTAGACACGCGTTCTCATTACTCCTTTTCCTCTGCAGGACCCAGACGCTGCACTTCTCCTTCCTGAACCTCGACAAGCACGGCGAGTGGATGAGCACGCTGCTGGAGTACGCACAGGACGCGGCGCAGATCGATGCGGACGAGGATGACAGCGGGAGCCGTAAAACGGACTACACCGGGTTTGTGCTGGCCCTGAACGGCCACAAAAAGTATTTGTGTCTCTTCAAGCCGGTCTACACCGGAGAGGACCTCGACGGGAAGTCGTCTGAAGACGAAGCAGGGATGTCAGTGGGCAAGCCGAGGCCCGGTTCCCGTGACGGTCATCCTCAACGCAAATCCAGTCGGTCCCGCAGCACATCCACCCTGCAGATTCACCACAAGCTGGACCGTCTGGGGCTTTGGATGGAAAGACTCATGGAGGGCACCTTGCCTCGTTACTACGTTCCCGCCTGGCCAGGGCTTGATAAGATCACACCAAGTAAGTAGGTCGAAGTGGAAAGATTTCATCTTCAACTCCTGTGACATAGCTTCTGTTATGCAGGAGGTTTGGCTAGATATGCCCTGTTTTCTATTATAGACCTTTAATGGAGCAAATTTCTGATAAACAGAATAAACGTAAGTTAACCATTGAGGAGCTCTGTGAACGTGCTGATGGGTTCCCCTTCGAAAATAACCCCAAGGAAACTTTAGCGATGTTTATTCTTTATTTTTGATTCCCAAACACAACTCCTAACCTCTTAAGTTTCGCTGGTTTTTCTGTCTGAACCCCAGCTCCCTACTATAACTAAGAACAGGAGAGACGGACCAGAAACCCGGCACAGCTTGTGCCGATCACCCTCATCCTGGTGCTGTTCCCTGCTCCACTTTATCAACTCTACTCTGCAGCTGGAAATAATACCATGCCCCGCCATCACAGTCTCATAATACTGTGCTCTTTCTACACTTTAATCAGACAATAAAATGGAATAATAAAATCACTGTGGCCACCTCTGCTCCTGCTGACAATGGGTCAGCAGGTCAGAAGCTGTGCAACATAGATAACCCATTTTCAGACAGTCACAGAAAGGCTGAAGATGGGGAATTTAGCTTCCTGCTGCCTCGTGTCTAACCTTTGTGCTGCTGTGGTACGAATCGCTTGTGGCTGATTTGTTGTTGGTTTTGGAAAGTTCCCATAAAATCCATGTAATTACTTAAGCAGTTATAAAGCTGTGTTTAAAGGAGAAAAAAACTGTGAATAAAGATGCATGAAACTAATATCTAATGTCTTGGCCTTTTTATGCATCTAAAAAATATATACATTTTTGGAAACAGATTATAATGCTGTAATGATCTGAAGGTGCACGCTGTGGTCTTCCTTGGTCCTGTGGTCCAGCAGAAAAAGAAAACACGCTCTTGCTTTTGTTAGGTGCAAAGTGTATTATACCTGTGAACATTTAACAAATGCGTTTTTCAAATAACCCTTCAGTAGCCTTCTCCTGCTTACATCAACTTAACAGACAGTAGCTGTGTGTAGCCTTGAACCCGACAGCATTTTTCTAAGACTTGCGTATTTTCTAAGAGACGCTACAGTGTACTGATACACCGTCCTCTGCCCGTGAGTGAAAGTGAAACAGTTTGATACTTTTTTCTAATAATTTAAACAGAGCTTGCAAATACTGTTTGAATTAGTTTGCTATTACTTACTACAATCATGTTGAGTTTGTATCTTAAAAACTGTGTCCTTGGAAACTCATTGAAATATTTATGTTATTTAATCCTGTGTGACATTTATATGAAAAAATATACTCCAGTAAATTGTTCCAGGTTGTATCAGATTCATTTAATGTGTTGTAATTCAATCCATTTTATTTGCCCAGGGCACCAAACGGGTTTATTAATAAAGACAAGAATTGTGAATTTATTTTGACATCTTGAGTCTCTTCTTTGGTATTCATGAAAAATTTGACGTAGTCGATCATTTTGGACAAGACAGTAAAATTTATTTCCTATATTTTTCTATTGATTTTAACATTTGTTGAATTCATTACAACAAAGGTTGTAATGAATACAACTTTACCACTGTAACATTTTGCTGTAAATATTTGCTGCTATTTATTAATGTTTATTTTTCTTATGAATTCCATTTAAAATATGCAGTCAAATTTACTCTTGTACCTTGTGTTGTTATTTCACTTGAGTAATTCAACGTTTTGGCTTCAGTGAGCTTAAAGCTGCAATTTTATATTATTATATTTTGTATTTTGTTCTGTTTTGTCCACAGTTTTTTCTTGAGCTGTTGATTCCATCCTTGGAAATTTGGGTTGTAGAAAATTATCCTTTTTCACATTACATGCTCTTTTCAATTGTTTACTGGAGGTGAAAACAGGCATACAAGTTCATTTCCGGTTGCGAGATAGGGTTTTTAAAATTCTCAATATGCAATCATTGGTTGTTTTTCTAAATTAATTGTGTTTTGCAAGGAAAATATTACAATAACCACGTATTAAAAAAAAATAAATCTGATATTGTTGGGGGGGGTATGAGTTTTCCAGTGGGCGCTATAGCACCCCCTGGTGCCACAACTGAGAGCATGCAAGAGAGAAAACTTGCTCTCAGCGCTCTCTCTGAGAGCAGCAGCAGAAACTCACTTTCTGCTACACTGCAGCTAGCACAACCTGCGTTCAGAGGATGTGACAATTCCCATTTGAAAGCAGTAAAACTTTTCATGCAACGTAAAGGGCTATTTGTTTACAAAATATTGTATCAATCAGTCAAATGTTGTGTATAGAACACTTGTCATACATTCAAGTCTAATACAAAGTTACAGAGGTTAAAAACAGAAAGACAGGCATTTAACCACTAGACACACAATGAAATGATCCACAAACAGATAAAACAGGTAAGTATTGTTAATAAACAAATGTGATTTATTAGTGGGAGGAAATCAATTGTAGAAGATAAGGAACTGTGGCAGCTCGTATTGATTAGAGAGGAAACACTGGATAAATATTTCTATTATATAAAGAGAAAGCTAAAATTCATAAAAATGGTAAAGTCCATGCATTGTAAACATGCAAAAATGATAAATAACAATAAAATCTAGAATACTGAAGATGAATTATCTTCAAACACATAACAATGTTTATAATTATTAACAATTTTCAAATAAATACATTAGGAACATATAAATATATAATTTAAAAGTGGCAAAAACCAAAGTGAAATGGAAAATAAATACAGATGAGTAAAGTGATATGACACCATCCAACTAGCAACAACTATAAGAAAACAGGGAAATGATCAGCTCAGACACCCCAGGATGGTGACGTCCCTGTCCTGAGATTTCAGCTTGTTGGTGTTAATATGGTTCTGAGACGATCCCCTCACTTAGGTGAAATGGATCCTGATGGGGAGGAGGCGGATGGGATGAGGTCGTCATCAGGCTCCAAACAGGTTAAGTCCAGCTCGAGGTCATTGTTGGAACGAACCTTATCAGTCCTAACAAGGAAAATGGAAAACACAATCAATGATAATGCAGATCAACTGTGACTAAAACAGTGGTTCCCAAACTTTTTCTTCTGCGCCCCCCCCAGTGGTTTCCAAACATTTTCTGCGCCCCCCCTATGGATTACAAATGGCTGTCTGGTTGAAACGACGCGTGTGACGGGAAGGGACGGGGGTGTGCATCGACTTTTTGGGGGGCAAAATGAATATACGTAGCTGAAAATAGACACCAACATCGGTAGCCTACAAGGTACTTGTTAAGCTTAAGGTTCTGTATTGATATTAGCTAGTCATCTTTTAGCTAACATTACCTGCATCCAGCAGCTTTACTCAACTCAGTCGGTTAGTTTGGAGGGAAAAACTGTGAAAAGTTCTTTGCGTTTTGCTGCCGTGATTCTAACACAAACCTACGTAGCTCCGCCCAGCAGCAGCAGGTCTCCTTCACAGGTGGAAACCCAGCGCGAGCGTCGTAGCGCTCATGTTGCGTTTAAAGGCGGCTCGGAAAAACAGGTTACAACATGTTAACAACGGATTAAACAGTTTTAACTGCTGATAAAAGTGACAGAGGACACAAATATGGGAAGTGTGGAAGCCTCTACTGTATGAAATTGACAGAGGAATAACAGAGAGTTGGCCATTCTAAGGTAAAAACCCAGAGCATACAGTGTTCATGTTTTGTTTGTTTTTCATCCAGACGGCTTCCCGCGCCCCCCCTGCAATGACACGGCGCCCCCCGTAGGGGGCGCGCCCCACAGTTTGGGAACCTCTGGACTAAAGTACTCCATATCTTACCACTTAGTGGAAATGACTTATAACAATCTACATTCCAGATTTGTTTTCACCAGAATCTGTCCGAATATTTTATGAAACCTTTCAGAGAAAAATACTCCAAACATTCTGAGTCATTTAGATCATTGTTATGTTGGTTTAAGAGTGAATAATACACAAACCATTAAAGTTGCAGTATTAAACTTTTATAAAAATTTTGTTTTTTACATTTATGAAACTCACTGTGTTGTGACAGTATGTTATGAGACACATCATAGCTTGTTTGGTGCCCTGGGCAAACAACCCCTGTGGGCCATGATTCCATCTTTCCTCTCTGTTATTACCTACTTTCCTGTCTAACTGCTCTCAAATAAAGGCTGCCTGAGCCAAAAAAAAAACTGGTAAAAAAGAGATAATTTATTAGTTTCCTTCTTTTTTTTTTTAAAGTAAACTAAGTGATTTGTGTAAGACTGACTTAAATTTGTCATTTTAAACACACTTAATGTGTCTTAAAAAAGAAAAAAATGACGCAAAATACCCGACCTCCTGCTGGGTTTCAACCAAGGGTCCAAGATATTTTTTTTAGTCCTGACAAGATTGATTTGACAATTGAGTGTTGTAGAGACCCAGATGTGGATCAATCACTGAAGGTTTGGTGTCTTGGAGAGTTTTTGTGTAAGAGATATTACAGTTTTGTGTTTAATGGTGAAAGATTTCAAACTCTGAGGCCTGACCACGTCCCTTAAGCATGCATGGCCATGCCTTATGAACAAAATGATCAAGTTTGAAACTGATCGATTGAAATCTCTAGGAGGAGCTTGATCAAATGCGGAGGCTGTAAACGGCCAAAATATGGTCAAACTCGGCACTTCTATCCAAGATAGCCAACTCATACATAATTCTAAAGATATTAATAAAAACGTTATCAAAATTTTAATTTGTGCTTTTTTGGGTTTGAAGATATAAAAAAAAGTGTAAAGGTCAAAAGGTAGGAATTGCAGAGTTCATGGAGGGTGGGGATAGCGCAGTTAATAATTTGATGACCTTTATAGTAACCTTTTGGAGAACCTTCTTCTTTGCAACCTGCTAGTTAGCATTTGTGAAGAAATTCTCTGCACATCAGAGGTAAAGGGCCAGAAGAAGCTCTGCGGAGAGTCATATTGTCTTCCAGAGTCTAGGGAGGAAAGTCTTTGCTGCACCTTTTTATCATAATTTTGAGGCAGGACTTGAAACGCCAGACAACACGCCTGAACCATTTCCAGGAAATGTGTGGTGCTGAGATGGGAGCATCCTATCTTGGGAAGACACTCGTATTCACTGTTCTTTCTCAGAACACCCCATTTGTTCAGTCTCAATGCTGGATTTCATACACCTGTAGCTACAGGTGTATGAAATCCACCTGTAGCTACAGGTGGAATTCAGGTGGAACACCTGAATTCAATGATTTCGATTGGGATTCAAATACTTCTGGCAACATTGTGTCTTTGCGAAAGAACACATCATTTTAATTATTTCAATTACCTTTGTCTTTCTTCCAAGGCTAGCATGTCGGCTTCCCATAAAAAATGGATGACAATCACACCCATCATGTTTGTGAGAATATTCACCATGGTAGTGAAGTGGTCTCTGAAGGGGACATAAGAGGAGAACAAACTTGCTGTTATTCAACTATGTTTTCTTGAAGGTTTTCTCTTCCCCACTCTACAACAGTGAGCTCTTCTCCAGTTCAGACAATTCCTAGTAACATCAGTCACAAAGTGTAGTTTTATCAATCATTGCTCCCCAGGATCTCCCCACAAGTAGGCTATCCTAGACATTTGTTTATAATGCAAATTAAAAATCATGTCCTGGTCAAAAATAACTGCAAGCTTTTTGATAGCAGACCAGCATAACTCCATCCAGGGTGACGACACGGTTTGATGGTTAAAGTACTTCTTAAACACAAGTGGCAGGCTGTTGAGCATCAAGTTGAACTTACAGAAGCCATTCAAACACCACCAGATGGACAGCATCCTTTGCAGGGAGTCCCACAGATGTCAGAACCATGATAGTGGTCACAGCTCCTTTTGCTGGGACCCCTGCAGTTCCAAAGGTGACAAAGGCACTACACAAGCTGCAAACCAAACACAGACTACATCAACTGAAACACGCAATTGTGTCAAGCCTTTTCTCTTAACAATCCCAGCATGCACCTTTTCTCAATTCCAGACACTTCAAGGAAGCAGCTTACCAAATGGCGATTATCTGGCTGATGTCCAGCTTGATGTCATTTATCTGAGTAATAAAGATGGAAGCGATCACTTCGTACAGTGTTGTCCCGTTCATATTGATGCCGACGGTAATGGGCAATATGAGGCGGAGGAGTTTCTTATTGACCTTCACGTTCTCTTCACAACATTGAAGGGCAATAGGTAGAGTGGCGGTGCTTTGGCAGAAAGCACATCCTTTATTGGTGCACCGTTCATATGTGGAAACTAGAAAAGTGTCACTCTTTGACAACAAACAAACAGAACATCTCACCTGGATGAGATGATAAATGCAGTCATCATAGCCTTGGAGATCTTCCTGTAGATGTGAATGGGGTTCTGTCTGACTAACAAAAAAAAAAACGTGGGCAGAATAATAAAGGCGTAGCATCCATGTCTGAAAGAGACAACAAACTTTCATTAGAGTCATGCGCTGTGTTATCAAGACACAAAGAGCTATTCACTGGCCTTCAACTTTGACACTTATGAATTTTGACATGGTAAACCACATGACAAAATTGGTTGTCATGTGTTTGGGGGGACTAGATATGCTAATACATAGCTGTGCGTCATTGCAAAGTGCAAGGAAAATGATTCATTGTTGCACAGTAACATCCACGAAGATGTTTGTGCATCACTATTCAGCCTCAATGAGTCCATACTTTGTAGATCAACCTGTTGCTACATCTGTAGCCTGTTGGGTCATGTTTCCACCAGCTTTGCTCTTTCATAGACGCATTTGTCACATTGTTCTCTGCAAAATACTATAAGCTCAGATTAGATGGAGAGTGTTAACACAAAGCTTTCTGCCACATATTATCAAAAGGATATTGGTCTAGACCAGTGTTTCCCAACCCTGGTCCTCAAGGCCACTGACCTGCATGTTTTAGATGTTCCCCTGCTTCAGCACACATGATTTCAATAGTTTTGCTGAATTGCAATCATCTGAATGAGGTGTGTTGAAGCAGGGGAACATCTAAAATATGCAGGTCAGTGTGGACCTTTGTCCTCAAGGCACAATCAGTGATTTATTTTAAGCTCGGCCAATTAACCTGGTGTGCTCATGTCCACCCCCACGAGATGCTGCCCTGGGCAGTTGCACATGAGAAAAATCTCAGCAAAATCAATGCTACGCTTCTGTAAATACATTGAAAACAGTTTTCTTTCCTTCTTGTGTAGAGTTCAGTGCTGCCATCTCACGAGCAGTCATCTCAGTTTGGCAACAAAGTTGAAACAGACAAAGTGGACGTACGCCATACAAACCACTCCTGCAAACTTCACGAGTTTAAAGGCATCTCCCCAGTCCTCCACAACCAACACACTGTCTGTGATCAGGAAAAATACTCCAATTGGCAAATACCTGAATCAAAAAAACGGTCAAGAAAAAAGGTTAAATAAATGGGTCTTCCAAATTGATTTTGATTAACTGTTTGTCAAACAAGGTATCCTGCAAGGATGATAAACATTCTTTTCTGTCTACTTAGAAAGATTAAAGCAACTATTTCCACAATTTATTTATGTTGATCAAGCAAGACTGTTCTTTGTTTTAATTACTTACATATTTCTTTGAAACATAAAATCAAGGTAAATTCAACTTTGTAAATCAGTTCAAGCAGAACTTTGTATAATGCACTCAACATGGTTAATGTAAATGAAATATGCAAATACACGGTAAAATCTAATTAGTTCACCTAACTTAAAAAATTGTGCAAACTTATTGCCTCAAAAAAAAAAAAAAATCATGTTTTTAAAACTTAAGATTTGATTTTTATTTGTTTCTCTGTTCAAACTTAAATATGGAAAGAAGTGATAGTTTGTTCAAGTTTTTATTTTTCTAAGATTTTATTAGTTCTTTGCAAAATTACATTCGGGGCAGAAAATCAATTACAAGTATTACAACAATATAATACACAAACAGTTCATTCATGGATTTCATACAAATTCTGTTAGATCTATTATTTTCAAAGGTTCAAAAACTGTCCAGGTATTTTCCACGTTAACATTTTGTCTTCACTTTTTTCACCCAAGGAGTTTTCCCAAATAAAATTTTTAACCAATGTAGCCACACTTTTTGTTACAGTTGGGTTTTTTTTGTTTGTTTTTTTTTTTTTTGCTACTGTCAGTGTTGACCTCATCAAATCTATTTTTTCTGCCTACATCTCCAACAACAGCATTGCTTTTTGTTAACCTTTAAACATTAAAAACACACCATAGTGCATATTTTATTTTTCAACACAGAATCAGTTGCAGGTTTGCTTCAGCAGGAATGGAGTAAGGTCTGGGGACGTCCTGAACATTAAGCTTTAACTTAATTTAACTTCATACTTTTAAGTAGACACAGCAGTGTGTACTTGTCAGTGTACTTCAAATCACAGCTTGGGAACTCTTAGGTAGCTTAGGTTGGTGTCTTGAAATACAGAGAGAAGCACAGTAAAGATAACAAGATTGCTTTTTGTTTTGTGAATGAACTTAAAAAGATAGGCTCTTAGTACTTAATTTATTTTCTGAAAAAAAAATGCAATTTTTGATAGGTACTTTTTCTCGAACCTATATAAAAGAACCACAGACAACTAACAATTTTGAACAAATATTTTTGACCTCAATACTGTATATATTTGTGTAAAGATACAAACTTGATTTTCTTTTATTGTTGATTTCACAGTTTCAGCTATGTTAAATTTACTTCACCACAGATTCATTTTTATCACAAACAGAAATCACATTTCTTTGATATTGTAATTTACTCTTATGTCTGACCTGAACTGATTAGAACATTTTGTGTATTAAACATATATCAGTGATTCTTGAGAATAGGGACAAAATGGGTTTTAATTTTCCCATATTTTTTTTTAATTATTTCTCAACCTTATGTATGCAAATATGACAAATAATGTTTAGAAAATATGAAGATGCTAAGGTACAGGCTCCCAGTTGCGAATTTTTTTAAAAAAATTACATTTTTAATCGACCTGACCCAGAACTTTGTCATCACCATCTGACAAAAATAAATCTAAAATGATTTTTAAAATACCCCATTAGTGATATTTTTACTCAATTTACAGACAAATGCTTCTCAAGAAATAAAATAAATATTATTTAAAACAAAAAACAAGAAAAAGTCCATCTGATGGAGTTGACAGTGCATGACGGAGTTGACACAGAACTGAAGGTGGTGACAAACTAGTGAGTAAAATGAAAAACTTGGTACATGTGAAGTAATGCAATTCATGTAAAATACATTAAAATGAATTAGTTGCACAATTAAGTGAGATTTGACAACAATTTCACTGAAAGAGTCAGAAAAACTCTGACGGAGTTGACATCTGACGGAGTTGACGAAATGCCAAACTACCTCAATTTATATGATGTTATTCTGAAGGAGGCCATATTGTAGCTCGTCAGGTCCATGAAATCTTTACATTATACCAAAATTAAGCTTTTATTTCACAAAATTTCATCAAAGTTTTGAAAATTGTCAGTTATGGAGTTGACACATCATGGTTGTGACAAACAACTTAGGAATAAAACAGAAGAAAAAACTAAAGAATAACTTAAGCTAACCGGAGCTAACTAGCCCTCCTAGCAAAGGAAGAGAAAAGACAACGTCATGGGGTCCTCAGAAGTTCTGGTGCCCCCCAATAATGCCTGATTTTTTTACATTCTTTTCGTTTCTGACGGTGTTGACAGAAACTAAGGACAAATTTGAACGGAGTTGGAAAATATCTAAAAATTATTTTTAATTCAATTTATCGATACTTTTATAATTATTTATATGTCTACTTATACTTAATTGTCATAATATATAATTTTAGTATTTATTTAATTGTTTTAAACTATAAGAATGTGTTGAGTTCTGCTCCTGGACAAGGGCTTTTACAGGCATCATCCACCGACTACAATGTTTAAAATAAAAAAATATTCAGCAAAAAAAAGAAAAATATACATTGTTGTGCTCACATGACCCAGGTTAGTTTAGTTAAATATTTGAAAAAAATATATTTTGTGTATATTTTATTCAAATTTCATGCTTTATCCATAGGACCTGTTTTGTCCCTATTCTCAAGAATCACTGATATAATTTGGTAAAAGCATGAAATTGTATACTGAAATGTTATCTTACCACAGGAACCAGACGACTATGATTTTTACTGACTCGTTGATGATTTGAATGAGCTTCATAGTGCTTTTTGCATTGTCTCCCACCCTGATTAACAAGATGCCGATGGTGAAAGACCAGATGATCAGTCCAATAATGTTGGCTTCAGGAATATAGCTGCCTACCAGTAGCATCTCACTGTCATTCTGCGGCTAGAAACACAAATATGCAGCCTCTAACTCTCCAAGAAAAGTACTGTAGTAGTACAGCACCATATTGGACAATACATATCACTTTTCCACAGTAAGTCACATTAAAGTCATTAACTTTGATGTATTTTATTTGCCTTTATTTTGTAAAAGACAAATCCAAAGTATAAGATAACTGTGAAATGTATAGAATAAATTCAAGGATTAGAAAAACATTATGCATATAAAGAGAAAAAAAATATTTGTGTATTTAGCTATGTAACCCATCCAATAGTCCTACACATTCAGTTATACACACTTCACTTGCCTTTCTATTGCAGGGAAGCAACAGACAGTCTTAATAGGAAGATGGATGACACTAAATCCCAAACAATCTAAGATCAAAACTTGTTTTTAGGGGGCCAGAAGAGTTGAGAAGATTCCCTTGGAGAAAAACAGTCACTCTAAATATACAACCAGAAGACAATGGATGGCTTTAGGTGAAAGCACAACCATCTGTTCGATTATTATGGTCAAATCCGAGCCTAAATAGAACAGAACATTTATGGCAAGATGTGGAAATTATTCTACCCTCTGTCCAAAGAAATGCTATTGTTGTGTTATCTGGTGTTGTCTAAACCAATAGTACAAGTGTTTTGAATGGTTGCTTGTCTCTGTGTTCCCCTGTGATGTGCCCCCCCTCCTGCTCAATGACTGCTACAGAAAGGCACAACTGCCCCTGAGGTGAGCTTAAAACAAACACCACCTCTCCTTTCATGTTTTAAATTAAAGCCATCCAGATTTTTCTTCCTCTTCACAGTCAAGTACTCTTTTTAGTGTTGGCTGACTACTTAAAACCTAAACAAAATACTTTGAAGTTTGGGGTTGTAAAGTGACAAAACGTGAAAAAGCTCCAGGGCTATCAATGCTTTTGGAAGGTGCTCTAGAATAAGAACGATAAGAAGAAAATACTCACCATTGGGATTACAATTTGATCTTTTGAAAGATAAACAACCTCAGTCTTGTACTGAGGAAAAAAAAAAGAACTATTTGTAACCTTCCAGACCCAACATAGGAAGTTGCACACTGAGCTGTGGTTCTGAATAAAAACATACCTGCTCAAAGAAAGCCTGAATGAAGCTCTCTGGAAACATGTTCCTGTGGGAGTAAAAAGAGAGTCAGAAAAAAAACTGAGCTTGTAAATGTGAAAGACACAAACCGTGACAATATTATTTTCACCAGAGTTTAATATTATCATTTCACATCTACCAAGACAGTTTTAAATTATAGTCGCTGATGAAGATAAATTCTATTTTTATTTCTCTATGCAGTAAACTGAATATGCTGAAAAGCAGGAATATTGTTTGAAACGGATCACTAGAAGAAAATTAACAAAAAACAGAAATACAAAATGCAGCGGTCTGAAATTAAACATTAGACTCATCCCCTGTCTAAAGCAACCTCAGTCTCAGGAACTATCTGCCACTTCAGCCGGCTCTGCTACATATAAGATCAGAAAAAGGACTATTAGTAAATGACTTCACTCATTGATGTTGATGTTCCTGACAGACACATGGTTGGATGACAATACTGAATCACCTCTACTAATCGAATCTGCGCCTCCTAATTACAATTTTTTAGGTGAGAATAGAAACCGTAAAAAAGAAGAGTCGTGGCCTTTATATTTAAGAATTTCAGAATTTCATAAATTCTAATGAAATCTTTTTAGGTAATTTTACCTCTTTGGAATATCTGGGAATTGAGGTAAAAGTCCATAGACTCTTTACAAAGAGTTAGTGATATGTAGAAAACTTCTTCATTGGCTTTAATGAGCTTTTATCTCTTATATATATCATTGATTATGTTTATGTTTAATAATTTTGGGAGATTTCAACATCCATGTTTACAAGCCAGAAGATATTCTTGATAATTTTGGTCTGACTCAACATTTTACACAAGCAACACTCAATCAAGGATACACACTGGACCTGTTTATCAGTCAGGGTGTGAATATTTCCAATGACTGTAACTGTAAAACCATTGCCCTGTCTGATCATTTAGCTGTTATTTTTTAAGGTACAATCTATGGAGGACCAAAACCGACATAAGAAATAAAAGCATAAATATATGCTTAGTTTTTCTTTTTCCTTACACATGAGTTTCCATCAAGTAATGTATATATTTTCTTTTTTATTTCCCCTAAGCATGCGTTTTTGTCAAGAAAAATAGATATTTTGCTTTGTCTTTATTTGCTTCTCCCTTTTCTGCTCACTGTATTTCCGTTTGATGTATTTCTGCTGCATCGTTATGTTAATGAGGAGAGCTGCCTTCTATGTCTGCTATTGGTCAATAGAGCTTTGGAAAAACGTTGTGGGGCGTTTAGGTGCAGTCGCTCGGTGCCATCTTTGCAGGCCACAGACCAAAACAAACTTTATCTCGGTGGTTTAATTTTGTGTTACCGACTGCAGTGAGGTTAGTTTCGAGTTGGATATTGGATTTTCCATACGTTGGTTACGTATTGTAACCCCAGATTCTATGAGTATAGGCGCAGCCCTTTAAGGCTATATGAAATAGATTGGGTTCGTGGTGATCTGTTTCTGGGTGGTAATTCTGTCAGTGGTGACGGAGATATAGTCCAGTACAAATGAGGCGTGCTGCTCCACAGTGGGTTTCACATGTTGGCGAATATCGTGGTGTGAGGAAAAGGGAGAGATGGTCCAATTGTCCAACGTGGGGGACGGGTGTTGCTTTATGTGCTCCAGCCAAATGGGAGTAAACATGGTCCAGAGCCTTGTCCCCTCTAATGTTGCAAGTGACTTATTGGCGGAATTTGGGGAGGACTATCTTCAAGTTGGAGTGGTTGAAATCACCAGCAACAGTCAAAGCAGCCTCAGGGTGTTTGGTCTGGTGTTTGCTAATGGCTGCATGAAGTTCTATCACAGCCAGCTTGTCATTAGCATCCGGGGGGATATATGCTGTCGTGAGTATGATGCAAGTGACTTCTCTAGGGAGATAATAAGGTCTGCATTTGACCATTATAAACTCCACATTGGGTGAGCATTGTCTCTTGTCTGTGCACCAAGCTTTTTTTTTTTATATAAATGCACAAACCTCCTCCGCTGTTCTTGCCGGAGATCTCTGCTATTTTGTCAGTTCAGTGTGTATGGCATCCTGCTAACTCAATAGCATTGTCAGGGAAGCCATTGTTAATCATGTTTCAGAGAAAAATAAGACATTTGAGTTCATAATCCGTCTGTTATCGGTGTTGGGGAGCCATATTTCATCCATTTTGTTTGCCGGAGAATGGACATTGACGAGGAAAATGGTGGGTAAGGCCAGCCGGTGTGGCGTAAGCTTTAGCTTAGCTCGTAGCCCTCCACGTGTACCCTGCCTTTGTTTGCGCTCTTGGTGCCATCTGCGTGCACTGGCCAGGAAGTGTGAGCAGCCCCTGGCATTCTGGAGATCTCTGTGATTGTTGGATATAAAACTGTTGGAGTTTTGAGTCCAAATGTCCAGAAACTCCTGTCTGCTGTAGAACAGCAATGGCGAGCAATTCTGGATGCATAGTCCAGTCAAAAGTAAATAGAAAATCGTTAATTCTTGAGAGACCCGAGCCTTGCGTTGTTCATGCGTCACCACAGTTATGTGTAACATTCACCAACATTATGATGTGTAACGGTGGCACTTGACAAAATGTAATGCTTCAATTGTTGCCTGTGTGTTCTATGATTTTGGATTTTGTGTTTTTATGATGTAAAACACCTTTATCTGCCTTGTTGCTGAAATTTGCTGTATACAATTAAACTTGAGCTGAATTGAATTAAACACTTGTCCTCTCACCTCAATATATCCATGAAGATCAAATTCATAGAGAAGGGAACAATAGTATCCTCTTCATCAACTCCCAACTCTGATCCCACACCAGGCCTTATTGTGATCACCAGAGACAACCCTGCAACACAAAATCTCAGGCAGGATGTCAAAAGCAACTAGAAAAATTGCTGTTCCTTGCAAAACTGTTGTGAGAATGCATACCTGCAGGATGAACACTGCAGTAGATGCCAGAGAGAGTAAAAAATATATATATTTATATATACAGAGACAGAAATGAAGGAAGTTGAAGAGAGAGACGAGTCAGAGGAGAGCTGAAGACAAAAAGACCAGAAGAAAGCTGAACACAAACAGATCTAAGCAAAGCAGAAGAGGGAAACACAAGGAAGAAAATGTTCCCGGAGACCTGTGCTCCGAACGCCTGTGCTCCGGGAAAACTTGAGAGAAAACTGCAAGATCTACAGCAATTACTCTAATATTTGCTCAAAGCAGACACCCCTGGCTACATTTTGATGCATAAATTATTTCTGTAGAGTGAAAAATGTATGAACAGCAGCATTTTGATGAATGCATTCTCACTTGATAACACAACAGACACTATGATACTCTATAAATCTACGTTAAAGTACACTGCACTTTATAAAGTTACCATAAGCTGCGGCATACAAGGTAGATCCACAGACGAAGGCTCCTGTGATCAAGCCTGCTTTCCTGGACATTTTGGTGTGTAATCCAGTTACACCTGAGAAAAGAAAGCAGAACCAGAATTTCATCTGATTCCTGAGCAAGAAACAGGATAACATCCGAGTTCATATGTGGCCTAACAATAGTCTAAATGTCTGAACTGATCTTCATCTTCTAACACCTTTAGGTGACAAGAAATAAATTCTTGTGAATTAGACTCATTGAGATCTAGACACATATATAAAAAAGTGTTTTTAGCAATATTCATACAGAATATCCACAAAAAAGTGAGAGAACACCTTTCATATCTATCTCTATAACAATAAGTTAATACATTAAGAATTTAGATTTATATTTAGCTTGCCTGCAAGCACGCTTGTCACAATGAGGGGGAGAGAAAACATCTTAAGCACATTGAGAAGTATATTCCCTGGAATTTGGATCCACCCTTTCAAAGCAGAAGTTGGGCCAACTGTAAACCTCAGCAGAAACCCAAGGCCTACTCCTATGGGACAAAAAAAAAAAATAAAATAAAAAATCACAATCATAACAAGCATAAAAACACCCCCAGCACCATCAAGATGTAAAAACAACTTTCAGTATGGCATACACACAGCAGCTGTGAGAAATATGTGGAAGTGCTTTAATATAATGGTAAATTACATACAGCTATATTTTTCAAAGTTTGTTCAGATTATTATCTATAGGCAACATTGTATTGTATGAATTAGTAAAACAGAGTCTGCCATTTATTTTCTACAGATGGGTAAAATAGCGACTAACTTCATGTCATTTACACAGTAGATTCAATAACTGCAGGAAAATGAGTGAAAGTTGGCAGAAAAAAACAAGGTTCACTGTAATAGTAGAACATGGCCTACAATCATACTCAGTAAGTTAGAATATGTGTTCTAATGAGACTTGTTTATTTGAAAATAAACAAGTCTTTTAAAAATATCCTGAAACATACCGTACTTATTTATTTTTTTTTATTAAGCCCATATCTCCAAATTAAACATACTTTGTATTGTACAAAAATGTTAAATAATGTGTTTTCATTGGGTGTAAGTGCAGTAAATGGGCTCTACAGCGGTGTGAGTGGGGCCAGAGCGGAGACATGAAGGAGAGGAAGGCAGGAAAATGTAACAATGAGCCCTTCCAGTTCTCGCGGTGGATTATCGCGGGACCTTCTCTTCATCCGTAGAGGAGTGGCGAGATTTGACGATGAAAACAAACCCCCATGAGGTGGAGTCATTGTGGTGAAAGAAGTCATTTGACTGACGCCACGTTTCTGTTTCACCGTCATGCTAAAAATTATCCAATTAATCAAATGATGGGAAAGAAAAAAAAGCTTTTCAGCACAGCAAGTCAGGAAATACACTTCCGGGTGTACACTTCAATTTGTATTCTAAGATATTTGTAAGAATTCACCTGGGCAATTAGTTGATTATGGATGACCACTGGGGTATTGATTTAGGGACAACAATAATAATAATAATAATAATAATAATAATAATAATAATAATAATAATAATAATAATAATAATAAGTTCCTGTGATTCTTGGACATTACACACCCGGAATAATGTCCGGGAGTATACTCACACCACTGAAGAATTTATTTAAATCTGTTGTCGGTGACTAAATGTGATCTGAATTGAGGCAAAAATAAATAAATAAATAAATGAAAATCTTAACGTAATTTTTTTGGTGTAATACAGTGTATTAAGCTGCAGTTCTTAAGCGTCCAGAAATATTAAACACTTCATTTGCATATTAAATTTAACAAATGTCAAAGTACGTTTTAACTTATTTCAGTTAAATGCCAGGCTAAACACATCTATTTAACCGCTAACCTCCGTCTCACCAGCAATCCCACCACAAAAATGAATTAATAATAATAAAATAAAAAAATAAAAAAAAATTTAAAAAAAATCACAGAATGTTTGGCAGTAGCAAAAAAACTTGGTAATTACCTAAGGCAACGGACAACAGGCAAAAGACCTGAATTAGGCTGTCACTCCTTTTCATCGTTTCTCTGGTCCAGTCAGACAGATGCACCAGTCTGTCGCAGCCGTTCACGATAATCGGTTGCTGTTTGGTGTCCAATGCTGGGTAACCAGATGAAAGTTGTCCCACTTTTTAAAAAATGCCCCGGAAAGCATATTCTGTCTCTATGGATACATTGGTAAAATAAATAACACAATCTGAATGCGTTAGAAATATTCTTGTTTAAATATATTTAAACCTATGTCAGTAACTGGATGTATTTAAAAGCGAATCTGACTCGACTTGTTCATTTGTTACTTCATAGAAACAGTGTTTAGGTGATGCAAAAAAAATTCTGATCTAAGAGGATGTTGTTCATTTTGGCATCCAGTCCTAAGATTCTTTTTTTTTTTTTTTTTTTTTTTTTTTGGAAAATGCCCGGAAAAGCCTTCCCGTGTCTCCTTGGATACCTTGATTTTGGTTCAAATACTCAACAGAATTTATTTTAAAAATGAAAAAGTCAACATGTTTCGACTAAATTGTTTGGTTTATGGACTATTTACTCATGAAACTGGACATTTTAACAGTCTGAAAAATACAGTTTCCTTACTTTAGAGTGTTAGCCCATAACACAAGTTGCCATCAATGCTAAGAGTTATTTATAGTAATAACGTGATAAAACATTTTCTGTTGAAAGAACGGGTGATGTGATTTGTTACTCAGTGTCAAGGATCTTAACTGGTGAAATAAGGATGACATTTCTGTTTTGAGAGAGTACATTTAAGAGAATCAGTTTTATTTAATTTAGAGTTGAATAAAAGATAGGTATGTTATGTAAAAAGAAATCACGTTTAGTTTCCATGGTAATTGTTATAAAAACTAATAATTTGAAATGTATTCTAACTTTAACCGTCAGCTGTACTCTCGTAACCCAATCATCATCTACAAATGATGCATTTGAAAGAGTAGAAGTACAATTTGCTCAGAGGACATTGTGATTTTATATAAATGTTAAACATGTTTTAAAAGCTCTTTCTCTAAAACAACAAATGAGAGTTTATTTTTAACTAAGCCCATAACTCCAAATTAAACATATTTTAAAAACACTGGATACATTTTCGAAACCAATTAAACCCTTAGTTTCGTGTAGGAGTCCGCTGTTTCGCAATTTTTGAAAAATTCACGTGTGAAAGCATATTTATTTAGTTCCACACTGAGTTTAGATGTCTATTCCTACTGTATAGGTACGTTCATATAGGTCTTTATTTATATTGTAGTGATGGAGGTGGTAGATACTTTTGATTCTGAAAAATTGTAGGGTTGGAGAGAATGTAATTCAAAGATAGATTTTTTAAAATGAAAATACATTTAATATTACAAATTTACATGAGACCAATAAAAAAGCATGTAGATACATAAATGCGGGATTAATGAAAAAGTTTTTTTTTTTTTTTTACCTGTTTAAAGATTAAACATGTTTAAAGATTAAACCGGTAAAAAGATTATTATTAGGCAAAAGTAGATTTACTTTCCGAGTGCGCACATCTGATTTAATAAAACTGATCGCACTTTAACCACTAGATGGCGCCAAAACACTTCTCACAGTATCCTAGATCTGTGAGACGAACTTCAGGCCCATAGATCAGCCAGCATCAGTGGTAAACACAAACCATTTGAGATTTTTACTGGTGCTGATTTATGACACATGTCACAAAGCGGTTATAGGATCAAACAACATCAGCGATTTAAATATCAGGTACTGTTAAGGAAGAAAATTCTAAATTGGTTAACTTTGGAAAAAGTCTGGCTCTCTCTTCCTCTGGATCCCAGGTCCTCTCGGAGGGCCACGTGTGGCCACAAGGAAAACAGCAATGCGTGTTGACGTCACAGAATTACAGAGTTTAATCCAATATAAGACAATGCATAAACTTACACCAGAAACTGCAGAACAACAGAGACATACATTCATTTACCTGACATAAATGGAAAGAAGAAAAGAAAGAAAAGCAAAGACGTGCAAAGACATCTTTGGAGAGTTGCAAGAGCAAATCTGATTTGTTACTTCTGTGTAGAAAGTTTTATCTTCTTATCTTTAAAATTCAAATAAGGCGTACCTGTGCTCATCCAATCCAGGAGCTGTCTCTGACCCTCTCTCAAGCCAGAAACCCCTGCCGTGTTTACTGCTTTTCACAGATGAGTGTGAAAAGCTGGAACTTCTACTGTATTGTTTTCCCACACAAACAAAAGGCAGTTCAAACGATCCTAGCAAACCATCTGCTGTAACTACGGGTAAATTAAAGGTCAAAAAGTCAGAATACATTACTAATTTCAAAACCACAATTAGGCCATTTGAATCAAGACATGTTAAGTTTTAAAACTAGCTTATTTTAAATGTATCTTCTCAACAGTACTTATTAAAAAGTTTTTGTTTTGATCTCAATCTTTTTGTTGCAGTCTGGGTAAAGCCACAATTTTCTGGTTTGGATTTTTTTTTTCCCTCAGGAAGTCGTTAAGATTGCATTAGTCAAAACCAATCTCGCCCCCCAAGGATCAACTCTGAGAGACCTGTAAATGGCTGTTCACCGATCTTCGCCATCTACCCTTATGGAACTGGAGAGGATCTGCAAGGAAGAATGGCAGAAGATCCCCAAACCCAGGAGTGCAAAACTTGTTGCATCATTCCCGAGAAGACTCATGGCTCTACACTAGCTCAAAAGGTTGCTCCCACTCAGCACTGAGCAAAGGATCCTAATACT
The DNA here is from genome assembly GCF_051168715.1 of Poecilia mexicana. Lineage (NCBI taxonomy): Eukaryota > Metazoa > Chordata > Actinopteri > Cyprinodontiformes > Poeciliidae > Poecilia > Poecilia mexicana. The sequence continues at coordinate 11,298,741 of NW_028263376.1, read as the reverse complement.
TATGAACACGCCCTGTTTTAACCTGCAGCTACTTTTATTAACTGCAACGTACAATTCAATGTTTATATAAATATATAAAAAACAGACTTTTTAATCTATAAGTAGACAGTTAACGCACAGCAAGGTGCACTGTGAGCACCGCAGGCCACACCCTGCAGCTACTTTCATTGCTTATCGTAACGTTTGATTTTCCTTTTGCAGCTTGAGTGTTCATCAAAAGCGTCTTGGAGTTAATTCCTTATTCAGCAACACATTAAGTGAATGTCTTAATGCAGATTTTCTGTTTTTCTTTGTGGTTTCTTTGTTGCTGGATTTCTAACTGCGCCAGTTGATTGCATCTCGGCTGACTGAACTCATGGCTCATCTTGATCAAATTTTAAATTGATGCATTGCAAACAGTTTCTTAAGAACAGAAGCGGCATGGTCAACGGTACAAAGCAAACATCCAAAGTCACGAACAACAATAAAATGCAGAATAGTGAAGTTTAATTATCTACAAACGCATAACAATACTTATAATTATTAAAAACTCAATACGTTAGAAATATATAAATAGATAATTCAAAGGTCGCAAAAACCGAAATGAAATGGAAAATAAATACAGATGAACAAACTGATATGACACCGTCCAACTAGCAATAACTATAAGCGAGCAGGGAGATGATCAGCTCAGACACCCCAGGGTGCTGCCATCCCTGTCCCCAGGTTTCAGCTTGTTGGTGTGAATGAGGTGCGGAGACGATCCCCTCGCTATGGTGAAATGAATCCTGAGGGTGGGTGGGAGGGACGGGGGACGAGCTTCTTATTAGGCTCCAAACAGCTTAAGTTCTTTTCGACCTCTCCAATGTCTCTAACACTAGCAAGGAAAATAGAAAACATAAGTAACATCAGTAATAATCTGGAAAAGCTGTGACTGTGAGAAAAGTCCTTAAAATACAAGGAAAGAATTTAAGATTAAAGAAATATAAGGACACTTACACATTTGGACTATTTTACACATTCGGAGGTGGAATAGATCACCTCCTGCTACAGTCAGAATAGTAACCGCTAGTCAGTTCAGCAACAACCTGTGGTGCTGGAAACTGTTGTCAAGCCTGTTTTTTCTACCTTTTTATTTCCTTCCATCTTCTATTTAAAGGCAGAAGCTGAAATAGACTCTGTGTTGTTGTTTTTTTCTTTCATTATGTATTTTATTTTCAATTTTATACACAGACAAACAAGCAATCAACCCGTGTTACCACCTGCTCAAAAGGGTGCTTCATTAATTTTAGACAGTTTTACAGCATCTTTAAGTCGGGTACAAAAACAAAACAAAAGATTTTCTAATGGAATGATTTTAATTTTGTCATAGTTTACCCTGAAACAGAACCAGAGAGGTTCAATAGATCCCACAGCCAAGAAGGAGAGTGAAAGGGGTCTGTTAGATAGAGGAGGACTTCATCAGATAATAAATTAATGTTATGGATTTCCTGACCAACCTTTAAATCTTTTACTTTAGGATCTCTGGATCTCTTCTTATTGCCTGAGCCAGATGTTCAGCAGCTAAAACAACTTGGAGATAGCTGGCAGCCTTGTCAACTCCCAGGTGGGAGGCAGAATATGACTTAAAAGATCCAAGTCAGTATCACGTCTGGTGAGCCCTCTCCTGTTTAGTACGGTATATGTAGATTATAAAATGGGGTCCCTCAGTAGTTTATATAGTAGGCTGCCCCAGTCATTGTTGACTCATGGTTGCTAAAAACTTTACAAGACCGACTGATTTTAGTGACATAGTGGGCGTAAAATATTGAATAAAATGTTGCACGACATGACCGGCTTTATTTTCATTCTTACATTTACCGCATTTTCCGCACTATGAGGCGCCCCTTCAATGAATGGCCTATTTTAAAACTTTTTTCATATGTAAGGCGCATAGAATAGACGCTACAGTAGAGGCTGTAGTTACATTATGCATCCACTAGATGGAGCTGCACTAAACAAAATATTAACAAAACAATCCGACTCCGGTCGGCGAGCAGAGCCTTCCGCGACTGGGCCGGGGCGTGGCCGGACGATGGTCACCCTTCTCCGTTCGCGCACAGCATGTTGGTGGAGAACGTGGTGCTAAATGACCTGCAGACGACCTGATTATAGACGGTCGGTAGGTAGATAGGTCAGTCAAACTTTATTAATAGATTACAAACCAACGTTCTGACAACTATACCAGCTTGCACCGCACACTTCTTCTTCTACATGGGAAAATGAAGTCGGCGGCTGCTTACCGTAGTTGTTAGACCTGTTGTGGCTCAATATTGGTCCATATATAAGGCGCACCGGATTATAAGGCGCACTGTCGACTTTTGAGGAAATTGAAGGTTTTTAGGTGCGCCTTATAGTGCAGAAAATACGGTAACTTTATGACATACAAATTTACAAGTTGATCGCTGAAATTGTCTCCAAGTGTATTCTGGGTAAAACACGTCACCAACCATCCACAACGTCGTCATCAGTCAGATACTTAGGAACGGATTCTAAGCTAGGTAGATTGGAGTATTTTTACGACAAATATGAATGGCTTTTATTAGTACTTTATAAAATTATGTTTTCATGAGCTTTGTTATTTTGGGTATTAAGGGCCCGGTCATTAGCCCCGCCCCCCGGCCCGACGCCGACTTGTTCCACAGAAAAACCACAATTTTTTCTGAGAACACTCTTTTTTTCCTCAGCCTCAATGCTGGATTTCGCACAACCGTAACCGCGAAAGTCACTGGAAAATCTAAATTCAGTGATTTGGATCGGGAAGTGAATACTTCTGGCAATATTGTGTCTTTGCAAACGAACACGTCATTTTAATGATTTCATTTACCTGTCGATGTTGTAGCCCATCAGCGCATCGTGGCACAGATGATCGATAACAGCCACACCAAAGCAGTCTCCCAGCACATTCAGCGTGGTGTTGAAATGGTCTCTGAAGAGCACAGAGGAAGAGAAGAAGCATACTGTCAGACTCAACTATGATTTTCTTGAAGGTTTTCTGTCCCTCACGCTACAACAACCAGCTCCACCAGCTCTTCTCCATCTCAGACCATCCCTGGTAACAAAATCAGTCTCCAAGGGTAGTTTTATCAATCATCGCTACACAGGCTCTGCCCACAAGTAGGTGATCCGAGATATTCGTTTTCCATGCAAGTTAGAAAGAGTAACTGCAAGGTTTCTGATAGCAGACAAGCATGACTCCATCCAGAGTGGCCGCACGGTTTGATGGTTAAAATGTCACTGAGACAATCAAACCATTTACATGATTTGAAAACATGAACTACCGTGCTTTCACTTTGTGCACACAAAAGCTTTTAATAATAAATATTTCTCACACAATACTATAAATGCAGAGTGTTGTAGTTTTCATCTGTAGTTACTGGGTCTAACGCCAGCGCCATCTTGTGACGTATTCAGGGTAAATTAAGCCATAAACACGTGATGGGTGATATGCCGATACAGATCAAGGTGAAAATGTCTGTTGTGCTGCTTCTCTTCTATCGTTTCTGTCACTATATGCTCTAGATCAGTGTTTCTCACCGTTTTTTTGGGCCAGCGACCCCTGTCCATTATTCAGGTCCCTCACCGCCCCCCCCATCAAAAAATGTATAGGATACTTTGCACTGAATGTTATTTTATTATTAATATTACTATCACTGTTGTTGATGTTTTGATTTGTATGGTTGTTTCTGGAGTTATCGTCAAAAATAATTTCCCAGAGAACAAAAAAGCAATGCGAATAAAAATTATTTTTACAGGTGTCTAAGAAAAATGCAATGAAAGGACATTCAACTTAAAATCGGTAGGTCTAAAAGCAGCCAAACAGAGTAGAAAAATATTCTTATTCTTTGCCATTTTCTACTTGTTAAATCTTTCACAAAATGACCAGATAAAAGATGTACAACAATGCCAGTTTAAACTGTGAACTTTTTGCAAAAAGACTGAGCTCTGCAACATTAAAACATGGATATATAACTCCAACTATATCATCACAACTGTTCCTCTCTTTTCTGTAAGTTTCTGGTGGTGCAGCTGTGTGCTGCCTTCAGGAGAATGGGACATCAGAGTATCATTCATATAGAATTTCACCCACATGGCATTTATTGTGCAAACCAGAGCTTTCAGTGGAAAAACAAAAGCTCCAGGTCCTTTGAATGCCATACAAATATGAGACAGAAACATGGATTACATCTTTATATAGGCCTGTCTATTGATTTATAGATTAATAGTTCGTTGCTCAGTTCTATGTCACGGTTCTCCTGCTTCAGAGTTTTGCGCAACGTGCGCATCCTTTTTTTTCCCCTACCCCATAAGGCGCGGAGCGGTCGGGAAGCTGGCTGGCGTAAACCTTTTAGCTTGGGTATTCTGATGATGAGCTACCATCGTTACGGTCGCAGCCAAGCATGTTTTAATGTTACACAATACCGTTTCAGCAACCTGCTCAAAGTCTAAACTGGTATTGTGCATTTAAGGCGTAAAGTTTACCTTCAAGCAAACGCCCCACAAAGGAATCCCTTTAGTAAAAATTTCCGCCAGCGCCCCCTGCTGTCCTCTGAACGCCCCCCGGGGCTTCAGATAAATGGCTCAAATCTTCGGTAAAAATCGCTCACAACTTTCTCTGTGTCTGTGTACTCAGCCTAGTTGTATAGGGTTTGATTTATGCCGATTACATCACAAGACGATTTATTATAAAAAGCTGTTGTTTAAATCATGTACGTGGTTTTATCATTTCAGTGACACTTCAAAGTAATTTTGAAACACAAATATCAGGCTGTGAGCATCAAGTTGAACATACAGAAGCCATTCCACCACCAGTAGAATGTAGGCATCCTCCGCAGGCAGTCCCACCGCTGTCAGAACCAGGATGGTGCTCACAGCTCCCGTTGCTGGGATCCCTGCGGTTCCAAAGCTGGCAATGGAAACAGTCAAGCTGCAAACCAAGCACAGCCTTCATGAGCATTACATGTGATCAACACACAACTGTATCAAGCCTTTTCTCTTTAAGGGTTTAGTATTATGCAAAATCATGTACTTTTTTGAGCTTACATCATGTTATAATGTTATTCCCTCATCAAAAACATACCTGGAGTGTTGCATTCTTTCATGTATTTTTTTTTTTTTTTTTTTGAGAAATCCTTTAATCTCCCATGACAACCACTCAGCTGTGCCTCTGTGGACTGATTGGGACTGTCGGACAAAGCTCTGAAAGTGGCAGCTTGGAACCTTGGAGCTCCACTTTACAAGGTTCTGAGTTTCCACCTCACAGAGTACCCCTTTCCCGTACCTGAGTGAAGTTGCCCTCCCCCCCCCCCACCTTCTTCAAATTAGACAAAACTGGTGTCAAACATTTGTGCTATGTTTGTAATGGTTTGTGCAGCAAAAATTTTCGTTTGTGCTGCTAAGATATTAAGAAAGATGTTTCTAGAGGTCATCAAAGGTCATTGGACATCAGTTCATGCTGGATCTGTGAATTTCATTTGAAATTGTTAAGTGCTAACATATGAACATAAATAATTAAATTTTAACGTTGATGAACACCACTTAGAACTAGGTCTTAGAATGAACTGGGACAACACCTCCCAAAACACACTTGCTGACCTGTATTTTAGTTTCTGATCACCAGAGGGCGCTATTAGACAAAGTGTACTGTTGAAATACGAAAAGTAAGACTAGAGCAAAATGTGCCAACTATCTAGTCTGCTAGATAGTTAGTACATCAATTTCATTACCGACAGTCATCATCAACTCTTATTTTCATGACTTCAATCTGCACAAACTTGCACAAACTGTTTATAAAAGAACTGATGTTCACCCAACTCTCACACTCAGCTCATTCAGACTAGCCAGCAGCAATTAGCAAACACGTGGAACTGTGCACTTACTGAGCTCAGTATATGAGCCACTTCTGAGTGCAACACAGGTAGAAACTTAGTTAAAAGGTTAATAGAGGAGTTGTGACGACTTTCTGAAGGCAGAGTTTCAAAGTGTACAACTTTTAAAGAGACAAAGGGCCAATTTCAAGGCATTAAATATCAAAGCTGAATTTCTTTTAATTTGTATTTGATATTGATCACATTTTTATAACAATTAAAGGTAACATAGTTCATTGGTTGCTATAAGAAAAAGAAAAACAATTTAACAATTCCACTATTCATTGCTTTCTTAATTCCAGGCACAACTAGGAAGCCGCTTACCCAATGGAGATTAACTGGCCGATATCCAGGACGATGTCATTAATCTGGGCAACAAAGATGGTAGCGATCACTTCGTAGAGTCCGGTCCCATTCATGTTGATGGTGGTGACGATGGGCAGAATGAGGCGGCAGATTCTCTCATTGACCTTCATCTTCTCTTCACAGCATTGAAAGGTGACAGGTAGAGTGGCAGAGCTTTGGCAGAAAGCACATCCTTTATTGGTGATGTGTGGACACTTTTCTAGAAAAGTGCTGCACTCTGACAAGAAACAAGCAGAACATCTCACCTGGACGCAATAATAAGTGCTGTGATCAATGCCCTTGAGGCCTTCTTGAAGACGACAAAAGGGTTCCGTCTGAGGATAACGAAATAAAGCCCAGGTAGAAATACAAAGCCATGGATCACAAGCCTGAAAGAGACAAAAAAGTCATGCTCAGTGTTAAGACAAAGTATTCACTGGCCTTTAACTTTGATACTTTTATACATTTTGTCATGGTAATACCAGACACCTTAGTGCATGGTTTCACAGTAACCATTCATCAATGAAAATGTTTGTACATCAACATTATACATTATAGATTATAGATCAATCTGTTGCTGCAGTTCCAGCTGCAGCCTGATGGGTTATGTCTGCACCAGCTTTGCTCATTCATAGAAACAACATTTGTCACATTCCTCTCCACAAAAAGCATGAAGTCAGACTGGATGTAGAGTGTGAACACAAAGCTTCTTGCCACAAATTATCAAATGATTATAGGTCTGGATTTGACTAGACCTTTCTAACACATGGATAAACTGGTGATCTCTGATCCTCAAGAGCTAGTGTACCAGACTTTTAGAAGTTTCCCTTGTCCTACACACTTGAATTAAATGGCTGAACGGCATCACTAGCATGCAGTCAAGGGCCCGGTTCCAATACTCAACCGAGCCCCGACACCACTCTGTGAAGTGTGAACTCAATCAAAGTGCACATAAGGGTTCGAGTGTGCAGATTACAAGCAGGCAAAAATGAGAGAATTGGGACAGTACGCCCCTGAGTGGAAACGTCGACATCCAGTGAAGGTATTTTTGCTTTCCAGAATCATCGTTGGATGTATTTGACTGTTATAATATGTTTTGTTATGACTTGTTGAATACAGAAAAAAAAAATTGATGGACTCACACATGTTCAGTGGAGTGAAACTAAAAATAGTTCAGTACTTCACTTTTGAAAACTGATTTTTTTTTCTTTGACAGTTTTTTGTGTGAACATTGTGACATTTCCGAGATGGCAAAAAAATACACATTAAAATATGTTAATACTCAATTTAACAGTCTGAAATTTGACTAATTAGAGACATGATTACATCTTCAGTTGTAACTCAAAAGATCAAGTTAAGGACAAACATACTGCATATATAAAAACTAGAAAAAAACAGCCTGATGCTACATTGTGAAAAGGAAAGACTACTGGAACTAAAATCTCCTTCTCAAAAGAAACTATGAATGTTGTGACTTTATAGGCCAAAACCGTCATAAGAAATTCATCAGGAACTCCTACATCAATTTTCTTCCCCTCTTTCCTGAGAAGAAAACGTTTAAAAATTATGATCTCCAAAGAACATAAGAACCATTCCACTCCCGCAAAAAATTTAAGATATTAATTTCACAATTCTGTACAAAATTTTCCCTGTAATGACTTTCTGCAAAAATAAATGCAAAAATAAATATCAATTCCTGTGCGTTTTGTGACAGAGATTTTGAGAAAATACACATTTGTTCAATTGCAAATTCATTAAGGTTTTTAGAAAGATTTTCAAAAGTGGATATTGTACATCTTTAATTTTTAATATAATAAAATGTAGTCTTGGATTGAAGAGTTAAATTATGATATTAATTATTTAATCTCCTGGCTAAATTACTAGCCAGGAGATTAAATACTGCTTTAAAAAATTATTTAAAAAATAATATTTTAAAAGTGAAATAATTTTAATGAAGAGAGTATTTAAATGTTTCAAAACCAAATGCCCAATCTTTCTACCAAGATGTTAATAGCTCAATTTAAGATTTGAAATTTGTCTTGCATTTGTAACATTTTGCTTTACTTTCCTCCCTGTTACTGTAGCTATTCTTTATTTCTTATCTTCTCTGCTCAGTTTATCATATCAAACTTTTTTGCTACTAATGTGAGCCTTGCCACAACATTGCCACATTTCCACCTTTTAACTCAAAACGTCACATGCAGCAATGAAATGTGCGTAACACATATAAGGACATAAACAGAACCCAAAATGGGCAGGGCGAAGGTCAGATGTGGAGAACGTGAGACACACTCAAACCTTTCAACATGAAAATTTGAAGGACACAAGGGTGGAAGTGCGTGTACTGGGACAGAACAAGATCTACATATATCTGCTAATAAGCCTATAGTGGAGCCAGGGTGTGCTGAAGCAGAGAAACACCTAAAAGTTTCAGGACACCGACTCTTGACAAGTGGAGCTTGAGACGACTGATCTAAACCATTCCATGCTCTCTTTAGTTGAAGGTTTAGAGTTATTGTGCTGAAGGAAGATGGACTTTGCCACAGTCAAAAGTATTTTGCTGCCTCTAACAGACATTTCTTTTCCCAGGATTGATGTGTGGAGCTCAGACTCTAAGCATTTTCCTTATCTGAAAACTTGGGATATTGTTCTAGAAACTAACCCTGCTCCAAACTTCTCCAGAACTTTGTCCCTGATGTGTCTGCTGAGGTTCTTGGTCTTCATGATGCCGTTTGTTCCCTTACATTCTCTAACCAACCTTTGGCCTTGTTCAGTTCATCCAGTCCACTGCTTGAACCGGACTGGATGTTTGGAGGTATCAGAGTAAAGAGGCTGACAATAATTGTATTCATAAGAACTGATCTCTGAACATAAAGGAAATCTCAGTAAAATCAGTGATACTGTTCTGTAAATACATTCAAAGCAGTGTCTCTCCTTCTTATGTAGAGTTCAGTGCTGCTACTTCAGGAGCTGTGGTTTCAATTTATTAATAAATCTGAAACAGAGGTGGTATACATACCCCAAAAGAACCAGCCCTGAAAGCTTTGTAAGTTTAATGATAGCGGCCCAGTCCTGAATCTCCAGCACCTGGTGTGCAACCAGGAACAACACCCCTAATGGCAGGTACCTGAAACAAAAAGCAGTCAGGACGTTAAATAAAATAGGTGTTTCAAATTTTTGCTTTACTAATTTTGTTTAGAAAGTTAACAGTTATTCTTGCTGTAAATACAAGAATTGAAATGACATTTCAAAGGTATAGAACTGGTGACTTCCTCTTGTGCTTGACCGGAAATAAAAGAGGGAATATTCATAATAAAATGCATCTAATTTGGTAAAAGAGTGAAGTTATGTGCTGTTTGATCTTACCACAGGATCCAGTTAAATATGATTTTTATTGCACTGTTGAGGCAATGAATGGCCTCCACAGCGACTTTGGCCCGGCGTCCCGCCCTGTTTAACAAGATGCCGATGACAAAAGACCAGATGACCAGTCCTACCATGTTGGCTCCAGCAATATACTTGCCTATCAGTTTAATGTCAGTGGCATTCTGTGCAAAAAAAAAAACAAAAAAACAAAACAAAACAAAAAAAAACCATAAATATACTACTCTAACACTCTTAGAGTAATATTGTAGAAGTACATCGTCATTGGACAATAAATATCATTTTTCCACAATAAGTCACATTAAAATCCTAAACTTCAATATATTTTATTTTGATTTATTTTGTAAAAATTTATTTAGCAAAAGAACCAGTCCAGATTGTGAGATGGGAAGAAACTAATTCAGTAGGTCTTATAGATTTTAGGTTTTATATATAAAAACCTAAAAAAAATTGTGTTTAAACAATTTTTTCATCACTTAAGTCTTTTAGTATTTTTTCTGCAAAATAAAACAAAGAAACTAAAGAGCTGCTTATTGAAAGCATAATGCTCTGACTATTTAGCAGATTAGTTCCCTCCAGAATTAGTTGATAAATGATGCATCTTCCACATTCAGTGCCACTATTAATGTGAAACATGACTTTCTTCCTCCATTTCACCTTAACATATTTAGTTGGATGTTTATTGTTTGTACACACTGTGATTGACTGACGACCTGTCCAGGGTTTCCTTAAGTTGATCGTTGGAGATGGGCACCATCATCCCTCGAAACCCCACCAGTGTAAGTTTGTGTGTGTGTGTTTGTGTGTGTGTGCACTGATGGATTAACTGATGGGTTAACAGAGCAGTGTTTTTCAACCCTGGTCCTCACAGCACACTGCCCTGCTTGTTTTATGCATTTACCTGCTTCAGGAAACATGATTTCAGTTGATGGTTGATTAACAGGCTTTTGCTGAATTTCAATCATCTGAATAGGGTGTGTTGAGGCAGGGAAACATCTAAGCAATGCAAACCAGTGTGCCGTAAGGTTGGGAAACACTGCTCTAGAGTCATATTAATGACCCGATTCAGAGGTGCTGAAATGGAGATGCATCTAAAACCTGCAGGACATCAGTCCTCGAGGGCTGGATTTGAGAACCAGCCCTCATACAACCTCAGAGAACCATGCTGACTCTGTGTTCCCCTGTGATGTACCCCTCACCCAATGACAACTCCAGAAAGGCACAACTGCTGCCCCCCCCCCCCGGTGGGCTGAACACAAACACCACCTCTCATTTCAGGTTTTAATTTGGAAATTTTTTAAAGCCTCCCCTTCTTTTTCTTCCTGTTTACAATCAAGTACTCTTGTGTTTGTTGATTACTTTAAATCTAAACAAAATACATTAAAGTTGGTGATTGTAAATTGACAACATGTGAAAAAGCTCCAGGACTGTGAAGACTTTTGGAAGGTGTTATGGAAAAAGAACAAAGATGAAAAAAAATAAAAATAAATAAGTACTCACCTGACTAATATTGTGGAGAGAGTCTTTTCTTTTAATTTGAACAATGTCAGTCTTGTACTGAAAGAAAAATAAATAAACTGTGGAAATTTTACAAACCCAAAATGGGAATGTACACAGTGAGCTGTGGTTCTGAATAAAAACATACTTGCTCATAGAAAGCCTGAAGAAAGTTCTCCGGAATCATGTTCCTATGTGAGTCAAAGGAGAGTCACAAAAAACTGAGCTTGTAGATGTTAGTCTTTTTTAGTTGCTTCGGTGCATTTCTCAAATCATTCTTGACATTTGCAAAAAAGTGCGTTTTTCAAAGCAATTTCTACAAACAGCGAAACACTTTGGATCACCTGCAAAAGCCAGTTTCTTTCTCAAAATTGAACATCTGAGTCAACGAAAGTGCCAATACCGCAGAATTAAAAGTTCTCATTTCATTGTGACAGTCAAATTAATTGGTCACGTTGTCAATATAACAGTGTGAAGGGATGTTCTGTTGTAAACTACAGCTAAAGTTTTGATAAGTATTGTAAATTATAATTGTGAGAGGTTAATGGCAAGAGACTGCAAAATTCACATTTATCCTTTTAGTGTAATTTGTTGACAGACCATGTCATTTTTGTACAGAAAGAACAAGACAAAACTGCAGAGCACAAAGAAAAAAAAGACACAGTAGAAATAGGAACATAGGACAATCGGAAAACCAAACTTATGTTTAAATATTGTGTAGGGTGAAATGATTCAACAGAGACATAATAAATTTTTATGAACATGACGCAAGTAATTGAAAATGTAAGAAGAATCAGAGAATCAGATATAATCACCTGTATAAATGTAAAAAAGTATTTGTAACTTGTTGAAAGAAATGATAAACTTCTTTTCTGATGTGTTCAAGAGGCACAATAATGTGAAGATTGAACAAGAAGATTTTGTGAATTTTAATTCTGTTCTGAGAAAAGCACCAAACCAACTGAGAAAAACTAATACAGAAAACATGAGGATATCATTTTTTCACCAATTTTACACATAAACCTATATAGTTTTAACTCAAACAGTGGGAAGAAAAAGCATTCATATCCCTTGAACTTTTCCCTATTTTGTCACATTACAAGTATATCTCATTGGAATTTATTGTGAAAGACCAAGATAAAGTGGTATGCATTTGTGAAGCAGAAAGAAAATTATCCATCCATCCATTTTCTTCTGCTGGTGCCTATCTTCAGCGAACTTTTTGGGCGAGAGGCGGGGTCACCCTGGACAGGTTGCCAGTCTGTCGCAGGCTTTGCACATGTAGTGACTGAAATTTTTGCCCATTTTTCTTTGCAAAACAGCTCAAACTCAGTCAGATTAGATTAAGGGCATTTGTGAAATGCAGTTTTCTGATTTTGCCACAGATTTTTTTAATGGGTTTACATTTGGACTTTGTTTTGGAGCCCTCCTTTATGTTTACAGCAGTTGTCCTGCTGGACCTCTACCCCAGTCTAATATCTTTTGTAGACTCAAACAGTTTTCCCTGTATTTGGCTCCATCAATCTTCTCGTCAACTCTGACCATATTCCCTGTTCTTGCTGAAGAGAAGCAGGTGCAGGGAATATGGGGTAAGAGCACCAAAAGTCCAATGAAACACATTTATGTTTGTGATTGTAATGTCACAAAATATGGAAAAGTTCAAGGCGTATGAATACTTTTGCAAGTCATCGTATTTGTTAGAGATAATAAAAAACAGCTATTGTATCTTTTCTATGCAGGAAACTATAACATTACTATGCAGAAAAGCAGGAATTTTGCCTGAACACTTCTTCTCTCACCTTAAAAGGTCCTGAAGAACCAAATGAACGGATATGGGTGGGACATCCACTTTTTCAGTGGATGAAATGTCTTGCCCCTCACCAGGCTTAGCCAATAGCACCAGAGTCAGTCCTACAACACAAATAATCTACAAACATATCACCTCACTCTCACTAATGAAATCTGGTCTAAAAACCCATCTTTTTATATGAACCTATTCTTATTAGGTTATGATGATGTGGATTTCTTTAGTCTTTCTTGCATTCTGTTGCTGTGTTTTATGTTAGCTTTTAACAGTACAGCAATCTTGATTGTACTGAGATGCACTTTTAAATGAACAGTTTCATGATTTTTTTCAACAAGCCTCAGGCAGCATGTCAAAACAACACCACAATGCACTCTATAGTGGTCTTGATAAGTCTACATTAAAATGTGCAACCTATGATAAAGTTACCAATAGCTACGGCAGTCAAGGTAGTGCCACAGACGTAGGTTGCAGCGAGGATGGCCGTTTTCTTGGACATCGGGGTGTTTAAGTCAGTTACGCCTGAGAAAAGAGAGCAGAACCAGAAGTTCATGTGGTGCCTGAGCAATGACTAGGACAACATGCCAGTTTATATGTATCCTAATAGTCTAAATGTCTGAACCAATCTTTATCTTTTTGTGGCAGTATGCCCTGTAGGCTCTGAACGCACCACACACGTGCCTGAATCTATAGCCGTTTTCGCACTGCAAGGAACGGAACGGAGCGGCACGGAACGGGTTCAAAGTAGGGCCGACCGTGTTTGCATTAAAACTTCCGACCCGGTTCCACCCGACTCCTTGTGGTTCCAATCGGGCCTGCCAAATGGGGCTGCTTAGAATCAGCAGCTGATTGGTTTAGAGTCAGCCGTTAATCGGTTCTAGCTGGCTCTCACTAAACTGTTCTTACTGTATTTTGTAAAGAGTGCTCTTTTTTAATATTTTTATTATTATTTTTAATTTGCGATGAATTCCTCTCAATATTCTGCTGTTACCTGCTCCCATGATGAGGTAATTTTTTTCCTCTCCGCTTACTCCCTGATGAACGAGTACAGAACGAACTAGACCGGTCAACGAGGAAAGAGAAAGTTTTCCGCAGCATCTCTGAGGAAAAGGTTTCGGCCGCTGCATCGAAACCATTGTTTAGTTTCAAAATAATGACGTCAGGTACAGCTTCGATGGCGCCCTCAGTTATATGCAAACACAACAGGGCTGCAGTTCGGGTGGAACCGGACCGAAGCGTGCCGTTCCGTTCCGTTCCGTTCTTTGCAGTGCGAAAACGGCTTAATTGGTTGTGGCACTGGCTGGCTGTATATAAAGGGCCCTCCCTCATCTTGTTGCCATCACGTTGTTTTCTTTCCGGTTCAGACCTCGGCGTTTGCTGGCGCTGCACGCTAGGTAAGGTAGGCTTCTTCTCTCTCTGTCAAGCTTATTACTTGTGATTTATTTCCATTTTCTATATATCAGCCGCGTATTAATGCGCGCTCGAATGGTGCGCTTAACGACGCTCTGATCGCCGATCCATCCTCCTCGTGGTAAGAAGCTTCCCACACTCCGCTTAGCATTAGCTCAGCTTCTATTGTATATCCAGGCTGCCTGTACAAGCTGCATGCTTTCCCCTTCCTGTCAGAGGCACCACATTTGAGCTCAGTGGTAAGTGAAATGGTAATCTTTTGTATGCTTCCAGAATCCATTTATGACACTTATTTTCGATAGCCGCTGCTGTTTGCCCTTGGCCGGCTGTGTGCCTGTTGTCTTGGTTATCCGTTGTGAGCTGCCTCCCTGTCGTCCTGGTTGCTGGTCTCATGCCCGCCGGCGTAAAACTGGCTCCTGTCACTCGTCCAGTGTTGCTGGTTTGTGACCAGCTCGGACTGATTCTTCTAGTGCAGCTCTGGATGGCGTCTGGTGCGGCGGAAGGATCCTTAATTTGAACTTTTGCTGCTTGAGTATTTGTCGTCGACTGAACTGCATAATTGTGAATTAATGTAATTTGAATGTGGTTCTCTTTTCCTTTATTTTGACAGGAACGGCCAGCTCACGGTGTTGGTGGTGGACTTTCCTGGTGGTGGTACTCTTTTTTTCTGGTTTGGTGCATGATTTTCTTTTTCTTTTTTTTTTTTTTTTTTCTGTCACTTCCCTGATTTGCACTGCCATCCGAGTTGAACCATAATTCTTTAAGTGTGTATGGTTTTAAATTGGCATATTTTGACTAAACTGAAAACAGTTGTGCAATAAATAAAATTATTGAATTGGGTGAGATTGTCTCAAGCCTCATCTGCAGCGGGTCTGTGTGACTTAAAGGCAACTTTTCAAGTGGATTCATTGCAATCTTATCTTAAAATAGTGGCCTTAAATTCAAGTTGCCCATTTTGATCACCCTGGTCTTGCTACATTCATTTTGTCACAAATAATTGGTAAGAACACCTTATGAATCTAAGGTCCAGATATAATCAAGTGTTTATCCACAAATCAATGAGTGAGCATCTTTACAACAAGCTAATGCATCAAGTATTTCGATTCATATTTAGCTTGCCTGCAATCACGCTTGTCACAATGAGGGGGACAGCGAATAGCTGAAGCACATTTATAAATATTTCCCCTGGCATTTGGATCCAGTGATTATGAGGTGGACTTATAGAAACCAGAAACTTCAGCAGAAGTCCAAGGCCTAACCCTATGAAGCAAACAAATCAAACACATATTTATAAACCAAGAACCAGAAATGCTGAATGAAGACCTGGTTTCTTTATAGAGCAGCATCACTTTAACACCAAAGGCCCTCAACCTGTGCTGAAAATGTGGTCGCTGCTGCAGATAGTCAGTCTGAGCAGTGCATGAGTTTAATATTTCCAGACATAAAAATCAACAAAGTACATTAACATCTTACACTATGACAAATACACATTTTTAATTTTTATCTGACCAACAAATAACTCAATATTCAAACTTGAGCTACACTTGGTGTCGAGGGGAAATGCATAAAAAACCCCAAATTAAACATTTCACGAGGGTATTAAGACTGCACATATAAAGTATGCTTACCTCATTTCAGTAGAAACCCTGGTTAAACCCACTAACTTCTGTCATCAGGCAGCAATTAGACCACACAATTAAAGCACTAAAAAAATTCACAGGATGCTCAGCAGTAGAAAATGGAGTCAGTACTTACCTAAGCCAACTGAAATCAGGGTAGTGAGCTGAAATGAAGTTTCTTTCATTGTCTTTCTTTCACCTCAGTGCAGTGAGCTGAAACAGATGGCCCAGTCTCTCACAGTTAAGATTATGAGTTGCTTTTTGGTGTCCAATGCTGGGTGTATAAATGACGTGTGTCCCCCTTTGAAAAAAATGCTCTGAAAAACAGATTTGGTTTCCATGGATACCTTGGTAAAAATAAATACAACTTCAACATTTTATAAATATACATATGTATATATATATAAAAAAGATAGTGGGCTTTCTGTAATTTGATGTGCTTAAAAACAAATTAGGTTTCGATGGTGTCAATTGGATTAATTAGTTTGCTAGTTCAGAGAAGTATTTTTGTTTAAACAGTGTTTCAGTGATTTAAAAAGTTTCAGTTTTAAAAGGATCTTGTTCATTTTGTCATACAATGTGTCTTTGTGTAATTTTTTATTTTTATTTTTTTTGGAAAATGCCAGGAAAACATTCCTGGTCTCCTTGGATACCTCGACTTTGGTTCAAAATTAATCAGTGTTAATATTCATCTGTTTAAATTAAAAAGGCAATGTGTTTCTAATATTAACTCCCTATGCTGTTATTTTATGGGCTTTTTATTAATGTGACTAGAATTTTTGTTTTGAGAGAATACATCAGTTTATTTAGTTTAGAGTTTAGAAAGAGAGATGGCGCTTGGCCTGAGCATATTAAAAACAAAAACATGTTTAGTATAGATGGAAATTGTAATATTAAGATAATTATTTAGAACAATATATTGTTTGAACATTGGTCTGAGTTTATCTGTTGGTTTACAGTCATAATTGCATGTGCAGTCACAAATCATCACCTAGATGCTAACACAAAGTAGTGCATCACTGTAAGGTGGAATGAAAATTATGGCAACTCTTTATTTGATGGGGTGTGAATAAGATTGTCATGACACTGTCATAAACATGAGTACGTTTTCCAAAGCCTCTGGTCCGTTAAAGCGTCCAGATCAGAGATGATTCTCTGACAGATATTGTTCTTAGTCTGATTAATAATGAGCTCCACGATGTTCTCTGTGCGTAAAGTTGAAACTGCCTGCGCACCAAGTGTCAGCTGCGCTTTATCACAGTCTGGACACAAAGCCAGCGGACTGTTCTCTGTTCTTATCAAGACGAGGGTGAGGAGGGAATCTGACATATTAACTCAGTTAAGTTTTTACTGATTTTGTTTTTAAAACACCATTAACGAAAGCAGCGTAACTATATATTGTATATTTTGTCATCTCATATGAGATTAATTGGAGCATAACGGTGGAGCATTTATGCGCATTTATTGTCCAGCGCACTGCGCTTGTTTCTGTCTAACGGATCTGCACTTTAATTTCTTTCCTCCCTCAACAGTCAGCTGCTATTCCTCTGCTTAAACTACAATAAGTAGATCATAACATTCTCTTTAGGTTTTCTCTGTGTGCTGCAAACTCATTAAATGCAAACTCATTAGAAGCCCGAGCCATCATCAGGCAAATCATTTTTGTCCGACCCGAACTATGTTAATATGTCAAAACATATTAACATAGCATATTTAGCCGCATTTTTATGCGGTTTAGTTAATATTCACCTAATTGAATCCAGATCCCATCACACATAAAGGAGACAAATGCATCTAACTTTTTTTCCGTAGTGACACAAACCACTGACTGTGGCTCCAATAACTTATAACAAGTGAAATTAAGCAACTCCACTTAAATTACTAGCACTTCACTGCTGTGGTCTGAACGCACAGTTTCACAAATTCTTCCTGGTCGCATCTGCAGAGAAATCTGTGCTGGTTCATCAACAGGTGGATCTGTCTGAACCAAACCGAAAAATTTAATTCTGCAAGATTTTTTTTTTTTTTTTTTTTTTTTTGCCCCGTGCGCGGTTCGGGCGTGCATTTTTGTCAGGATTTTTTATTTTTATTTTTTGCGTGGTTTCGCTTCTCCAAAAGGGACATATGTTACATCTGCCGCGCTCCTTCTGAGTGGCGCTCTCTTTCTGGGTGCGGGAGGGTAACATCTTCACCTCCATTTGTTAAAACTGCAGGGCGAGTTAAGTTTAATTCTTTGCATCGACGGAGGCGATGCGAAGAATTAAAGACAATGAATAAGTCTTTCATTGGTTGTGCAGCGTACTGCGCATGGATCTAATTAACTTCTGCACCTTTATTCATTTCCTCAATAAAAACTGCTGGCTCTTCTGTTTAGACTATAAATGTATTAAAACAACGTTGCATTCTCTTTAGTTTTCTCTGTTCTGTACTGCAGACTGGAGTTAAAGGCGCCATTTCAAGTAAAGGTTTCCAATGAGCTTCCTAACCAAGGTGTCCTGTCCATACCTCTTCAACACGCTGTCAGCTCCCTGTCAGAAAGACGCATTTAGTTCAGTGTCCATGAGATGATATGAACTCTTTGCGTAAAGTCTATCATGTCTCCATGTGCACCGGTCAAAGGTGTTAATTGTAACCTGTCAAATGACAAAGGGGTTTAAAAAATAACCAAATATTCAGTTTGGTTATTTTTCAATATATCGACTACACACACACTTTAACACATTTTAAATTTTGCCCACTGTTGCTATATTTAGCAATGTTTTAGAGAAAAACAAAAAATTGGTGTCGCCCAAAATTGGAATTGGCAGGTCAGGCCTCTTAAAGTTTGGTATTCAGCAATTGGCTCGAGAAGCCGCTCAAGAAGTCACCACAGCAACAAAAGGAGATAGTGCTGCGTCTTTTGCCTCCCCCTCCCACTCTTCTGTTTCTAGAAGTCAGGTCGAGAGTCAGCTGGAGAGACTGAACCAGAACAAGGCTGCAGATCCAGATGGTGTCAGCCCCAGAGTCCTGAAGGCCTGTGCAGAGCAGCTTTGTGTGATTCTGCAGCACCTCTTCAACCTTAGCTTGACCCAAGAGAAGATTCCACAGTTGCAGAAGACATCCCACCTGGAATTCTTGAGGAAGCTAAGATCCTTCAAACTCACAAACAGACCACAGTTTGTGTCAACTGAAGAACTGTCAAACCAAGTGGTCAGCAACACAGGAGTACCACAGGGCACTGTACTCTCACCTTTCCTTTTCACTCTCTACACGTCAGATTTCCAACACAAGTCCGATGTCTGTCATCTATAGAAATACTCGGACGACTCTGCAGCTGAGCACAGAGTCGTCTGTACTCGACTGCAGAGTTGAGTACAGACAACGAAACAGTCGCTGGTGGACTGTTTTGTGACATGCTGTGGAAACAGTCAACTCATCTTGAATGTAGACAAAACAAAGGAGTTGATTGTTGATTTCAGGTGAAACCGGGTTAGATCAAACCCTGTTTCCATCACCGGAGAAAATGTGAAAGTGGTTGAGGAATATAAGTACCTCGGTGTTCACCTTGACAACAGACTGGACTGGAGATGCAAAAGGGGCAGAGCAGACTGGACTTCTTGAGGAAGCTAAGATCCTTCAAGGTTTGCAGCAAGATGCTGCAGATCTTCTATAAGTCTGTTGTTGAGAGCGTCATCTCTTTTGCCATCATCTGTTGGGGCAGCAGCATCAGAGCCAGAGAACTGAAAAGGCTCAACAGTCTGATAAAAAAGGCTGGTTCTGTTCTGCGTACGACTGTGGAACCTCTGGAGATGATGATGCAAGGAAGGATTCTTCAGGGGATAAAGAAAATTATGGACAACCCTGACCATCCTCTTCACAAGACTGACTTGGGACTGTCTTCAGTCAGAGGCTTCTTTAAATTTACTGTAACATAGACCACTACAAGAGATTTTTCCTGCCAACAGCCATTATGATCTACAATAAGTCTTTGAAGAATCTTAACTAATGAGTTACGACAACATTTAATTTCCCTTTGGGATTAATAAAGTATTTTTGAATTTGATTTTGAACTGTTAATTTTCACGGCTTTGATTTAAAGTTAATCGATTAAGTCCTTGCAGCTGTTCAGTTGACATGCAGGATCTTTTAGACCAGTGTTTCTCAACCCTGGTCCTCACCGCCCCCTGTCCTGCATGTTTTAGGTATTTCCCTTCTGCCACACATATGAATTGTATCTCTGGGTGATTAACAGGCTTCTGCAGCACTTGATGGTCATGCAATCATTTGAATCAGCTGTTCTGGAATAGAGGCACATCTAAAACATGCAGAGCAGGGGGGTGGTGAGGATCAGGGTTGAGAAGTACTGTTTTAGACAGAGTTAAGAAACTGATACTCTGAATGGAGAATATGAGGGAGGTTTGAAATTATTTTCTGAGTCCGTGTGATTATAGTTTCATTGAAAATGGTCTGAATTGAAGCATACTGCTTGACCCACAGTAGCAGCAGTTCATAACGGTTTACAAAACAGAATAGAATATATTTTATTGATCCCCAAGGGGAAATTGCTTTATGTGAGACAAGTGGGGTTAGCCTTCATTTAGACAGAGAGGTTCCAAATCCAGGCAGAAGTGGTGAACCTAATGATGCAGCTAAAGATGCTTTCTCTATTTCAGTATGTTGAAAGAGCAACATTATTTTTTTGACTGACACAAGAAGCCCTCAACCTGCACAGAAAGTGTAGTTGCTACTGGACCCTGTTACTGACCTAGTCAACCTGAGTAGCCCATGAGAGTTTGTTGTCAATTTGTATTCCAAAGAATAGATCAAAAATAGGTTTGTCATGATTTTGCTAGTTGAGAAGAATGCCAACACTCAGACAACTGGTTGAGGTGAGGAAACGCAGCGTTTTTAGTACCATATTTTCCACACTATAAGGCGCACCTAAAAGCCTTAAATTTCCTCAAAAGTGCACCTTATAATCTGGTGCGCCTTGCATATGGACCAATATTGAGCCACAACAGGTCTAGCAACTACGGTAAGCAGCCGCCGACTTCATTTTCGCCCGTAGAAGAAGAAGAGCGAAATGCTAGAATAGTTGTCAGAACGCTGGTTTGTTAATAAAGTTTGACTGACCTATCTACCTACCGACAGTCTATAATCAGGTCGTCTGCAGGTCATTTAGCACCACGTTCTCCACGAACATGCTGTGCGCAAACGGAGAAGGGTGAGCATCGTCCGGCCACGCCCCGGCCCAATCGCGGAAGGTTCTCCTCGCCGACTGGAGTCGGACTGTTTTGTTGACATTCTTTATGTCAACAAAGTGGCTGTAGACATTCATTCGGGGTTCTTCGACTAGGGCTACCAAGGGACCAGCCCCTATACATTTAAAGCCGGGGGCGTGGGGGAAGAGAGACGTAGACTGAGTGAGTGAAAGAATGACTGGGGCAGCCTACTATATAAAGTACTAGGGGACCACTTCTTTATTATTACACATCCACGTTTGTAGAGTACGGAACAACAGGACGGGTGTCAACCTTAACTGTAGCGTCTATATGCCTTAAATATGAAAAAAGTTTTAAGATAGGCCATTCATTGAAGGTGCGCCTTATAGTGCGGAAAATACGGTACTTAAAGTGGGATTTCGAACAGACACCTCGAGAACAGGTAGCTCTGGTAACCCAAATGACAGTAAGCATCGACAAGGAACCCGCAAATCAGGATAAAGAAACGAAAGACTAAATACCTACGGAGCATAATCAGACTGCGAGGCACAGCTGTTGCCATCAAGAAGACAACGGTGGATTCAATTAACCAGTAAATGGGAAAAAATGGGAGAATCTGTGGCAGTTCATGTTGATTAGTGAGGAAACACTGGAGAAATATTTCTGTTGTCTAAGGAGAAAGATAAAATTTATAAAACAATAATACATAACATGCAAACGGGAAAAATAACAGAAATAAAATGTGTAATAGAATAGATGAATTATATTCACATAATACTTTTATTATGTAGATATTAACTTAAACACAAATAAAATATTACACAAATAGATAATTTAAGAGTTGCAATAACTAAAATAAATAAACTAAATACAGATAAATAAACTGATATGGCCCCATCCTATTGATAATAAACATCGACAAACAAGGAAAAGATCAGCTCCGACACTCCAGGATGGTGACATCCCTGTCCAGAGGTTTCAGCTTGTTGGTGTTACTATGTTGCGATGATACCCTCTTCGGGGTGAATTGGATTCTGAGGCGGAGGAGGAGGAGGAAGCGGAGGGGATGAACTCTTCATCAGAGTCCAAAAAGGATAAGGCCAGCTCGATCTCCTTGATGGAACGAATCCTATCATCGCTAACAGGTAAAATGGAAAACATGGTCAATAAAGTTCAAGACAAAATGTGACTAAAATACCCCTTGTTTTACCACTTAGTGTAAATGACTTGTAACAATCTACATTCAAGATTTCTTTTCACCAGAATTTGTCCTAATATTTTATTAAACCTTTCAAAGGAAAAAACTCCAAACTGAAGACAATCTGATACATTTAGACCATTGTTATGTGGGTTTATGAGTGAATAATACAGAGACGCTGATATAGCTCAGAAAGGGATTTTACACAATGTTGACAACAGTATTCTGTCATCTGCCTTCACATACACATGAGAACTAGAGGGGTGTCTATTCTCAACCCACGAGGTTAGGTATGATATGAGCAAACCAGTTAAGTTCTTCTGTGCAAAATGCAATAATACATGTTCTGGACACTGGTTTGTGTACTGGTGCTCAATCATGTGCTAACAGGAAGAAGCCATTTTCCAACTGTTCCCACAGGGTTGGGATCTTGAAATGGTAAAAAAAAGATGTGGTCCGCTGCCAGGACCACCAGTCTGACATCATGCTCATGTTCAGAGAGTGAAGTGGTACAGAAACCAGCTGGGGCTGTGCAGGGCTGGAGCAGAAGAGAACTGCTGACAGGTTTCACAGGGAGCAAAGAAGCAGTTCAGTTCCTCTACCATTGGTGCACTCAGGACCCCCCACTGTTACCAAGAGTCTCGTCACAGCAGAGCAAAGTGCGACCTCCCCGTTGCATACCAACAACGTATCATCCCGGGTGAAACTAGGTTTCAGAAATGATCAGAATGAAACACTCCCAAACACAGCAATGAGTTTCATTTTCAAATGATCCATTTTATGCACCAGAGATCTGGCTTTGGAGAACTACAGGCTTGAAAGAAGTGACTTGTGTGAAGGTGAGATTCACAGGGACGGGAAGGACTGTGAGGATATTTATTTAACAATGCAGTAAAAAATTAAATTAAATTTACACAATCTGAGCGTTTTACGAGTAGATTAACTCCTGCTACAATCAGATAATTGTTTGAAACAGTTCAAAAATAACCGGTGGCGTTAAAAACTATTTTCAAGATTCAACTTCTTATTGTTTCCATCTTCTACCTGAAGGTGCAAGCTGAAAGATTATGTGCTTTCAAAAGTTTTGATATATTTTTTGTTTGGTAGACTTCATTGGGCTTGGGGAGGGAGTGGCCATTATTCAATGTGAGTGGTTATAACCCCTGGGAGAACAGTTTTCTTTGCATCCCAGCAGCTAGCATATATGAAGATGCTCTTCATACAGCAACAGTAAAGGGTCGGGAGAAACTAGTGGGACAGCAACTTTGTCTGGGGACGAAAGTTTTAAACATTTTTTTGTTTTTTTGTTACATTTGAGGCAGGATTTTGAACTCCAGACAAAATGTCCACACTGGTCTAGAATCCAGTAGAGGAGATGTAATGACTTCAAGTCGTGCACAGGTGGCATCCCATCACGGTGTTAGTCTCAAATTCATTGTTGCTTTTGAGAGTGACCTATTTGTTCAGTCTCAGTGATGGATTTCATACACCTGGAAGCTGTGGAAGCCACTGGAACACCTGAATTCAATTATTTGGATCAGGGAGCGAATACATTTGGCAACATTGTGTCTTTGCAAATGAACACATCATTTTAATGATTTCATTTACCTTGGTATTTTGTCCAGGGTTATTAGGTCGTCATGCCACAAATGGTTGGTGATAGCAACACCAAAGACATTTACCAGCACATTCACCACGGTGATGAAATGGTCTCTGAAGGGCACAGAAGAGAACGAACATGCCGTCAGACTCAACTGTTTTCCTTGAAGGTTTCCTCTGCCTCAGTCTAGAACAACCAGGTGCACCAGGTCTTCTACAGCTCAGACTGATGTTGACATCATTCTCCAAGTGTAGTTTTATCAATCATTACTACACAAGCTCTCCTCAGGCTTTCTCCACTGGTAGGTGATCCTAGACATTAGTTTATTATGCAAGTTAAAAATCATGCCCTTGTTAAGAATAATTTCAAGCTGTCTGATAGCAGAGCAGCATAACTCCATCCAAAGTGACTCCACAGTTTGATGGTGAAAGTACTCTTTAAACACAAGTAGCAGGCTTTGAGAATCAAGTTGAACCTACAGAATCCACTCCACCCCAACCAGAATGGCAGCATCCTCTGCAGGCAGTCCCACAGCTGTCAGAATCAGGATCGTGGTCACAGCTCCTGTTTGTGGGATCCCTGCACTTCCAAAGGTGACAATGGCACTAGACAAGCTGCAAACCAAGCACATTCTCAATTAGCATCCCTGTCCCAGCAACAGAAATGCTACAATCTGCAATTGTATCAATCCTTTCCTATTGTCCAGTTGGTTCAGTTCAAAATTTACAGTGAAAATATCCTGAAACACCTCCAGATTAATGTTTTAGAATCAATAGAGTGCCTAGTCTTTGACGTGCTGCCTGAACCTTTGCCCACTGCTTCTTCCTCTGGCTCTAACTGTCATGATGTGTGGTTGCGGTGCGGTGAGGATGTACACCAAGGACCCAGGTTGTAGAAGGTAAGTGAAGTTTTACTGATAATTCAGCTCACATACAGTCCAGGAAGCTGGCAGCATGGCAGAGTGGTAATCTAGAGCTCAGGAGCGGTCGCAACAGTACAGCTGGAATGAGAGCTGGCGTCGACACAGGACTAACAGTTCTACTATGACGACTACTGAAACTGAACAGACACTCAGGACTTCACAGTTCTACTGAGATGACTGGCATACAACATGACTGTGAAAGACAAGTCACGACAAGGATCCGACGAGGAACAAAGGACACAGGTGGGTTTAAATACACAGGGAGGATAATCAGGGAACGAGACACACATGGGAAACAATCAAGGGAGGAAGAGATGGGACAACATGGGGACTCACAGATCTAAAACACAGAAAACCTAGAAGAAACACACTGAGAACACAGATCACGACAGTACCCCCTGTCAGGGGCAGCTACCAGCCCTCCCCCCCAGTACAAAACCAACAAAAAACAACCCAACCAGGGTGGAGGGCCGTCGGAAGCAGGGTCACAGTTCACGAAAAACAAAATAAACTCAGTCCATAATGGAAAAGTACGATCAGGGCGGAGCCTGGCGTGAACTGTCCAGTGGGCGGAGGTAGAATCCCGGAGGTAGGTCCAGCAGGCATCGCTGGTGCAGGTAATGGACCCCTGGACGCGGGTCCGGAAGACGATTCTGGCGCAGTAAGAGCTTGGGCCTCAGCAGGCGACGCCAGAGTAACTGGGGCCTTTGAGGGCGGCACCGGAACCATGATGGGCCCGGAGGAGGGCTCAGGAGGGCCAACAGCAGGCTCCAATGTTATGAACATTTAAGATTTAGCATGCTATAGTGACAACTTGACAGTGTAAACCAATGGTAGGGATCATCGCCAGTAGGATTTTTGCCCTCCAACAGTGGCTCTCTAGAGGCAGCACATCCCTCTATATGTACCATATTGTCTGCAGTGAATGAAAACGTTTTGAAATCAGGAAATATTTCTTCAGTGATCAAAAGTCGTCAAAACTCTGTGAACGAGGAGTTTTCTTATAGCAGCTGCCTGCCAAGATGGCTGTCAGTTACAAAGTTAACAGAGGTGTGATGTCACATGACATGTATTGCCCTGGGCCCTTGTTAAGGGGAAGTGCTACCCATTTGATAAATCACTGCTTGTAACAATCCCAGCATGCATCTTTTCTCAATTCCATGCACTTGTATGAAGCAGCTTACCCAATGGCGATGATCTGGCCAACTTCCAGCGTGATGTCATGAAGCTGGGCAACAAAGACAGTAGCGACCACTTCATAGAATGCCATTCCAGTTCTATTGATGCTGGTGACGATGGGCAACATAAGGCGGCAGAGTTTCTTATCGACCTTCACGTTCTCTTCACAGCATTGCAAGGTGACAGGCAGAGCAGCGGCACTTTGGTAGAAAGCACATCCTTTATTGGTGCACCGTTTATATGAACAAACTAGAGAAGTGTCATGCTTTTTCAACAAACAGAACATTTAACCTGGATGCAATGATAAATGCTGTCGTCAAAGCCTTAGAGATGTGCTTGAAGATAAGAAAAGGGTTCCGTCTGGTGAGAATGAAGTAAAGCACGGGGAAAATAACGAAGGCTTGGACTGCTTCCCTGAACAACACAACAAAGTCACACTTTGTGTTAAAGATGCATTACGTATTCACTGGTTGTTAAAGATTTATTCATATATTCATACCTCTTTAGACATTTTGTCATAAAACCTGACAGATCAATGTGGTTGGGGGATTTTATATGATATTCTAACAAAGTAGTGCATCACCGTAAAGTGGAATAAAAATTATGGTAACACTTTATTTGACGGGGTGTGAATAAGACTGTCATAAACATGACATAACACCTATCATGAACATGAGTAAGTCTTCATGAATATTTATGACAGCTTTCAAAGTGTCATTCGGTAAATCATGATACTTTTAATACAAAGTTGACATTATTAAAAGTGTCTTTATGACAACTTGACATTAACCAAGAATCATCATATGTCATAATAGTAGTTATAATAATGTCATTGTTATTACACTGTCAAAATCTAACAAAACACTTATTAATATTTCCTCTACCTGAAATAAGGCAAAACAAGTAGGACCAACAATAAAGACATCATTAATCATTAAGCATCACTGGAGATGGTGTATTGCACTACTATAAACAGCCTTAAGTATTGTTTCAAATGAAAAGTTCATAAGTGCTTTGTAGACATCTTGCTGTAAAACTTTAGGATAATTTAAATTAAGAAATTTAAGACTAAACAAAATGACAGAGCGATATAATATTACCACATAAAGCTACATAATTTTTAAAGTTTAATCAGCAATGTTTTTATAACAAATGTCAGATCATGATTTCTTGGATAATATCAAGTTGTCATAACGAAGACATTTTGAATAATGTCAACTTTGTATTAAAAGTGTCATGATTTACCAAATTACACTTTATGACAAGAGTCAAATATTCATGAAGACTTACTCATGTTAATGACAGTGAACATTTTTATTCTATTCAGTCTCAATGAATCCATACTTTGTAGATAAACATTTTGCTACAGCTCCTCCTGCAGGCTGTTGGGTCGTGTTTCAACCAGCTTTGCTCATTCATACAAACATTTGTTACATTCTTCTCTACAAAATAGCACAAGCTAAGATTTAATGGAGAGTGCAAACACACAGATTCTTGCCACATATTATCAAATGAATATAGATCTGGACTTTGTCTATCCCATTCTAACACATAAATAAGCTTTGACCTTAATCAGTGGTCTCAAACTCCAGTCCTTGAGCGCCAGTGTACTGGAACCTTTAGATGTTTCTCTGAACCTACAAACTTCTATGAAATGGTTAAACTTCATTTCCAGCATTCAGTCAAGATCTGCAGAAATCTGCTAATGAGACTGTAGTGGAGCCAGGGTGTGCTAAAGCAGAGAAACATCTATAAGTTTCAGGACACCGACTCTTGAGGAGTGTAGCTTGAGACAACTGATCTAAACCATTCCATGCTCTCTTTAGTTGAAGGTTTAGATTCACTATGCTGAAGGAAGACGGACCTCGCTGCAGTCTAAAGTATGTTGCTGCCTCTAACATACTGTTTTTTCTCCCAGGATTGATCTGTATGAAGCTCAAACTCTAACCTTCTTCCTATTTCTTATCTGAAAGCTTGGTATATTGTTTTAGAAATTAACCCTGATTTAAACTTCTCCAGAACTTCCTCTCTGATGTGTCTGCTGAGTTTCTTGGCCTTCATGATGCTGTTTGTTCACTAATGTTCTCTAACAAACCTGTGAGGCTAAAGAGAACTTCTGAATCGAAATGCTTGAACTGGACCAGATTTTTGGAGGAATCAGAGTAAAGAGGCTGACAATAATTGCATTGATGAAAACTGATCTCTAAACATCAATGAGTAAAATTTCAGTAAAATCTGTAAACTGTTCTTCAAATATATTCATAGCACAGTTTTCTTCTCATGTCACTCAGGAAGAGTTCAGTGCTGCTAACTCAGGAGCAGTGATATCAATTTGGTAACAAAGATGAAAAAGACAAGATATTTGGACATACCCTGCAAAAAACACTCCTACAAACTTTGTGAGCTTAAGGACAGCGTCCCAGTCCGTAACCTCCAACACATGTTCTGTGATCAGGAACATAACTCCGATTGGCAAGTACCTGAAACAAAAAAACAGTAAAAAAAAAACAAGGTTTATTAAAAAAGGGTGTTCCAAATATATTTTAAATTAACTGTTAAGAGTCGAAGCAGAACTGAATATGCAAAAGAAATGACATCTGCTCAGATACTGTCTGATCTTACCACAAAATCCAGTTGACCATGATTTTTATGGCATCGTTGAGGCATTGAATGGCCTCCACAGTGATTCTTGCCTCCTGTCCCACCCTGTTTAACATGATACCGATGGCGAATGACCAGATGACCAGTCCTATCATGTTGGGTCCATCAACATACCTGCCTACTAGTTTCGTCTCAGTACCATTCTGCACAAAAAACACAAGTATGGCGGCTCCAGCTCTCTGACAACAATATTGTAGGAGTACATCACCTTGTTGGACAATGCATTTCACTTTTTCATAAGTCAACATACAACCATTGATTTTAATGCATTTAATATGCATTTATTTAGTAAAAGACCACTCTAAGAAACTGCATGATTGTGAAATGTAACGGCACAAATTCAAGTGTCAAACCCTTTACACACACACACACACACAAAAATAAGTTAAGCAAAATGGAGCCGAATGGAAAGTAAAGGAAGGAACCAGCAAGGAATGGCTGAGAAAGAGGTGTATCACTACTGTTAGGTTGAATGCTGAACAAAGATCTGGGCTAATGAGCTAATAGGTGGCAGGGCTGAGGAGAGACAGAAAGAGGCACAAGGGGCGAGAGAGAGAAGACTTTGGACTTGGAAATGAATCTAACAAAAATAATTAGACATCAGAAACATAATGAAAACTAGAGTAACTAAGGAAAGGACAAGACAGAAAAAACTAGAATCACTAAGAAAATTATAGAAACAGGGCAGAACGAAGTAAGTAAGGAATACAAATAATGACAAAACAAAAAAACTCAAAAAACCCAAGATCTAAGCTCTAATAGTATAGAGCTATTAGGGTTTGCATGGTTGCTTGTCCTATGTCCTAACTATGGCACACCTTACAGTCACAATGGCAAACACCACCTCCCCATTCAGGCTTTAAATAAGAAGAAACTCAAGGCCATTCTTTTTCTTCCTCTTCAATTTGAAGTTTGTGGCTATAAAATGACGATTCTAGAATGAAAACAAAGATCAGAAGAAAATACTCACCAGTTTTGGATCAAGGGAGAGGCCAGGTTTTGTTTTAACCTGAATAATCTCAGTCTCGTACTAAGAGAAAAAAAAATAAACTGTTACATTTCCAAACCCCAAATAGGAAATTACATAATAAGCTGTGGGCCAGAATAAAAGCATACCTGCTCGTAGAAAGCTTGAAAGAAGCTCTCTGGAACCATATTCCTATGCAAGTAACAGGAGAGTCAGAAAAAACTAAGCTTGTAAATGTTAAAGACAAAAAAACATGCAGATGTTATTTTACCCAGAGATTCATTTCACAAAAACCTATATAGTGTCATGGTGTGGTGTGGCGGTGGACTCAAATGCAGCAGGCAGTAGAGCTTATAAGATCTCACCTTATAAGATCCTGCAAGATCACGTGCAAGACGAAGGTTGACACCTCCTCTGTTTCCTTGCCTACTTTATGGTCTCCCACACCAGGCTTGAATGTGAGAGCCAGAAACATTCCTGCAACACAAAGTATCAGGCAGGATGTCAAAAGCAATAACACAGAACAAACAATAGCGGTCTTCATAAATCCATTTTAAAATCTGCTGCCCATGATAAATTTACCGAGAATTACGGCTATTGAGGTAGAGCCACAGACGAAGGTCCCTGTGATGATAGCTGTTTTCCTGGACACTCTGGTATTTAATCCAGTTACTCCTGAGAAAAGAGAGCATATAATCGCATGTTTTAATCAACATTTATACAAAATATCCTAAAAAAGATGAGTGAGCATCTTTTCAGTCTATCTCTATAACAATTATAAGTTAATATATCAAGTATTTGAATTCATATTTAGTTTGCCTGCAACCACGCTTGTCACGATGAGGGATACAGCAAACATCTTAAGCATGCTGATAAGTATTTCCCCTGGTATTTTGATCCACTCTTTCAATTCTTCAGTTAGAAGAGGTGTAGCCCTCAGCAGAAACCCAATGCCAAACCCTGTAGGGCAAAAAAAACAACAAAAAACATTTATACAAAATAGATATGAAAAAAAAAACTTCATCATGTAAAAACCTTAAGAAGTAAATGGGAGTGCTTAATAAAAATAGCAAATGATACATTTTGCAGACATATTTTCCATATTTTTTCAGTGTTTTCACTGTAAAAACAAACATCTAAAAACCATCCATCAGTTTGTGAACTGAGCTACTGAAATAAAAAGAAATTTTCAGTAATCTCCTTATTTACTGAGCTTCACTTTAATGCATCCAAGATCACATGTAAATTTCAAATTTTAACATTTTACATCTAAATCAACTAACCACACAGTAACAAAATGACATGTTGCCATGGTGATACAATGGTTCATGATGAAATGACTGCAGAACAACTCCCCCTACAATCTTTTGTTTCATACTGCTATTTCATAAATGAAAATGCTGGGGACAATATAAACAACTTCCACAATCATGATATAAAACAGATTAAAAGATGAAAGGATCACTGGAAAGAAAACAAACTCCCATAACACTAAGTATATATTTTTTAAAACTTCACACCTCCGTGGTTCCCTCTCGTGGTGGAGGGGTTTGAGTGTCCAGTGATCCTAGGAGCTTTGCTGTCTTGGGCTTTCTGCCCCTGGTTGTGTCACCCAAGGCAGACAGGTCCTAGGTGAGGGACCAGACAAAGCGCAGCCTGAAGACCCTTTTGTGGACGAGAACTTTGGATTTGGTGTTCCCTCGACTGGACGCGGGTCACTGGGGAGCCACTCTGGTGCCAGGCCTGGAGATGGGGCACGATGGCGAGCGACTGGTGGCCGGGCTTCTACCCATGGAGCCCAGTCAGGCTCAGCCCAAAGGGGAGACATGGGTCCCCCCTCCCATGGGCCCATCGCCTGTGAAAGGGGCCAAAGGGGTCGGGTGCAGTGTGGGATGGGCGGTGGCCGAGGGAGGGGGCTCTGGCGGTCCAATCCTCGGTTGCAGAAACTGGCTCTTGGGTCGTGGAATGTCACCTCTCTGGTGGGGAAGGAGCCAGAGCTAGTGTGTGAGGCGGAGAGGTTCCGGCTAGAAATAATCGGTCTCACCTTGAAACATGGCTCTGGTTCTGGAGCCAGTCTCCTTGAAAGGGGCTGAACATTCCACTCTGGAGTTGCCCAAAGTGAGAGATGCCGGGCAGGAGTGGGCATACTTGTTGCCTCTTATCTGGGCGCCAGTAATGTGCGGTGAGGTTCATGGGTGGTGAGGCACCGATTTAATTATAATCAGATTTACAAATCTAGACCCCTGCATGTTATTGTTGACATAAGGAAATTTAGGGCATGAGTACAATGCTGGAGGGCAAAAAGACTATTCCTTAATAATGCTTAGCTGCGCCGCCGCCGCAGAATAATTCCTTTATCTCAATCAAACTTAGACATGTAGATATTATTAATTATGTGCTGTGCTTAATAGCAAAGGGAGAAACTGTAAAGTACAACCCAAAACCATGTCTTTCTCGCTCTCTGTATCAGCGCAGCTACTGTATGGCTAGCTCGTTGTTACTGTCTCTTACTCTGCAGTTGTGGAGTCACAATGTCTGAGTTCATGAGCGCCCCCTTCCATGAGGCAAGAGAACTGCCTGCCTCACCTCGAATCTGTTCTCTGCCGTTTCTGATCGCTCCTCAGCACACGAAACACGTTACACACACAGTTGGTGACAATAAAAACACAGCTAAGCTAAATTATGGAAAATCAGTTCATACATTAAATGTTTTAACCATTTTATTGGCGACGTACAGACAGGAAGAACATGTTCTCATAGAATGGCAACCGGTCCAGTTAGTGAGAGGTTGCGCAATCACAGGTGAGGCTCAGCTCGCTGCTGCCTCACCGGCTTCGCTTCGAAGCATTTGAATGGGAAAATGCGAAAATTCATCGATTTTGATGGAAAAAACCCCCCATCAGATTGGTTAAATTAAATGGAAAATAGGTACTTTATAGCAGTGTTTTTCAACCTTTTGTGAGCCAAGGTACACTGTTTTAATTGAAAAAATCCCAAGACACACCACCAACCAAAAATGTAAACAAAGATACTCTGTAGCCACCTATATTACATATATAGTCATTCTTATCAAAGTGTCTTGAATAGGAATCAAACACAAAAATTTATTTTTTATCATATTTTACATTTCTTATTTCAAATTGCACTTAACATGTCCACTTCAAAAATACACCTGAACAGTGCCACAACACTGTCATGTGTGATGCATGAATATTCTGCATCACTAATTCTTTTGTTTTAATGTAAAATGCTCTGTACCTACTGCCATCTAGTGATAATAAAATTACATGATTATGCGGCTAGTCACTACTACAGCAAAGACACTCAAAGATGGCATCATTTGCAGATAATTAATTCGTTTTCAAAAAATCTTTTAAGACCAATTACCATATTTTCCGGACTATGAGCGCACTATACTATAAACCGTGCCTTCAAATTTTTTGACTTTAGAAATAGGAATGATCTCCCATTCATGTCTAATACAGGCCTCTAACTCTTCAATCGTCTTGGGCCTTTTTTGTCACACCTTCCTCTTTATGATGTGCCGCCAAATGTTCTCTATAGGTGAAAGATCTGGACTGCAGGCTGGCCATTTCAGTACCCGGATCCTTCTCCTACGTAGCCATGATGTTGTGATTGCTGCAGAATGTGGTCTGGCATTATCTTGTTGAAAAATGCAGGGTCTTCCCTGAAAGAGATAACATCTAGATGGGAGCATATGTTGTTCTAGAACCTGAACATAGTTCTCTGCGTTAATGGTGCCTTTCCAGACATGCAAGCTGTCCAGCCCACAAGCACTCATGCAACCCCATACAATCAGTGATGCAGGCTTCTGAACGGAGCGTTGATAACAACTTGGGTTATCCTTGTCCTCTCTGGTCCGGATGACATGGCGTCCCAGAGTTCCATAAAGAACTTCAAATCGTGACTCATCTGATCACAGAACAGTCTTCCATTTTGCCTCACTCCATTTTAAATGACTCCTGGCCCAGTGCAAACGACTGAGCTTGTGAAGCTTGCTTAGAAATAGCTTCCTCTTTGCACTGTAGAGTTTCAGCTGGCAGCGGCGGATGGCACAGTGGATTGTGTTCACTGACGATGCTTTCTGGAAGTATTCCTGAGCCCTTGCTGTTATTTCCTTGACAGTGGCATTCCTGTTTGAGGTGCAGTGATCTGTGATCTATGTTCTATTACGAATAAAATATTGACATTTGCCATCTCCACATCTTTGCATTCAGTTTTTATTCACAATTTGTTTAGTGTCCCAACTTTTTTGGAATCCGGTTTGTACAAACCACAGGGTGAAAATATCTTTATAAATGATTTTATTATTATTATAATAAAATCATATTATAATAAAATCAGGGACGCCTCCCTGGTGAGGTGTTCCGGGCACGTCCCACCGGGAGGAGGCCCCGAGGAAGACCCAGGACACGCTGGAGGGACTACCTTTCTTGGCTGGCCTGGGAACGCCTTGGGATCCAGTGGCTGGAACAAGTAGCAGGGGAGAGGAAAGTCTCGGCCTCCCTTCTTAAGCTGCTATCCCTGTGACCCGACTCCGGATAAGCGGAAGAAAATGGATGGATGGATGGACCCTGCTGGTTCCTCCTGTCACTTCTCCATTAATTTCTTGTTCCATGTGTGTTCTCTTTGTGTGTCCTTGCTGGTTTCCTTCCATTGGATGTTTGGTTTGTGTTCTGCCCTAGCTCCCTGTGATTTTTGTAAGTTTGTTTAATTTATCATTATTTTATTAAACCTTGATTTATTAAACTGATTGGCTGTCTCTGTATATCTGTAATTGGGTACAACTACTACTCAAAGTGACAGAAAATGCAATTGTTTGGCGAATACTTTTTCCACAACTTTAGAAATGAATGGTAGGTTAAATAGGATGGAGATTGTTGAAGTTCGAAGGATGGAGACCAGATTGTTGTTGATAGGAGTAGTGACTGTGGATTTAAATGCCACGGGGATGATACCAGAGGACAGAAAGGAGTGGATGATGTTAGTAATGACAGGGAGCAGAGA
This sequence comes from Poecilia mexicana, assembly GCF_051168715.1. NCBI lineage: Eukaryota > Metazoa > Chordata > Actinopteri > Cyprinodontiformes > Poeciliidae > Poecilia > Poecilia mexicana. The sequence continues at coordinate 11,264,041 of NW_028263376.1, read as the reverse complement.
AGTGAGACAGGGTTTGACGAGAACTGTAGGAAAAAGAGTGGGCTGCCTGGAAGACGGTTTACACTGGCAAATAGCGTCAGCAATGTCAGCAGCAGAGGGGACATAAGTTCAACAGTCATGCATGAAGAGTTGGGGCCAAGGTTATTGTGCATAGAACAGTGGTTCTTAACCTGGGTTCGATTGAACCCCAGGGGTTCGATGAGTCGGTCTCAGGGGTTCGGCAGAGCCTCTGCCACAGAGATAGACACACTTGTGTAAAGTCGTGATGACGCCCCGCTTTGCCATCACTTGAGGCAGAGGATCACATTACATTGCTTAGCCAATCAGAGCTGCGGAGGAGCACTGATTGAAGGAGTTCCACTCTCAGCATGGATTTGAACTTGTGTCTTTAATTACTTCAGCAAGACTCACCGTTTTTATCAAATTCTATAGTCTAAATCTGCTCCTTAGTCGCATCTTTTTGGGGTTGCTACTGCCTCTAGTGGCGTAGGGGTGGTAACGCAGCTAATATAATTACATTACTAAATCAGAACGCCGCAAAGTATTTTGTGTGTCGGCGGGGGGTGGTGTGGGGGGATAAGAAGGGTTTGGTGAAGGCGCATATGAAACTGGGGGGTTCGGTACCTCAAAAAAGGTTAAGAACCACTGGTATAGAAGGAACCTGGAACACAGTTCAGGAGTTTACCAAGGTGCACTGGCTGGGTTTTCAAGGGATTGAGGAAATCAAGGATATTGGTGAGGCCATTATTACGGATGCAAAGAAGGCCATCTGGGTCAGAAGTATGAACAATGGTGAAATGGTCAGCAATGTGTGATAAAACAAAATTTTTAATATAACAGAAAGAGAGGGACCATAAAAGTTTGGAGGAAGAGCATTGGAGTTTAACATTAAAAGAGAGCAGCAAATAATCAGTAAAAGGAAGCTCATCAGGAGAAGTTCAGAGGAGTAAATCCAGACAGAGCAGCTTAAAAGGTCCAGTGTGTGTCCTTGGATGTGGATCCAAGGACACACACTGGAGGAGGAGAGATCAGCATCATCAACGTGAACGATAAAATCCGTATGACATTCGGTGAGAGGGCTTAGAGACGGACAATCAGAGCAGCAAAGTCTTTCTTAAAAGAGGTAGACAGCCCAAAGGAGAGGAAGGCAGGCATATGTAACAGTGAGATCTTTCGGTTCTCGCATTGGGTCATTGCCAGACCCCTCCACAGCTCGAGTCTCAGCACTTGGTGACGTAAACAAACCTTGTCGTGGTGAAGTCACTGAGGCGAAAGAATTCACTCGGCTGCTGCCAAGTTTCTGTCTCACAGTCACGATGAAAAATGTCCAATAGATCAAATGATGAAAGGATTGCTGGTGTTGATGCACCAATAAATCGGTCCTGATTTCCTCAATATTGGGAGATTAATGATGGGCCTGTATGACAGTAAAGCTGATTTTATCCTCTGAGCTAATCCACCATGACAAAGATATAAAAACTGACCTCTGTCCTTGTTTGCTCAGCTGTAATAGAGATCTGACTGACAGACTTATGCACAAGGTCATGTTTGCACATCTGCTATTAATAATAAGTATCTCACTGTTGCAATATTTAGCAACGTTTCAGAGAAAAACAAAAAATTGGTGTTGCTCAAAATTGGAATTGGCAGGTCAGGCTTCTTAAAGTTTGGTAATCAACTATTGGCTCAAGAAGTCACCATAGCAACAACAGGAGATAGTGCTGCGTCTTTTGCCTCCCCCTCCCACTCTTCTGTTTCTAGAAGTCAGGTCGAGAGTCAACTGGAGAGACTGAACCAGAACAAGGCTGCAGATCCAGATGGTGTCAGCCCCAGAGTCCTGAAGGCCTGTGCAGAGCAGCTTTGTGTGATTCTGCAGCACCTCTTCAACCTTAGCTTGACCCAAGAGAAGATTCCACTGTTGCAGAAGACATCCCACCTGGAATTCTTGAGGAAGCTAAGATCCTTCAAGGTTTGCAGCAAGATACTGCAGATCTTCTATAAGTCTGTTGTTGAGAGCGTCATCTCTTCTGCCATCATCTGTTGGGGCAGCATCATCAGAGCCAGAGACCTGAAGAGGCTCAACAGCTTTATAAAAAAGGCTGGTTCTGTTCTGGGTACGACTGTGGAACCTCTGGAGATGATGATGCAAGGAAGGATTCTTCAGAGGATCAAGAAAATTGTGGACAACAATGACCGTCCTCTTCATGAGACTATCTTGGGAAGGCATGATAGTCTTCCCAAGATAGTCAGCTGTTATGATCTACAATAAGTCTTTGAAGAATCTGAACTAACGACTGACACAAGAAGCTCTCAACCTGCACAGAAAGTGTAATTGCTACTGGACCCTGTTACTGACCTAGTTAACCTGAGCAGTCCATGAGAGTTTGTTGTCATTTTGTATTTCAAAGAATAGGTCAAAAATAGGTTTGTGTCATGATTTGTATGGTTGTGGTGGTGAGGATGAACGCTGAGACCCAGATGATGATGATGATGAAGATTTAATAAGGAGAAGCTCAAAACAGTCCAATGTAGGTGGCACGGCAGAGAGAATAGCACACAGCTATTTACAGGTAGCAACTGATAGTGGACTGAAAAACGAGAGCTGATGCCGACACAGGACTTAACCAGTTCTCCTGTGACGACGGACAGACTGACGCTGACAAAGACGAAAGTAGACGAGGACCCGACAAGAGACAGAGACAACAGGTGGGCTTAAATACACACGGGGGTAATCAGGTAAGTAGACACACCTGAGCAGCAATCAACGGGGAAGACGCAGAAACAACAGAGACTCAGGACAGAAACTGAACACAGAAAACCCTTAAAATAAATACGCAGAAACACGGATCATGACAGTTTGTCATGATTTCTCTAGTTGAGAAGAATGCCACCACTCAGACAGTTGGTAGAGGTGAGGAAACAAGTGGGATTTCGAACAGACACCTGTTACTAGGACAGGTCGCTATGGTAACCCAAATAACCGTAAGCATCGACAAGAAACCCGCAACTCAGGATAAAGAAACGAAAGACTAAATACCTACGCAGCATAATCAGAAAACGAGGCACAGCTGTTACCATCAAGAAGACAGGTGGAATCAATTAAGCAGTAAATGGGAAAACACAACACACAAGAGAGCTAAAAGTAACATATAAGTAACACAAAATCCAAATCTCCACAAGGCTCCGGTGATATTTGGATGTTAAGGATCAGAAAATGTTCCTCACAACACTGAAGACAGTTTTTAATCTGCTGTCAGTGGTTAAATGTGATGTGTCTGAAATGAGACAGAGAATAGCTGTGTCATCAGAAAAATTTGACATGTAGTTGTTTGGTGTAGTGTATTAAGCTGCATTTCAGTAGCATTAAGGGAAAATACTTTTAAAAAATTAAACATTTCATCTGTGTATTAAAACTCACATTTAATGTACGCTTTAGAAAAAACTCCGGTTAAGCACATCTGTTTAACCGCTAACCACTATCTCATCAAGCAGAATTACACTACAAACATAAATCAATAAAATAAAAAAATAAAAAATCACCAGTAGAAAAGAAGTAAATACTTACCCACGGCAACTCCAAGTAAGCAAAATACCTGAAGTAGGTTTTCTCTCATTGTTTTTGTGTTTCTGTGGTCCAGTCAGATGGACCAGTTACTCCCAGCTGTTCAAGACATTTGACCCACTTTTCAAAAAATGCCCTGCAAAGCATTTTCAGTCTCTATGGATACCTTGGTAAAATAAATAACTACTTCAAATTCAAAAATTCTTTATTAATATGTTGTTGTTACTCATATTAATTCAAGTTCTTCAAAGAGTTATTGTAGATGGTGATGGCTGTTGGCAGGACAGACCTCTTGTAGCGATCTGGGAAGATATTTGTAGCTTTCTGTATTATAGATCTTGTAATAATGTGAACGTGAAATATTTTAAAAATAATATAATATGTTTTACAGTAATTTGATGTGCTAACAATCATGTTTCAGTTGAGTTGATTTGTTAATTTCTTAGTTCACAGAAATATTTTTATTTAAAAACAGCATTTTAGTGATTTAAAAAGTTTCTGGTTGAAGAGGAACTTGGCATCCAGATATTGGATTACATTTTTTGAAAAATGCCCAGAAAATGATGCCTGGTTTCCCTAGACACATGGATTTTGGTTCAAATAATGAAAACAATGTTATTTATTTTTTAAATTAAAAAGCAAAAGCATTTCTAATAATATTACCAACTCAAAAAACTCTTTAGTTTATGAGCTTTTTATTTCTGTGGGATGTAGACACAAGAAAGACTCCCTACTTAACTTCTCACGGCCAGCTAAGAAATGTTGTTACATCAACTAACTTACTCCCTCTTTGGTTACCTAGCAACAACCTGTTTAGTAATTTGCCCAGCAGTAGTTTAAGGATTCACCACTTTGCCTTTTAACTGCTTAAAAATAAACAGTGTGAAGTGAAAACTCTGCATAAGTCACGCCACCAGTTTGGCAGTATTTCAGATAAATAAAACAAAAGATAATAATTATGGACATCGACTGATATGAAATGCTTTTATCACGAAATGATTTCATGCAATGTTCATAAGGTCATTCATAGAAATAACTTTTTTACAGTTATTTTTTTCAGTCTGAAGCAGTAAACCTGGTTATGCAACATACAGAACTTTATTGATTTACAAAGTATTGTTGTACCAATCAATCAGTCAAACTTTGTATACAGAGTACGTGTCATACACTCAAGTGCAATACAAAATTACAGTTGTAATTACATTTAATCACTTGGAGACACACAGTGAAATGATCCATGTGATCAAATCAAGTAAACAGACAAAAAAACAAAAAACAAAAAAACAAGGTTGGTCTGGAAGTGGGAGAAAATCAATTATAGAAGACGAGAAACTGTGGCAGTTCATGTTGATTAGTGAGGAAACACTGGACAAATATTTCTATTGTCGAAGGAGAAAGATCAAATTTATAAAAAAACAATAATACATAACATGCAAAAGGAAAAATAACAAATAAAATTTATAACCGATCAGATGACTTGTATTCACATAACAATACTTTTATTATAATCGTTATAATAGTTAACAACTTACACACCAATAAAATATGACACAAATAGATAATTTAAAAGTTGCAAAAACTAAAACAAATAAATTAAATACAGATAAATAAACTGATATGGCCCCATTCTACCGATAATAAACATCGGCAAACAAGGAAAAGATCAGCTCCGACACCCCAGGATGGTGACATCCCTGTCCAGAGGTTTCAGCTTGTTGGTGTTACTATGCTGAGAAGATCCCCTCTTCGGGGTGAATTGGATTCTGAGGCGGAGGAGGAGGAGGAAACGGAGGGGATGAACTCTTCATCAGAGTCCAAAAAGGATAAGGCCAGCTCGATCTCCTTGATGGAACGAATCCTATCATCGCTAACAGGTAAAATGGAAAACATGGTCAATAAAGTTCAAGACAAAATGTGACTAAAATACCCCTTGTTTTACCACTTAGTGTAAATGACTTGTAACAATCTACATTCAAGATTTCTTTTCACCAGAATTTGTCCTAATATTTTATTAAACCTTTCAAAGGAAAAAACTCCAAACTGAAGACATTCTGATACATTTAGACCATTGTTATGTGGGTTTATGAGTGAATAATACAGAGACGGCTGATATAGCTCAGAAAGGGATTTTACACAATGTTGACAACAGTATTCTGTCATCTGCCTTCACATACACATGAGAACTAGAGGGGTGTCTATTCTCAACCCACGAGGTTAGGTATGATATGAGCAAACCAGTTAAGTTCTTCTGTGCAAAATGCAATAATACATGTTCTGGACACTGGTTTGTGTACTGGTGCTCAATCATGTGCTAACAGGAAGAAGCCATTTTCCAACTGTTCCCACAGGGTTGGGATCTTGAAATGGTAAAAAAAAGATGTGGTCCGCTGCCAGGACCACCAGTCTGACATCATGCTCATGTTCAGAGAGTGAAGTGGTACAGAAACCAGCTGGGGCTGTGCAGGGCTGGAGCAGAAGAGAACTGCTGACAGGTTTCACAGGGAGCAAAGAAGCAGTTCAGTTCCTCTACCATTGGTGCACTCAGGACCCCCCACTGTTACCAAGAGTCTCGTCACAGCAGAGCAAAGTGCGACCTCCCCGTTGCATACCAACAACGTATCATCCCGGGTGAAACTAGGTTTCAGAAATGATCAGAATGAAACACTCCCAAACACAGCAATGAGTTTCATTTTCAAATGATCCATTTTATGCACCAGAGATCTGGCTTTGGAGAACTACAGGCTTGAAAGAAGTGACTTGTGTGAAGGTGAGATTCACAGGGACGGGAAGGACTGTGAGGATATTTATTTAACAATGCAGTAAAAAATTAAATTAAATTTACACAATCTAAGCGTTTTACGAGTAGATTAACTCCTGCTACAGATAATTGTTTGAAACAGTTCAAAAATAACCGGTGGCATTAAAAACTATTTTCAAGATTCAACTTCTTATTGTTTCCATCTTCTACCTGAAGGTGCAAGCTGAAAGATTATGTGCTTTCAAAAGTTTTGATATATTTTTTGTTTGGTAGACTTCATTGGGCTTGGGGAGGGAGTGGCCATTATTCAATGTGAGTGGTTATAACCCCTGGGAGAACAGTTTTCTTTGCATCCCAGCAGCTAGCATATATGAAGATGCTCTTCATACAGCAACAGTAAAGGGTCGGGAGAAACTAGTGGGACAGCAACTTTGTCTGGGGACGAAAGTTTTAAACATTTTTTTGTTTTTTTGTTACATTTGAGGCAGGATTTTGAACTCCAGACAAAATGTCCACACTGGTCTAGAATCCAGTAGAGGAGATGTAATGACTTCAAGTCGTGCACAGGTGGCATCCCATCACGGTGTTAGTCTCAAATTCATTGTTGCTTTTGAGAGTGACCTATTTGTTCAGTCTCAGTGATGGATTTCATACACCTGGAAGCTGTGGAAGCCACTAGAACACCTGAATTCAATTATTTGGATCAGGGAGCGAATACATTTGGCAACATTGTGTCTTTGCAAATGAACACATCATTTTAATGATTTCATTTACCTTGGTATTTTGTCCAGGGTTATTAGGTCGTCATGCCACAAATGGTTGGTGATAGCAACACCAAAGACATTTACCAGCACATTCACCACGGTGATGAAATGGTCTCTGAAGGGCACAGAAGAGAACGAACATGCTGTCAGACTCAACTGTTTTTCTTGAAGGTTTCCTCTGCCTCAGTCTACAACAACCAGGTGCACCAGGTCTTCTACAGCTCAGACTGATGTTGACATCATTCTCCAAGTGTAGTTTTATCAATCATTACTACACAAGCTCTCCTCAGGCTTTCTCCACTGGTAGGTGATCCTAGACATTAGTTTATTATGCAAGTTAAAAATCATGCCCTTGTTAAGAATAATTTCAAGCTGTCTGATAGCAGAGCAGCATAACTCCATCCAAAGTGACTCCACAGTTTGATGGTGAAAGTACTCTTTAAACACAAGTAGCAGGCTTTGAGAATCAAGTTGAACCTACAGAATCCACTCCACCCCAACCAGAATGGCAGCATCCTCTGCAGGCAGTCCCACAGCTGTCAGAATCAGGATCGTGGTCACAGCTCCTGTTTGTGGGATCCCTGCAGTTCCAAAGGTGACAATGGCACAAGACAAGCTGCAAACCAAGCACATTCTCAATTAGCATCTCTGTCCCAGCAACAGAAATGCTACAATCTGCAATTGTATCAATCCTGTCCTATTTCTCAGTTAGTTCAGTTCAAAATTTACAGTGAAAATATCTATAAATATCCTGAAACACCTCCAGATTAATGTTTTAGAATCAATAGAGTGCCTAGTCTTTGACGTGCTGCCTGAACCTTTGCCCACTGCTTCTTCCTCTGGCTCTAACCCTCAATGGAGCCACCACTCTGCTCAATTCAGTTTAATGTATGATTCTACTGTATCAGCTGCTAACCTGGACTCTGGTTTTACAGGTTGGTTCTTTGTTAATTTGATTTTCTGAACCAGATACAGCGATACATAGCAGATCAATAAGCTGCTGCAGCATCAGATACTGATGAGTATAAATCAGAGGTTATGCTACACTTGTTCATTGTCATCTCTACTGATGGTCTCATTGAGGTTAAGTAATATTAAACAAGCTGAACATAAAACATAAGAACATAAGAAGCATATATATATATATATATATATATATATATATATATATATATATATATATATATATATATATATATATATATATATCATATCTAACATAATCTCCACAGTGATATAGTTTTGAAATCAGCAAATGAGGTCAATCAGAAGTGTCAGGATTGAATATCAAAATTGCTTTACAGTTCTATGTTTTTGGATGTGAAGCTTATTTTGCACATATTAAGTGATCACTGTGGTAGATTAGCTACTGGCAGCACATCCCTCTATATGTACCATATTTCTGCAGTGAATGAAAACGTTGTGAAATCAGGAAATATTTCTTCAGTGATCAAAAGTCATCAAAACTCTGTGAACGAGGAGTTTTCTTATAGCAGCTGCCTGCCAAGATGGCTGTCAGATACAAAGTTAACAGAGGTGTGATGTCACATGACATGTATTGCTCTGGGACCTTGTTAAGGGGAAGTGCTACCCATTTGATAAATCACTGCTTGTAACAATCCCAGCATGCATCTTTTCTCAATTCCATGCACTTGTATGAAGCAGCTTACCCAATGGCGATGATCTGGCCAACTTCCAGCGTGATGTCATGAAGCTGGGCAATAAAGACAGTAGCGACCACTTCATAGAATGCCATTCCAGTCCTATTGATGCTGGTGACGATGGGCAACATAAGGCGGCAGAGTTTCTTATCGATCTTCACGTTCTCTTCACAGCATTGCAAGGTGACAGGCAGAGTGGCAGCACTTTGGTAGAAAGCACATCCTTTATTGGTGCACCGTTCATACGAGGAAACTGGAAAAGTGTCATGCTTTTTCAACAAAGAGAACATTTAACCTGGATGCAATGATAAATGCTGTCGTCAAAGCCCTAGAGATGTGCTTGAAGATAAGAAAAGGGTTCCGTCTGGTGAGAATGAAGTAAAGCACGGGGAAAATAACGAAGGCTTGGACTGCTAACCTGAACAACACAACAAAGTCACACTTTGTGTTAAAGATGCATTACGTATTCACTGGTTGTTAAAGATTTATTCATATATTCATACCTCTTTAGACATTTTGTCATATAACCTGACAGATCAGTGTGGTTGGGGGATTTTATATGATATTCTAACAAAGTAGTGCATCACCGTAAAGTGAAATGAAAATTATGGTAACACTTTATTTGACGGGGTGTGAATAAGACTGTCATAAACATGACATAACACCTATCATGAACATGAGTAAGTCTTCATGAATATTTATGACAGTTTTCAAAGTGTCATTCGGTAAATCATGATACTTTTAATACAAAGTTGACATTATTAAAAGTGTCTTTATGACAACTTGACATTAACCAAGAATCATCATATGTCATAATAGTAGTTATAATAATGTCATTGTTATTACACTGTCAAAATCTAACAAAACACTTATTAATATTTCCTCTACCTGAAATAAGGCAAAACAAGTAGGACCAACAATAAAGACATCATTAAGCTTTATTACACTGTCAAATGATTTAGTCATTAATAATTCCTTTTACATCAAGTGGAACAAGTAGCCCCAGTTATGAAGATGTCATTAATTGTTATTGCAGTGTCAATCTTATCTCAAGTAAAGTGAAACACGTAACAACAGTTATGAAAATGTCATTGAGTATTAAAACAGTGTCATATGCTATGCTAACAGAGTCATTAATATTAACTTTTACATCAAGTGAAGTGGAAAACACTGAACTACTTATAACTTCTGTCATAGCTGTAGAACAAAACCTTTGAACAGTGGAATAAAACAAAAGATTACTTGTTCCTCAAACAGAGGGTTTTAATTCTGGCGAGTATATTGTAACTCTGAAATACTGATTGAAAATCTAAAATATAATTACTTATTATTTAACTTAAGAAAATAGGTTATTTCAACAGTCAGCCATTTCCTTCGTTATAGCGTTCCTGTAACACTTGGAAAATAGGGAGATCTTCTTGTCTCCATTTCCTGGAAGCAGCTCTTTGAAGGTGTCCAGAAATGCTAAGAAATTATAGTTGTTCTTGCAATAGTTGTGGTCAGTGTTGATCATGGTGAAAGCCTTTTCATGAATTCTAACTTGGTGAATCTCTTCTGGACATTCTCATAGCAGGTGATGACTCAATTCAATGTGGTCACCTAAAAAGATGGCAAAGCAAAGAACACAAGCACTGTGTCACATCAGCCAAGTTGCTAAATAATGCACATAAAGGATAACTTTGACTAACATATTAGCTTTTAATTTGCTAGATTAAATTTGGAGGTAAAAAATCTATTTGTCTGCCTTTAAAATACGTTTAATATTAAGGGCTAACCTTACAGTTATGGAGTTTAATAACTTTAGCTAACTTTAACTTGCAGCAGGTTTAAACTGCTCATAGCTAACATTACAAAGAAAGAGAACACAGTCAATGTTATTTTCTCAAAGAAAATGTAAAGTTAATAAGACACATACCTCATAACAGGAGGTCTGGCCGTTTTAACTTGTGTTAGGTTGGCCCCACAAGATGGAAAATTTCTTCTTCACCAACACACTGCACGCCTGTTCGTGCACTGCTGCCTCTCACTGGTGGAGATGGTGTATTGCACTACTATAAACAGCCTTAAGTATTGTTTCAAATGCAAAGCTCATAAGTGCTTTGTAGACATCTTGCTGTAAAGCTTTAGGAATAATTAAATTAATAAATTTAAGACTAAACAAAATGACAGAGCAATATAATATTACCACATAAAGCTACATAATTTTTAAAGTTTAATCAGAAATGTTTTTATAACAAATGTCAGATCATGATTTCTTGAAAATAATTAAAATACATGCTTGCACAGTAACATCCATGAAGATGTTTGTGCATTTCTATTCAGTCTCAATGAATCCATACTTTGTAGATAAACATTTTGCTACAGCTCCACCTGCAGGCTGTTGGGTCGTGTTTCAACCAGCTTTGCTCATTCATACAAACATTTGTCACATTCTTCTCTACAAAATAGCACAAGCTAAGATTTAATGGAGAGTGCAAACACACAGATTCTTGCCACATATTATCAAATGAATATAGATCTGGACTTTGTCTATCCCATTCTAACACATAAATAAGCTTTGACCTTAATCAGTGGTCTCAAACTCCAGTCCTTGAGCGCCAGTGTACTCGAACCTTTAGATGTTTCTCTGAACCTACAAACTTCTATGAAATGGTTAAACTTCATTTCCAGCATTCAGTCAAGATCTGCAGAAATCTGCTAATGAGACTGTAGTGGAGCCAGGGTGTGCTAAAGCAGAGAAACATCTATAAGTTTCAGGACACCGACTCTTGAGGAGTGTAGCTTGAGACAACTAATCTAAACCATTCCATGCTCTCTTTAGTTGAAGGTTTAGATTCACTATGCTGAAGGAAGACGGACCTCGCTGCAGTCTAAAGTATTTTGCTGCCTCTAACATACTGTATTTTCTCCCAGGATTGATCTGTATGGAGCTCAAACTCTAACCTTCTTCCTCTTTCTTATCTGAAAGCTTGGTATATTGTTTTAGAAATTAACCCTGATTTAAACTTCTCCAGAACTTCCTCTCTGATGTGTCTGCTGAGTTTCTTGGCCTTCATGATGCTGTTTGTTCACTAATGTTCTCTAACAAACCTGTGAGGCTAAAGAGAACTTCTGAAGGGAAATGCTTGAACTGGACCAAATTTTTGGAGGAATCAGAGCAGGGGCACAGTGAAAAGTGATGACGATTCTAGGGCCCCTGACCAGCAGGGGGCCCTCCACAATTTAATTATTTATATTTTGTTCATAGACATAAAATAAAATAAAAAAATCGGGGTCCTGTCAAATACAAAATTAATCATATTGAATTTTCAAAGATTGTTTTTAGCAGTAAAAACATACACATCCGTTTTTGCCCTGAACTCCCCGCTCAATCTGCATGAAATGGTTCGTTCCTGCTTAGAGCTTAACAGTGACTATGCAGCTGTGGTCAGTAGAGGCTGCAGCTGAATGCTGCGGCAACTGTGGCATTTACTGTGCTGCTAAGAAAAGTTATAAAATCAGGTTTTCAAAAACAAAATAGAGAGAGGGAGAGAGAGAAAAAAAGGCAAGAGTGTTAATTTATAACCCAGTTTTCCTCCATGAGAGGTGAGTATACTGTGTGAGATTATGAACCATTTAGCATAATTAGCTTAGCTACAGACTACTGTTTGCCTCCATTTCACTAGCATTTAATGAATTAAGAACATTTTTTTTACTAACATATTCATATATTTAACTTGTTCCCTGTGCCTTTTACCACTTAAGAGATGAGTGAGTCAGCAGCAGCTCTAATGTCCCTCCTGGCCTGTTCTCTCCCGAGTGAAGTTAAAGCTGCAGTATATCATTTTTATATAAATATTTTTTCACATATTTTTTAAAACTGTCATTATGTTGTGACAGTATGGTATGAGAGGTAATCTGTGAAAAACCTATTTCCTCTGCCTTCTCCAAGTGTTAGAAACAACCAGTCAGTGGCAAGAGAGCTTTAGTGCTGTCAATCATAATTTCATATGGTGCTGCTCATTCTTCCTCCCCCTCAATTTGTGCCATGCTGCAGCTAGCATAGCACATAGCTGTGCAGATTCAAACTGTGAATGCTCAGTTTAGTTAGCACAGCTACCAATGACGGCAGACAAACAGTTTCTTGTAATGATAAGTTGTTTCTCCCCCATTAGCACATTTAGCAGTGAGTGAATGAGGCTAATTGACAGTGCTAAGAGCGTCCTTCTTGCTCTGATTGGTTGTTTTGGTCAGAACGGTGCATTACTTTGACCAGCAATAGTAATTCAGGGAGGAGATGGAGGAGATTGATTGTTTTCACAAATATGGAGAAAACGTACTTTTTATTAAAGTTATGTATTGAAGCTTGGAAAAAATGCAACTACATAGCATTTTTGAGAAGTCTGGATTGCTTTATGTGTAGTTCCAGATTGATTTTGACTGTTGCTCATGGGGAGACATTTCAGTATCTAAAACTAATACAAAAAATGTAAGCAACCTACTTGCATACTGGATGTGGACTGTTGGATGTTAAATTCATGAGCAGTAAACATTGTGCTAGTTATCAGTATTGAACTAAAGAAAGCAATGCAGATGCAAGCCTTTAAAATTGTCACGCTTTTTATAGAGTCAGAAAATTGTAACAGCAGCAGTACAGAGGGCACCAATCAAATTTTTTGTCAGGGGGCCCACGATTTCTGGCAGCGCCCCTGAATCAGAGTAAAGAGGCTGACAATAATTGCATTGATGAAAACTGATGTCTAAACATCAAAGAGGAAAATATCAGTAAAATCTGTAAAACTGTTCTGTAAATATATTCATAGCACAGTTTTCTTCTCATGTCACTCAGGTAGAGTTCAGTGCTGCTACCTCAGAGCAGTGATATCAATTTGGTAACAAAGATGAAAAAGAAAAGATATTTGGACATACCCTGCAAAAACCACTCCTACAAGCTTTGTGAGCTTAAGGACAGCCCGCCAGTCCTTAATCCCCAACACATGTTCTGTGATCAGGAACATAACTCCGATTGGCAAGTACCTCAAACAAAAAACAGTAAAAAAAAAAGTTTAATAAAAAGAGTGTTCGAAATATATTTGAAGTTAACTGTTAAGAGTGGAAGCACCTGTCCTATGTAAATAGAACTGAATATGCAAAAGAAATGACATCTGCTCAGATACTGTCTGATCTTACCACAAAATCCAGTTGACTATGATTTTTATGGCATCGTTGAGGCATTGAATGGCCTCCACAGTGATTCTTGCCTCATGTCCCACCCTGTTTAACATGATACCGATGGCGAATGACCAGATGACCAGTCCTAACATGTTGGGTCCATCAACATACCTGCCTACTAGTTTCGTCTCAGTACCATTCTGCACAAAAAACACAAGTATGGCGGCTCCAGCTCTGACAACAATATTGTAGGAGTACATCACCTAGTTGGACAATGCATTTCACTTTTTCATGAGTCAACATACAACCATTGATTTTAATGCATTTAATATGCATTTATCTTGTAAATGACCACTCTAAGGCACAAATTCAAGTGTCAAACTCTTCACACACAAAAATAATAAACATAAGCGAAATGGAGCCAAATGGAGAGTAAAGGAAGGAACCAGCAAAGAGTGACTGAGAAAGAGGTGTATCGCTACTGTTAGGTTGAATGCTGAACAAAGATCTGGGCTAATGAGCTAATGGGCGGCAGGGCTGAGGAGAAAGAGAGAGAAAGAAGAAGTGGCACAAGGGGCGAGGGAGAGAAGACTTTGGACTAGGAAATGAATCTAACAAAAATAATGAGACATAAGAAACATAATGAGAACCAGAGTAACTAAGGAAAAGACTAGACAGAAAAAAACTAGAATCACTAAGAAAATTATAGAAACAGGGCAGAACGAAGTAAGTAAGGAATACAAATAATGACAAAACTAAAAACAAACTAAAAAATACCCCAAGATCTAAGCTCTAATAGTATAGAGCTATTAGTGTTTGCATTGTTGCTTGTCCTATGTCTTAACTATGGCACACCTTACTGTCACATTGGCAAACACCACCTCCCCATTCAGGCTTTAAACTGGAAGAAACTCAAGGCCATTATTTTTCTTCCTCTTCAATTTGAAGTTAGTGGCTGTAAAATGACGATTCTAGAATGAAAAAAAAGATCAGAAGAAAAAACTCACCAGTTTTGGATCAAGGGAGAGGCCAGGTTTTGTTTCAACCTGAATAATCTCAGTCTCGTACTGAGAGAAAAAAATAATTGGTGTTACATTTCCAAACCCCAAATAGGAAATTACATAGTAAGCTGTGGGCTAGAATAAAAGCATACCTGCTCGTAGAAAGCCTGAAAGAAGTTCTCTGGAACCATATTCCTATGCAAGTAACAGGAGAGTCAGAAAAAACTAAGCTTGTAAATGTTAGAGACAAAAAACATGCAGATGTTATTTTACCCAGATATTTCACAAAAACTTAGATAGTGTCATGGTGTGGTGTGGCGGTGGACTCCAACGCAGCAGACAGTAGACGTAGAAATAAATGGATGTAGTGATGGGTCCGGTGTTGCATCAATCCGGGTTTCCCCATCAAATACGGTTCCCCCTGCGTCTTTTTGCCACCCCGCCCAGGCGGCAAAATACGCGCGTGCTCGTGATGAGCACTGAGAAAGCCCGCGCGCTCATCTGGGGAACTACGGATACCGTGAAAGCTCAAACAACATGCTTCGGCAAAGTTCACACTTTCTTCAAGTTTTTGCTGAAACTATATATATAAAATTAGGTATCTGATGGGTGATTTTAACATAGGGGAAACGGTATCGAGCATTAAAATGCATTGCCCTGTTTTTAATCCATATAGCACTATCTATCTATCTATCTATCTATCTATCTATCTATCTATCTATCTATCTATCTATCTATCTATCTATCTATCTATCTATCTATCTATCTATCTATCACACACACACACACACACACACACACACATATATATATATACATACCATATTTATTATTATTATTATTATTATTAGTAGTAGTAGTAGTAGTAGTAGTAGTAGTAGTAGTATTAATTTCACACAAAAACGTGAAGTAAGTGTGACAACTTTGCCGAAGCATGTTGATTGAGCTTTCACGGTGTCCGTAATTCCCCAGATAAACGCGCCGAACAAGGGCGTGCTTGCTACGCGCGTGCTTTCTCATCACGAGCATGCGCGTATTTTGCCGCGTGGGCGGGGCGGAGCGGCAAAAAGACGCAGGGGGAACCGTATCTGATAAGGAAACGCGGATTGACGTAACACCTGCTGCACACACCGGATGAAACAACAAAAATGAAAACAAATTTATTTTCCAATATAAGATCAAAATGGTCCCACACTGCAGAAACCTTTCGTTTGAGGCTGCTCCATAGTTGACGCTGTTCCGTAAAAGATCAAGAATTCGTTTTGCAAATGCATTTGACAGATTGACAGATTCGCTTCCCTATAGACACAGTTTGGCGCGTTAATGTAATTTCGAAACAGTTCCTGTATCGGTCACGTGACTTGCTGAAACCAATACGCGCACCGACACGGGTTTTGGTCTGTGGGCTTGACACATGCGCCGAAGCATCGGTGTTGCCGGTGTTACGTCAATCCGCGTTTTCATGGATTGATGCAACACCGGTTCTTGCCAGTTTCTACTTGATCTATCTGAATCCAAATCCAGCTGAAATTGACTTGTAGTTTACTTTCATATTATGTTCTGCAGGTTAAGTGTCGCATATGTTTGACTAAACTGTCTTATTTAAATAAATCCACCTTTTCAATGTTGAGGTATTATGAGGCATGAGAATGAAGTCCCAGATACACCTAGATAAACTCAGATATACAGCCATTCTACAAATTTCTCAGTTGCATTTTATAAATTATTTCACATACAGTTAACCCTCGCTATAACGCGGTTCACCTTTCACGGTATCGCTGCTTCGCAGATTTTTTTATAAAAAAAATTTCCCAAAGTGTTCTGCGTCCTGATTGACCATATGATTGTTAAAAACAGTCTCCGCGCTTCTTCTCTACCTGAGTGCCAATAAAGTTACGGTATTTAATACAGATTGGCCATTCAGGAGATGGAAACTGAAACTTTGAATGCCAGCTGGAAAAAAAAACTGTTGCCAGAGGCAGCGCAAAACCTGACCGGAGTTTCGCTTGATGAGATCCATCGCTCTGCCGTAGATACAGCTGTGAATCTCGCGGGACAGGTTGGAGGAGACGCTTTAATGACATGACTCCGGATCACATTAATGCCCGATTGATGCACACGCACATCCGCTGATGTAGAGTATTTAATTGTGCTGTATAATAATTGTAAAACCTAAAGGTAACTACTTTACGGATTTCGCCTATCACGGGTTATTTTCGGAACGCAACCTCTAAGAAAAACAAGGGTTCGCTGTAAATGTAGTGTTTACTTCATTTTTCTACAGCAGGAGAAGTTTTGTCAAAAAAGCGTAACAGACTAAATTTTAAAATGTTGTAAAACCTTTTTTTGAAAATTTGTGGGAAAAAAAAGTCCATGCATCCTCATTCCAAACACATTCACATAAATTTTCACTTTATGGTACATGTTCCCATTATTTATTGACTGTATATCAAATATATTTTATATTTAACTGAAGATATGACATAATACAATATATAATATTCAATAAAATACAAAGACTTAAATCTTATTGTATAGACTAGGTCATCAAATCACTACGTTCCCTGTAGGAATTTTTAATGTCCAGCAGGTGTCAGTATTGAGTGACAGAGTATCGACACAGAATCGACACAGTTTTGCTATGTGTTGAAACGATACATGACGCCTCATCTACCCATCACTAAGTGGATGTTTTAGTGAAGAAAATCAACCAACAAAAAATCCAAAATCCAAGGATAGAAGAAAATCCAAAAACAAAACAAACTGGAAACACAAGGGAACAACAGGTAATCCAGGGAGGGAAACATGGGTAGTGACGATCAGGGTGACAAGACAGACTAGCAAGTTGTGACTGGGATAGAGGAGTTTAAAAACTGGGAGGTAGTAAGTGGAACAATGGACCTAACAAGATGAGATAACTGGTTGCAGGTGTGAATAGTTTTCACAGGAGCTAGCTGAGGGGAGGGGAGAAGATGACACGAGGAAGCTAAGGAGTTAAACTGGGGGAAAAAAACAGAGGAAACACCAGGGACCTGAAAATATCTCTAAAACGAAAGAAAACACTAATACCAAAGAAAACCTGATAAACTAGAAGACAAAAAGACATGAGGGACAAACATAAACAGAAAGAAGGCTGATCTAACAATAAGAACTAGGGGACAGAGAGCTATAGAAACTAGAAGATCTGAGCAAAGAGATAGCCTAACTAGAATTACTAAAGAAAGACTAAAAAAAGCTAAAGTGACAAAATAAGATCTAGAAACACTACAGAGGGAACTATAAGGATTAAATACAAATAAACTACAGTGGTGTGAAAATGTGTTTGCCCCCTTCCTCATTTCCTGTATTTTTGCATGTTTGTCACACTTGAGTGTTTCGGAACATCAAACCAATTTAAACAATAGTCAAGGACAACACAAGTAAACTCAAAATGCAATTTGTAAATGAAGGTGTTTATTATTAAAGGAGAAAATAAATCCAAACCATCATGGCCCCGTGTGAAAAAGTGATTGCCCCCTAAACCTAATAACTGGTTGGGCCACCCTTAGCAGCAACAACTGCAACCAAGCGTTTGCGATAACTTGCAATGAGTCTTTTACAGCGTTCTGGAGGAATGTTGGCCCACTCATCTTTGCAGAATTGTTCTAATTCAGTTACATTAGAGGGTTTTCGAGCATGAACGGCCTTTTTAAGGTCATACCACAACATCTCAATAGGATTCAGGTCAGGACTGTGGCTAGGCCACTCCAAAGTCTTCATTTTGTTTTTCTTCAGCCATTCAGTGGTGGTCTTGCTGGTGTGTTTAGGATCATTGTCCTGCTGCAGAACCCAAGTTCGTTTCAGCTTGAGTTCACGAACAGATGGTCGGACATTCTCCTTCAGGATCTTTTGATAGACAGCAGAATTCATAGTTCCATCTATCACAGCAAGTCTTCCAGGTCCTGACGCAGAAAAACAGCCCCAGCCCATCACACTACCACCACCATATTTTACTGTTGGTATAATGTTCTTTTTCTGAAATGCAGTATTCCTTTTACGCCAGATGTAATGGGACACACACCTTCCAAAGAGTTCCACTTTTGTCTCATCGGTCCACAAAATGTTTTCCCAAAAGTCTTGGGGATCATCAAGATGCGTTTTGGAAAAATTGAGACGAGCTTTAATGTTCTTTTTGCTCAGCAGTGGTTTTCTTCTTGGAACTCTGCCATGCAGGCCATTTTTGCCCAGTCTTTTTCTGATGGTGGAGGCATGAACGCTGACCTTAACTGAGGCAAGTGAGGCCTGCAGTTCTTTGGACGTTGTTGTGGGGTCTTTTGTGACCTCTTGGATGAGTCGTCGCTGTGCTCTTGGGGTAATTTTGGGTGGCCGGCCACTCCTGGGAAGGCTCACCACTGTTCCATGTCTTCGCCATTTGTGGATAATGGCTCTCACTGTGGTTCGCTGGATTCCCAAAGCTTTGGAAATGGCTTTATAACCCTTTCCAGACTGATAGATCTTAATTACTGTCTTTCTCAATTGTTCCTGAATTTCTTTGGATCTCGGCATGATGTGTAGCTTTTAAGGATCTTTTGGTGGACTTTACTGTGTCAGGCAGCTCTTATTTAAGTGATGTCTTGATTGAAAATAGGTGTGGCAATAATCAGGCCTGGGTGTGGCTAGAGAAATTGAACTCAGGTGTTAAAAACCACAGTTATAGTATATTTTAACGAGGGGGGCAATCACTTTTTCACACAGGGCCATGATGGTTTGGATTTATTTTCTCCTTTAATAATAAACACTTTCATTTACAAATTGCATTTTGTGTTTACTTGTGTTGTCCTTGACTATTGTTTAAATTGGTTTGATGTTCCGAAACACTTAAGTGTGACAAACATGCAAAAAAACAGGAAATGAGGAAGGGGGCAAACACTTTTTCACACCACTGTATAATCACTAAAGAAGCTTGACGTAGACTCAGAGATACAAGAAAAACAGAACCTAAGTAAAGAATAAACCTAACTAGAAACACTATGAAGGGCTGATAAGGAAAATAACAAGGCAATTGTAATCAGACTAAATAACCTCAAATAATAAATGTGAAATGACCCTGAAGGGCTAACCTAAAATGGACTAAAACATAATGATAAATAAGATCAAAACCAAACCCAAAAACCCAGAGTCCTGACAGATAGTTTAACTGATGGTAATCAAAGATGATAAAATATCTATTTTATCTTTTCTGTACTGGAACACATTACAGGAAATCATGAATTTTGTCTCACCTTATAAGATCCTGCAAGATCACATGCAAGACAAAGGTTGACACACCCTTTTTGTCACTGTGTAAGTCATGTTCTAACACACCAGGCTTGATTGTGAGAGCCAGAAACATTCCTGCAACACAAAGTATCAGGCAGGATGTCAAAAGCAATAACACAGAACAAACAATAGCGGTCTTCATAAATCTATCTTAAAATCTGCTGCCCATGATAAATTTACCGAGAATTACGACTATTGAGGTAGAGCCACAGACGAAGGTCCCTGTGATGATAGCTGTTTTCCTGGACATTCTGGTGTTTAATCCAGTTACTCCTGAGAAAAGAGAGCATATAATCACATGTTTTAATCAACATTTATACAAAAATATCCTCAAAAAGATGAGTGAGCATCTTTTCAGTCTATCTCTATAACAATTATAAGTTAATATATCAAGTATCTGAATTCATATTTAGTTTGCCTGCAACCACGCTTGTCACAATGAGGGGTACAGCAAACATCTTAAGCATGTTGATAAGCATTTCCCCTGGTACTTTGATCCAGTCTCTCAGTTCTTCATTTAGAACAGTTGTAGCCCTCAGCAGAAACCCAGTGCCTAACCCTGTAGGGCAAAAAAAACAACAAAAAATATTTATACATATAGATATGAAAAAAACTTCATCATGTAAAAGCCTTAAGAAGTAAATGGGAGTGCTTAATAAAAATAGCAAATGATACATTTTGCAGATATATTTTCCATATTTTTTCAGTTTGTCTATAGGCAACATTGTACCCTAATGCTGAATATTCAAGTTATATGTGTTGTAATAATTTGTTAAATATTGTGTTTTCACTGTAAAAACAAACATCTAAAAACCATCCATCAGTTTGTGAACTGAGCTACTGAAAAAAAAAAGAAATTTTCAGTAATCTCCTTATTTATTGAGCTTCATTTTAATGCATCCAAGATCACATGTACATTTCAAATTTTAACATTTTACATCTATGTTAACGAACCACACAATAAAACTAACCACACAGTAACAAAATGCCATGTTGCCATGGTGATACAATGGTTCACGATGAAATGACTGCAGAACAACTCCCCCTACAATCTTTTGTTTAATACTGCTATTTCATAAATGGAAATGCTGGGGACAATATAAACAACTTCCACAATCATGATATAAAACAGATTAAAAGATGAAAAGATCAACAAACTCCCATAACAATAAGTATATATTTTTAAAAACTTCACACCTCCCTGGTTCCCTCTCCTTGGGCTGCCATCTTATCGTGGTGGAGGGGTTTGAGTGTCCAATGATCCTAGGAGCTATGCTGTCTTGGGCTTTCTGCCCATGGTTGTGTCACCCAAGGCAGACAGGTCCTAGGTGAGGGACCAGACAAAGCGCAGCCTGAAGACCCCTTTGATGGACAAGAACTTTGGATTTGGTGTTCTCTCTCTGGGGAGCCACTCTGGAGCCAGGCCTGGAGATGGGGCACGATGGCGAGCGACTGGTGACCGGGCTTCTAGGTGGCTCAGCCCGAAGAGGAGACATGGGACCCCCTCCCATGGGCCTAGTGGTGCAACTACACATTATTCAGGTGGATGCGAAAACATAAATCGGCGCCCCCCCCTCCCAGGGAAGGAACGTCAGGGTGAAGGAGCGACGCTCGTTATGTGCGGGAGGTGAAGGAGCGTGAGGCGCGCTGAAGTGTATGGGGAAAACATAATCGGCGCGTCGCCCCCTCCAGACGGGGTTTTGGCGCCCCCTCTGGTGCTGCGCCCCTATGCGTTGCATACGCTGCATACCCACTTTTTGCGCCTCTGCATGGGCCCACCACCTGTGAGAGGGCCCAAGGGGGTTGGGTGCAATGTGGGATGGGTGGTGGCCGAGGGAGGGGACCCTGGTGGTCCAATCCTCGGTTGCAGAAGCTGGCTCTTGAGTCGTGGAATGTCACCTCTCTGGTGGGAACTAGTGTGTGAGGCGGAGAGGTTCTGGCTAGAAATAGTTGGTCTCACCTCAAAGCATGGCTCTGGTTCTGGAACCAGTCTCCTTGAGAAGCCCTGGACATTCATTCCACTCTGGAGTTGCCCAAAGCGAGAGGCGCCAGGTTTACCCCAGTGAACGAGAATACCGCAAGTTGCCTTCCCTCAATGGAATATATAGTAGTCAGTCCCAGTGACCGTTTCATTCACGGTTTAGCCAATGTGCTTCCTGGGTAAAAATCAAACGACAAATGCTGCCCAAAGCGCGCCCTCCCCATCCCACCCCGCTCAACAGTTTCCAGCAACACAGGTGATACACGTGAGGGGCCCGGTCATTGGCCCCGCCACCCGGCCCGACGCTGACTTGTTCCGCTAGTGCGGGCCACTGTCAGTCTCATACCTTATTTGGAAACGGGACCATTGCAATCTGGAAGTGAAGGGGGCGCTATTTCCTATACTTCCGTTTTTATTTTCTTTGGAATCTGTGACATATTTTCACCTTTAGGAAGGAGTTTCAATCTCAGAGTGTATTTGAACTTCATTCTTTTATCCTTTTATTTACTTTAGCGCAGCTCACAGTTTTTAGCAAATTCTGTAGCTTTCGGTTTACTTCTAAATCTGCTCCTTAGTCGCATCTTTTCGGGCTTGCTACTGCCTCTAGTGGCGTGAGGGTGGTAACACAACTTATATACTTGCATTACTAAACCAGAATACCGCAACGCATTTATTATTTTCTATTAATTCTGGCATTACTGGAACAGTAAAAGATAAATTATCTTATAAAAAAATTTTTTTTTCTCATTTTTCTAAGGATGTAGAGCTAATTAAATGACAATATTTTTATGCATATCTATATATCTCCATCAATTATAGAAGGAACAAAAGACAAAAGGAGACATGAAAAACAACATGATTATCTATAATAAAAATACCATTCGCAATTTATACATAAGAAATTTAATTGAGCAAAAGTCAATAACAAACAAATGAATTAGGTACAGAAGAATAATAACACAGGTTGTTACAACCAGGGCTGTTAAACAGATATAAGCAAAAGTTATTTTTTTTGTTTTTACAGTGCCATGTATATTATTGAGAGACTTTTTGTTGGTAGAGTCTTATATATAGAAAAAAATAAGATTAAACTATTTAATCAATCAGCGAGGAAATTTTCCTTTGACTCTAAATCAATAAATCATATTCATGAATCACATTATTACACGGCCCATCTGTGGCGACGACACAAAAAAAAAGTAGTCTGCAGAAACTTTATGTGGCATACAATGATGGCATGAGGCTTCTACTCAAAGTGCCTAGATGGAGTAGTGCTAGCCATATGTTTGTACATAATGCTGTTTCCACATGTGCAGCTGTGCTCAGGAATCTTATGTATAAATGCATGTGTAGATTATATGTGTCATGCAATAATATAATTGCAATTTTAGTAAATCCTGCTTTTAGTACAGTGAGACTCTCGTCAAGATTATGGAATCACTGGCGTCATCATTTATTTGTGACTCGGTGAATAATACGTCATGTTTATTTTTAATTTTCTCTTATTTTGCTTGTTTTTACCTTTTTACCTTTTTTGTGTCTGGAATAAAGATTTGATTGATTGATTGATTGATTGATTGATTGATTGATTGATTGATTGATTGATTGATTGATTATCAACAATTTGTGAACAGAGCAAAACACTTGGCATGCTATAGGTAAATGTTATTTAGTTTTGTAAAGAATAATTATTGCAATGTCAATAAATGACGTCTAATAGATGTTCCTAGTTACCAGAGGGACACAGTAACACCTTCATGAGCTCAAAGGTTCAAACTGATGAATAATGAGAATGGACGCTCTCTGCTAAAATATTTCTTGCCATCTTTCATGTTCTTTCAGCAAACAGTTCAGACAGAGTTGTTTTAGGTTTCACCACTATTTACCTGCTGTTATTCCTGCCATTGAAAGTATTCTTAAAAGATTCTGTTAGTCTGCAGCTCATGTGACCAAACCAGCCAAGGAGATAAAAAGTTAAAACTTGACTTAAAATGTTGTTTTAACTTGAATTGAGTTAAAACTCAAGTTAGAATGTTTAGTTTTAACATTTAACTCAACAACCTCTGCCTAACTAGAGGTTGTACACAACCTCAAGCAGGGTAACCCTAAGGGTGATTCTCACGAACCTAGTCTTTTGAATGTCTTAGAAGATTTTAAAGTCATACTCATGAAAATTAAAAATAATTCACTTTTATTTGAACAATCATAATTTCTAACATTTGGCACACTTAATTGTTAGTTACCAAAATAGTTTTTTAAATGTTTTTTAATTAATTTTGGAGTCAGAAATTCATTACCGTAATGCGTCCGAAGTAAAAAAAATGCTTTCACCTCAATTTATCATTGTAATTATTCAGGCTGGTTTATAAAAAAATACTACCAACTTATTTAAAACTATGTTAACTAACTCAATATTGTAATATTTAATGTTTTCCTATTAAATAATAAAAATATATTAATAAAAGTCAGTATCCGGAGGTGCAAAACTCATTACCGTAGCACCTTGTTCAAAGTCCTGTAATATTTATTAAAAAAAAAGAAATTTAGTTATTTTGACCCATAATGCACAACAAAGAAGAGAAGACAAAAGATGGCTAAAAAATAAGACTGTTTGATATCTTTTGATTATGATAATTGTTACGTTTCTCCTCGCATATGCCTATTTCCACACCACAGGCGATCATTACCGTAATGTGCATTACATCATGTGCTTAAAAAGTAAATAATTAGATATTTTCCTGTAAAGAAGATATTAGGGAATTTGTATTCTAGGTGAAAAATTTTTGCTGAGTCACCATGACATGCTACCATTTTAAGCTATCTTATGCGAATGTCACTCATTACCGTAATGCACAACGTTCATTACCACGTAATTTGAGACCTGTTGCGGTAATGAAAAACAAGATTACGGTGATGAACAGTCTTTTTGAAATGAAAAAATAGATAAATACATAAAGTTTAATACTGCTTGTTATTGTTTTTTTTTTTTTACACAATTACAGCAGTTTTTGATTTACTTCCTACTTATGAAAAATGGTTATACTACTTATATTAACAAATATTAATTACCTAATGTGAAGGTCAAAAGGAAGTAGTGCTGGCTATCAATTAAAATGTCCAAAAATGCTTCGATACAGAGGGACCCATTTCAACTCATGATCCAATTTGATGGTTTTTCGATTCAGTTAAGGATATTGCGCTATCAAAATTTTACTTGGAAGGTGAATGAGTGAAAGAAGATGTATATTGGGGGCAGTTCTCCTGGATAGGCAGCCTGGGGTGATGGTCCACCTATTTAAAAAGGGAGGATACAGAGTATGCTCCAACTACAGAGGGTTCTTAGGCCTCCTTGGTAATGTCTATTCAGTGGTTCTAGTTTAGTCGAATCTAAGTTTCAGGAAGAGCAGTGTGGTTTTTCTCTTGTTCGTGGAGCACAAGACCAGCTCTACACCCTCAGTAGGGTCCTGGAGGGTGCGTGGAAGTTCACCCAATCAATATTATTAACATGTGTATTGTGAACTTGGAAAAAGTGTTCGACCGTCTCCTTCAGGGATCCCTGTAGGGGCTGACAGTAAGTCAGGCTCGTTTCCGGTGAGAGTTGGATTCCACCAAGACTGCCCTTTGTCATCGATTCTGTTCATTACTTTCATAGACAGAATTTCTAAACGTAGCCAAGATGTGGAGGGGATCCGTTTTGTTGATCTTCGGATCGCATCTCTGCTTTTTGCAGATGATGTGGTCCTATTGGCTTCATCAGGTCATGATCTACAGGTTTAGTTCCAAGTATATCTGTGGTTATGGATGGAAAAATGGAGTGAGAAATTGACAGGTGGATTGGTGCAGCGTCCACAGTGAAGCATATACTGCTTTTCATTGTAAGCAGTAATGGCTTTCCATTATGGTTGAGCAATATGCAACATTTTCCCAGTTGTACCGGTCTGCCCTGGTGAAGAGAGAGCTGAGTCAAGAGACAAAGCTCTCAATTTACTTCCCTCATTTATGGTCATGAGATCTGGGTCATCACCGAAAGAACAAGATCACAGATACAAGAGGCTAAAATATTTTTTCTCTGGGTTCTCTCATAGAGATAGGGTGAGAAGCTCTGTCATCCGGGAGGGACTCAGAGTAGAGCCGCTGCTCCTCCACATCGAGAGGAGCCAGTTGAGGTGGCTCGGGCATCTGGTAAGGATGCCCGAGCCACCTCAGTAAATAAATCACCCTTAGATAATAAATAAATAAATAAATAAATAAATAAATAAATAAATAAATAAATAAATAAATAAATAAATAAACCAACCAACCAACCAGTGAAGGACATAACCTATTGTCTAGGGCTGTGTAATAATATTGATTTTGCAATATATATCAATATTTTCTTTCCTAGAAAAAAAATCGATATAGTAACGCAAGTATCGTAACATCCAACTGTCACCTTGCTCACTCACTGCTTGCTTCACCAGGTGAGTGATGAGGTCATCAGGCTTAGAGTGATTCCTTCAGATGTTAAGTGTCAAAGTTAAAAAGGTATCAAACTATGCAGAGCAGGTACTTGGTGCACTTTATTTACTTTACAAATGCAAGCTACAATTTGTACTGTTTCAATTAAAAGAAACATGTTTTCTCACCACTTCTTTGATTAATTTTGTCCAGCTGTTGACTTTAAGTTTGTGCCCAGGTCCAACCAGACCCAGGTATTGTGTAGTTGGTGCTTTTAATAATTTTTCAGTTAAATTAATTCAATTCAACTCTATAATGCTCACAAAATGTCACCAAAATTACTCTCACTCTAAAATCTTTCAGAAAATTGCAAAAGTGTATTGAATTGTATCGTTTGCTGATTATCACAATATATATCATATCGTGAGCAGAATATGTGTATCGTATCGTGAGATTATTGTATCACTGCAGCCCTACTATTGTCGAGGATTGATGAATCCGTCCAATTGCCCAACCTTACATTCCAAGCAATAAGCAGAGATGAAAAAAAAGTTAGGTCTTCATAAAAAGTAGAGTGTCTGAGAATAGTTCTTAAAGATATAGTCAGTGTTTTCAGCAAAGTTGAGCTGACTCTCCAGGAATGACTTGAGGCTTTTAAAATTTGCCACAATGTCAACAGGTTGGCCATCAAGTGAAACTGGAATCACTGTCAGGTTTTGTTTATCTCATTTAATTTGCTCTACTGCCTTAAGAAAATGAAAAGGTATGTTCTTTTGTGAGGGAATTTATCTTTTACTGTTCCAGTAATGCCAGAATTATTAATAATAAAGACTTTGTGGTATTCTGATTTAGTAATGTAATTAGATTAGTTGTGTTACCACCCCCACGCCACTAGAGGCAGTAGCAAGCCCGAAAAGATGCGACTAAGGAGCAGATTTAGAAGTAAACCGAAAGCTACAGAATGGGCTCTTTGCACCTCAGCTTCCGCGTTCGGTGTAATGCGGCTCGATTGTTTCCGATCCAATACAAATATCATTTACACTAGGTGCTTGCAGGGCTTGGCCAAGGTTTGTACATCGATCCGAAGCCCCAACAAGTCAGCTGGAGAAAGGTTTTAGATGTTCGCCTCGTTATACATTCACTGACACGAAGGTGAGTTTTACTTAAACTTTGTGGCTAACATTAACCTTAGCTTATGCTAGTAGGCAATATTCTCGGACATTGTTCTTGTAAAATGTGCTATTTAAGTATCTAAACATTCTAACGGACAATGTATTTATCTTATTTTCAAGTATATTATGTGTGTTTATTGTCGTTAGTGTCACAGACTAACGGGAAGGTTCCGGTTCGGGCTTTTTACTTCCGAAGCCTGACGGAGCTCAACAAGCCTCATAGCTTGACAGTAGCGCAGCTCTGGTGTCAGAGATCTGGTTCAGCTGTTCAGGTTCAAAGTTGCTGGTTTTAGAAAAATATGACCGTGTTGCTTCATGTCTCCGTGTTATTTCGTTTTATTACCTTTGCATGTTTCTTGTTCAGAGCTCAGATAGGACGGTGTTTACAGCAGGATGTACAGGCGGATCAGTTGCTCGGCTTCTGGCTCTGGTCTGCTCTCTCGTTCCCATAAACTCTTTCAGGCTGAATATAGAAGTGATTCCATGGAAATAACTCAGGGAGGCTCCTTTATTTACCATCCGTATCCCCGGTAGTTTTAGGCTGATCCGGAGTGAAGTGAAGGCTGCAAACTTTGCTGTGCGGCGTTAGCTGGTAGCGACAGATATTTACAAGCCATCTTCTTAATTCAGGATAGCTTGGAAATTAACGAAAACTTAAAAGCCCATTATATTAGGAAGACAACAATGTTAATAGTATTGTTTTTTTGCATCTGAAATACGACTTAGTCTTTTCTACCAGTCATGGTAACTCAAAGCGGAAAAAAGTGAGCCGCATTAGCTCCTGGAGATGTGACGTCAACGCCTTAGGTGCAAAGAGCCCATTTGCTAAAAACTGTGAGCTGCGCTGAAGTAAATAAAAGAATAAAAGAAAGAAGCTCAAATACACTCTGAGATTGAAACTCCTTCCTAAGGTGAAAATATATCACAGATTTCAAAAGAAAATAAAAACGGAAGTATAGGAAATAGCGCGCCCTTCACTTCCAGATTGCAATGGTTCCATTTCCAAATAAGGTATGAGACTGACAGTGGTCCGTCCCCGCCCCTTTCTGTTTGCTGCAGCGTGGTTGTTCTCCTTAGAGGTAGGGTGAGGAGCTCGGTCATCCGGCAGGGACTCAGAGTAGAGTCGCTGCTCCTTCACGTCGAGAGGAGTCAGTTGAGGGGGCTTGGGCATATGGCTAAGATCCCTCCTGGACGCCTCTCTGCTGAGGTTTTCCGGGCACGTCCCACCGGAAGGAGGCCCTGGGGAAGACCCAGGACACGCTGGAGGGACTATGTTTCTCGGCTGGCCTGGGAACGCCTTGGGATCCTGTGTCTGGAACAAGTAGCAGGGGAGAGGGAAGTCTCGTCCTCCCATCTTAAGCTGCTACCCCTGTGACCCGACCACTGGTCCTCTTGTCACTTCTCTGTTACTTTCTCGTTCCATGTGTGTTCTCTTCGTGTCTCCTTGCTGGATTCCTTCCATTGGATGTTTGGTTTGTGTTTCTGCGCTAGCTTCCGCGGGGATGATACCAGAGGACAGAGAGGAATGGATGATGTTAGTAATGATAGGAAGCAGAGAATTGAGACAGGGCTTGACGAGAACTGTAGGAAAAAGTTTGGACTGGTTGGAAGACGGTTTACACTGGTTGATTGTTGATTTCAGGTGAAACCGGGTTAGATCAAACCCTATTTCCATCACCGGAGAAAATGTGAAAGTGGTTGAGGAATATAAGTACGTCGGTGTTCACCTTGACAACAGACTGGACTGGAGATACCTCAGTCAAGCTATCTATGAAAAGGGACAGAGCAGACTGGACTTCTTGAGGAAGCTAAGATCCTTCAAGGTTTGCAGCAAGATGCTGCAGATCTTCTATAAGTCTGTTGTTGAGAGCGTCATCTCTTTTGCCATCATCTGTTGGGGCAGCAGCATCAGAGCCAGAGAACTGAAAAGGCTCAACAGTCTGATAAAAAAAAGGCTGGTTCTGTTCTGGGTCTGTTCTTCGGACAACTGTGCAACCTCTGGAGATGATGATGCAAGGAAGGATTCTTCAGAGGATAAAGAAAATTATGGACAACAATGACCATCCTCTTCATGAGACTGACTTGGGAAGAGAGGGTGTCTTCAGTAGTTAAGATCTACAATAAGTCTTTGAAGAATCTTAACTAATGAGTTATGACATTTAATTTCCCTTTGGGATTAATAAAGTATTTTTGAATTTGATTTTGAACTGTTAATGTTCACGGCTTTGATTTAAAGTTAATCGATTAAGTCCTTGCAGCTGTTCAGTTGACATGCAGGATCTTTTAGACCAGTGTTTCTCAACCCTGGTCCTCACCGCCCCCTGTCCTGCATGTTTTAGGTATTTCCCTTCTGCCACACACATGAATTGTATCTTTGGGTGATTAACAGGCTTCTGCAGCACTTGATGGTCATGCAATCATTTGAATCAGCTGTTCTGAAATAGAGGCACATCTAAAACATGCAGAGCAAGGGGGCTGTGAGGATCAGGGTTGAGAAACACTGTTTTAGACAGAGTTAAGAAACTGATACTCTGAATGGAGAATATGAGGGAGGTTTGAAATTATTTTCTGAGCCCGTGTGATTATAGTTTCATTGAAAATGGTCTGAAGTGAAGCATACTGCTTGACCCACAGTAGCAGCAGCTCATAGCGGTTTACAAAACAGAATAGAATATATTTTATTGATCCCCAACGAGAAATTGCTTTATGAGAGACAAGTGGGGTTAGACAGAGAGGTTCCAAATCCAGGCAGAAATGCTGAACCTAATGATGCAGCTCAGTGATTCTTGAGTATAGGGACAAAACAAGTCTTATGGATAAAGCACAAAATTTGAATAAAACATCCATCCATCCATTTTCTTTACACCCTTGTCCCTCAGTGGGGTCAGGAGGGGTGCTGGTGCCTATCTCCAGCTAACATTCCGGGCGAGAGGCGGGGTGCACCCTGGACAGGTCTCCAGTCTGTCGCTGGCCAACACAGAGACACACAACCATGCACACACACATTCATACCTAGGGACAATTTGGAGAGGCCAATGTTTTTGGACTGTGGGAGGAAACCAGAGTACACAGAAAAAACCCACGCATGCACAGGGAGAACATGCAGAAAGACCGGGGCTGGGAATCAAACCCAGAACCTTCTTGCTGCAAGGCAACAGCTCTACCAACTGCACCACTGTGCAGCCTGAATAAAATATACACAAAATATATATTTTTTCAAATATCTGACTGAAATAACCTGAGTCATGTGAGCACAACAATGTATGTTTTCCTGGTGTTTGCTGAATATTTTTTTGTATTTTAAACATTGTAGTAGGTGGATGGTGTCTTTAAAATCCCTTGTCCTGAAGCAGAACTCAACACATTATAATAGTTTAAAACAAATTAAGGAATACTAAGGTAGTAAGTATTATGACAATTAAGTATAAGTAGTCATATAAATAATTATAAAAGTAACAATAAATTGAATAAAAAATCATTTTTATATATTTTCCAACTCCATTGAAATTTGTTCCAAGTTTTTGTCAACACTGTCAGACTTAAAAAGAATATTTAAAAAATCAGGCATTATTGGGGGGCACCAGGACTTCTGAGGACCCCATGACCTCTTTCTTTCTCTTCCTTTGCTGAGAGGTCAGTAGTTAGCTCTGGTTAGCTTAAGTTATTCTTTAGATTTTCTTCTGTTTTATTCCTAAGTTGCTCGTTACAACCATGATGTACCAACTCCAACAGATAATTTACAAAAGGTTGATGAAATTTAAAAGCTTAATTTTGGTAAACTGTAAAGATTTCATGGACCTGATGAGCTACAATATTACCTCCTTCAGAATAACATAATATAAATTGAGGTAGTTTGGCTTTTTGTCAACTCCATCAGAGTTTTTAAGACTCTTTCAGTGAAATTGTTGTCAAATCTCACTTAAATATGCAATTAATTCATTTTAATGTATTTTACATAAATTGCATTACTTCATATGTATCAAGTATTTCTTTTTACTCACTAGTTTGTCACCACCTTCAGTTCTGTGTCAACTCCGTCAGATTTACTTTTTGTTGTTTTAAATAATATTTCTTTTGTTTCTTGAGAAGCATTTGTCTAAGACTGAGTAAAAATATCACTCATAGGGTATTTTAAAAATTATTTTATATTTATTTTTTGTCAGATGGTGATGACAAAGATCTGGGTCAGGTCGATTAAAAATTAAATTTTTTAAAAAATGTTGCAAATGGGAGCCCGCACTTTAGCGTCTTTACATTTCAAAAACATTGTCATATTTGCATCCATAAGGTTGAGAAATAATTTTTTAAAAAAAAGGGAAAATTTAAACCCATTTTGTCCCTATTCTCGAGAATCACTGAGCTAACGGTGCTTTCTCTATTTCAGTATGTTGAAAGAGCAACATCATTTTTTGACTGACACAAGAGGCCCTCAACCTGCACAGAAAGTGTAGTTGCTACAGGACCCTGTTACTGACCGAGTCAACCTGAGCAGTCCAGGAGAGTTTGTTGTCAATTTGTATTCCAAAGAATAGATCAAAAAAAGGTTTGTCATGATTTCTCTAGTTGAGAAGAATGCCACCACTCAGGTATAATGTGTTTACCTGGTAGAGGTGAGGAAACGCAACGTTTTTAGTACTTCAAGTGGGATTTCAAACAGACACCTGTTACTAGAACAGGTAGCTCTAGTAACCCAAATAACCGTAAGCATCTACAAGAAAGCCACAACTCAGGAAGACGGTGGAATCAATTAAGCAGTAAATGGGAAAACACAACACACAAGAGAGCTAAAAGTAACACAAAATCCAAATCTCCACAAGGCTCCTGTAATATTTGGATGTTAAGAATCAGAAAATGTTCCTCACAACACTGAAGACAGTTTTTAATCTGCTGTCGGTGGTTAAATGTGAGTGTCTGAAATGAGGCAGAGAATAGCTGTGTCATCAGAAAAATTTGACATGTAGTTGTTTGGTGTAGTGTATTAAGTTGCATTTCAGTAGCATTAAGAGAAAATACTTTAAAAAAATTAAACATTTCATCTGTGTATTAAATCTCACATTTAGAAAAAACTCAGCTTAAGCACATCTGTTTAACCGCTAACCACTACCTCATCAAGCAGAATTACACTACAAACATAAATCAATAAAATAAAAAAATAAAAAATCACCAGTAGAAAACAAGTAAATACTTACCCACGGCAACTCCAAGTAAGCAAAATACCTGAAGTAGGTTTTCTCTCATTGTTTTTATGTTTCTGTGGTCCAGTCAGATGGACCAGTTACTCCCAGCTGTTCAAGACATTTGACCCACTTTTCAAAAAATGCCCTGCAAAGCATTTTCAGTCTCTACGGATACCTTGGTAAAATAAATAACTACTTCAAATTCAAAAATACTTCATTAATATGTTGTTGTTACTCATATTAATTCAAGTTCTTCAAAGAGTTATTGTAGATGGTGATGGCTGTTGGCAGGACAGACCTCTTGTAGCGATCTGGGAAGATATTTGTAGCTTTCTGTATCATAGATCTTGTAATAATGTGAACGTGAAATATTTTAAAAATAATATAATGTGTTTTACAGTAATTTGATGTGCTAACAATCATGTTTCAGTTGAGTTGATTTGTTAATTTCTTAGTTCACAGAAATATTTTTATGCCTGGTTTCCTAGAGACATGGATTTTGGTTCAAATAATGAAAACAATGTTATTTATTTTTTAAATTAAAAAGCAAAAGCATTTCTAATAATATTACCAACTCAAAAAACTCTTTAGTTTATGAGCTTTTTATTTCTGTGGGATGTAGACACAAGAAAGACTCCCTACTCAACTTCTCACGGCCAGCTAAGAAATGTTGTTGCATCAACTAATTTACTCCCTCTTTGGTTACCTAGCAACAACCTGTTTAGTAATTTGCAGTAGTTTAAGGATTCACCACTTTGCTTTTTAACTGCTTAAAAATAAACAGTGTGGAGTGAAAACTCTGCATAAGTCACGCCACCAGTTTGGCAGTATTTCAGATAAATAAAACAAAAGATTAACAATAATTATGGACATCGACTGATATAAAATGCTTTTATCACGAAATTATTTCATGCAATGTTCATAAGGTCATTCATAGAAATAACTTTTTTACAGTTATTTTTTTTCAGTCTGAAGCAGTTAACCTGGTTATGCAACATACAGAACTTTATTGATTTACAAAGTATTGTTGTACCAATCAATCAGTCAAACTTTGTATACAGAGTACGTGTCATACACTCAAGTGCAATACAAAATTACAGTTGTAATTACATTTAATCACTTGGAGACACACAGTGAAATGATCCATGTGATCAAATCAAGTAAACAGACAAAAAAAAACCCAAAAAACAAGGTTGGTCTGGAAGTGGGAGAAAATCAATTATACAAGATGAGAAACTGTGGCAGTTCATGTTGATTAGTGAGGAAACTGTTAGGTAAATTGTATTATTATCAACTATTTGGTATATCTTTATTATGTTCTTAGTTTATGTATTCTTACTTATTTAGTTTAGTCATATGTTTTAAGGAATGTTTCTGTATTGTTAATCACTCTGCTTCCTTCCTCAGAGGAGGCCTCTCTGAAGAAGAGCAGTGACAGAAGCTCTTCTCAGAACGGCCTGCTTTGACCTCTTAGATAGCTATAAAACCATCGCCGTGAAGATGTACAACTTATACTGCTTGATCCTGGGTCAGGAACTGGATAAGCTAGTGCGAGATGGATTGTGTTGTTAGTTAGCGATAATCTTGGCGCTGTGACTGTGTGATGAAGTGTCTTTTCCCCTCCCCTTTAGAGTTACAGCGCTCTCTGTGATTAGGGATCCTAAAGACAATAAAAAGAGAGGGGCAGGCAAATGTGCTTCAGAGCAGTTGGAGATTTGTAACTGAAAGCACATCTCTGTCTGTTCTCCTCGCGAGTATTCAGAATCTAACTTTCTCTTGTCTTTCCTGTGTTATGTGCTGTGTTTAATAGGTGTCAACCCTGACATAATTTGGTCCTTCGAGCCGGATCTCAACATACCGGAAGGATTCCAGCGGGTAAGGCAGATGCCAGTAGAGACCGTGCACGGCAAGCTTCCTAGTGGAAGCTTTTCAGAACCTGTTCAAGGGCTGGCACTCTGCCTGCCTGCTGGGATCTGAAGGTTGACGAGACTCCAAGGAAAGACAACAGGGGTGAGTGATTCTTGGTTAAAAGTGGCGAGTGACTGGGGGTCATTGCGCGTATATAAAACCCTGTAAATTCTAGACTCTAACAGGTAACAAATTAATGCACAAAATCCGCGTAGGATAGCGAAAGTCCTAGCGCAAAGTCTTCGTGTAACAGGCGGACGGAGCCTGGTGCTGTGCAAGGTTGGAGACCTTGTCCTGTTCGGTGGCGGGGCCTGGTATACCCGTGTTAAACGGACTGCGGAGTCCGGCGACGACAGGCGCTTAAATTCCGTGACAAAAGTGTGAAAGTGAGAGTGATTGGAGGTTTAAATACCACTCGGTATTTTACCTCATATAACGCAGTAGGGTTGTAAGCAGCAAACCTCTTGTGGATGCAATAGGCAAGATTTTCCCACTCGAAAGAGTTGAAGTGGAGAATACCACAACAAGGTATTTTTAATTGCTGGCCTACTGAAACAAACTCCAGTTCATAGGACTCCCTAGGAGTCAACGAACCTGGACCAAATTTAAATAAATAAATTTTTGAAGCTAAAATAGCAAACCAAAGGTAAATAAATTAATAACTTTTCAAATTAAATTGCAAGTACTTTAAATAATGGGAAACACGAATTCTTGTAATTCCTCACTCGCTGAGGGTTCCGAAGAGGATGAGAAGTACATGCTGTCCAGATTTCCTGGTAGCACTGTATACATGACAAAATGGAAGAAGAAATATGGAGTAGAGGGGAAATTAAAATTTGAACAATGGCAAATTGTAGTAAAAACTTTGGAGAACAGTGTAATGGAAAAAAGAGGAAGAAAAAAGGCGAAAAAGGAGGAGGAGTTGAGTTGTGCTAAATTATGGTTAAAAGAATCCGAGAACTTATTTGTAAGAACAAAAGAAAGCACACGGACTGCTGTAGCGGTGCTGGGAGCGCAAGCTCCTGCAGCCACCCCTCCCCCCGCCGCTGCAGCAGCTCAGTCTGCCCTAGTATCAGCTGCTGCGGTCTCAGCAGCACGACTGTACCCCTCATTAGACGAAGGGGCCCCAGACTTATATGTTTTCAGACCCTGGACCTTAGAAGAAGCCAGGAAGGCTGTGGAAGGAATAACACCTGCAGCAGAGGATCCCGATATATGGGTAGAAGACATGACTGGATTAATTCATTCCTATAGATTAAATGGGACAGAAGCAGGGGAAGCTGCAATGCTCTCACTAGGGAAAGACTGGGCAAAAGTAAGAGGGAATTATACGGGAAAAATAACTGATCAAAATGGTAGATTAGGCCCAATAAAATACCCTATGGGAGCTAATCCAGAACTGAGTGAAGCATTCAAAGTACAATGGGATCCATTATGTGAAAGAGTCAAAAGAAATTTTCGCAAAAAAGCAAATTACCGCCACTTGGCAGGGATAAAACAAATAGCTGGAGAAAAAGTAGATGATTTCTGTTTGCGTTTTAAAAAAGAGTTTAAAATGCATAGTGGGATAACTTTTAATGAAGATGACACCAGTGCATATCAGCAGCAACTGAAAAATGCTTTGCTGACGGGCTTTCGCCCTGAAATTGGGAGATGGATAAGAAAACACCTGGTTGAAATTGAAACTGTCCCTGTCTCACAATTAACCACGTGGGCAATTCATGCTGAAGAAATCCTTGAAAAACCTAACCAAGGATCGGATGTTTTTCAGCTGGATGAATTTGGAGGTTTAGGAACCTCTGCCTTTTCCAACGGACCGATGAAAGGCCGTGGAAAAAGCAGAGACAGAGGAGGTCGCAATAGGCGACAACCCAAGAATAATACCCCACAAAATCCACGCAGTCCAAATGGCTGCTGGATTTGTGGCGGTACTGGCCACTGGGCAAGAAACTGCCCTTCAAAGAATGCTGCACGGGACAACAGGAGGGGTGGTGGAGTGAGGAAACCTCAAACAGGAGTAATCCTCAGCATGATCAGAGTTTATCACACCCCGAAAAGACAAACCACCACACCAAATTGATGAAATGGTGGACATGTGTGCAGCTTGGGATACGTTAAGTAGAATCATAAAAGAAATTGAATTTCTGTGCGATACCGGTGCATAAAAATATATATATATATATATTTTAACGTTACCAAAATTAGGTTTAAACCTCACAAGTGACAAATAATTCATTTTAAGTATACTACTGTGGAAATAAATTAAACACCTCTAAGTGTTGAAAATAATTGATAATTGAATTTAACTCAAGAATTTGATTTAGAGTTTAATTCTATAAAGAATCTACAAATTGATTGTTTTTGTGGGATTTTTCATATTGGATGAATGACAATTATTATGAGAAGAGAGAAATGTTACTACAAAATTGAGTAACGGATGAAACTATTGACCATTTAATACTGGTTATAAAAAACTTACGTTGTTAACTTGTCTGAAATGCAAGGTTAAGTGAAAGTCTGAGATTTTAAGCAACCTGATAGATATGAATGGCTACTAAAAATTGATGATTGTGAATGACAGCAACACTTTCTAGATTTCAGTCTAAAACATTTTAATCTAGATTTGATTTATAGTCAAATTCAAAAAGAAAAATCTTGGATTACAGGATTTGAGATTTGGTTAATTTAAAGATGGACATTTTTATTCTAGAGGAATTCGATAGAAATGTTGAAAGCTGCTGAATTTAACAAAGAATAACCAAAATATAATCCTGCAATTAAAAGACGTGTCTGCTAAAATATCTTCTATAGTGAACCTATGAGTTCACCTGTCCTCCCAAACACTTTATTAGAAGCTTAACTGATTGTGACACATGGGCGATGTCATGTGTTAAAAGGGGGGGGAAAGGGAAATGAGGTGATAACAATAATATAATATAAATTGGTGCCTGATTATGCGGAAATTGTGGCACCTTTACAGAAATTAATGTATAGTGAAAATCTCAAAATGTAAAGCAGGCCCTTGTGTCAACCTCTGCCCTAGCTTTACCAAATTATCAACAACCTTTTGTTCAGATGGTGGATTGCAAAGGTCATTTTATAACCTCGGTACTGGCACAACAACATGGTGATAAAATGAGACCGGTCGCATATTACTCCTCTAAACTAGATAGTGTGGCGTGTGCGTTGCCTCACTGTGTGAGGGCTGTTATTGCTGCTTCCATGGCTGTTGAAGTTAGCGCTCCTATTGTACTATTTCATCCATTACCACTAAGAGTACCACACGCGGTATCAGCGCTATTGTTACAAACAAATATGACCTTTTTATCACCTTTTTAGCAGAACAACCAGCTAGAAGTAGAAGTGATCTAAAAGATTTACCATAAGAGAAAGGTGAAATACTTTTTGTAGATGGTTCCTCAAAGAAAGACGAATTAGGAAAAAATCAAACTGGGTATACAGTGGTAACTGTTAAGACTGTGCTGAAAGCTGAAAAGCTCCCCTCACATTACTCGGCACAAGCAGCAGAACTAATCGCTCTTACCACAGCTTGTAAACTTATGAAGGATAAAACAGTAACAATTTATACTGACAGTCAGTATGCGTTTGCAACTGTTCATACCTTTGCACAATATTGGAAAAATAGAGGTATGGTAACATTTACAGGAAAGCCAGTGACACATGCAGAATTGCTGAAAGAATTACTTGAAGCTGTACAACTCCCAAAACAACTACCAATCTGCAAATGTGCGGCACACACTGCAGGGACAGACATAGTGTCCCTGGGGAATGCGTTCGCTGATAAGATGGCAAAACAAGCAGCGACAGGGAAAGTCACAGTGTTGCATTTAGAAGACAGTTCAATCTTGTGATCAAAACTTCTACGTGAAATGCAACAAGCAAGTCCACATAATGAAAAAGAATTATGGACGAAGAAAGGAGCAACAATAATAAATGATATCTATAAAAGCTCTGACAATAAGTCTATTTTACCAAAAAATCTATATAAATGGGCTGCAATATCGAGCCATGGTGTGTAACATGTCTCGACAGGGGGAATGGTCGGACAAGTACATCAGTATTATACTACTTATAGATTTATTTCTCATTCGAAAATTTTTTGTAGAACTTGTTTAATCTGCGTAAAACAACATTCCACAGACTGTTTACAGTGACAAGTGATACAAAATATGGCTACTCACTTGGGAATGACATTGAAAAACTACTGTGCTTATCATCCTTAGAGTGCAGGGTTGGTGGAAAGAACAAATGGTACTGTGAAAAGCAGATTAAAACATGTTTTGGAGGAACTAGTAGGCCCTGGACGCAATGTTTAGACTTGGTAAAATTATACATTAACATTACAAGTACATCAAAACATACACCTTTTTAAACATTATTTGGAAGACTGTATAGATTGTCACAGTTTAATAATCAATGGTAAATAGATGAGGAAGCTACTTAAGCTGATTATATGAGAAGCTAACTTAAATAAACAAAAACAAACTATTTTGGCCTATACTCTCATCTCGGCGTATTTTCCTAAGTGGGACGGGCCGTACCAGGTGCTGCTGACTACTCCCACAGCCATAAAAATAGCAGAAGGGTCATTTCAGCTCAAAAGTAAAAAAAAAAAAGAAAGAAAGAATAAGTTCCGGAGGCTCACTGACCTACAGGGCAAAGGCCAGGTTGCAAAGGGGGCTAAACCAAATAGTTTGACCGTCTCAAAACTGGTGAAGATTGTCCACAACCCTGGAGCATCCTTAGGAGCCGAACGAACTTAAACATTACTGAAATGGCGAATAAAAATGTTGTTTTTTTATTTTCATTTTATGTTTTCAGCCTGGACCAAATAATAACTGCTTATTATTTTATTATTCTTATTATTAATGGTAGATCAGGCTTATAAATTAGTCAAGCAAGATTGTGTAGTATGTATGGAACCAAGACATTTACTATGGGCAACCATAGCAACCATTAAAAAGTAATTCTTAATGATGAGTAAAACTAATCCTAAAAGCACTTGTAGGATTTATGTTCAATATTTCCTCTTGCAGTAACTGATGAAAAGATTCCTTTCTAAAAAGAAAGCGCAAATAAGTATGACAATTCTTGATTAACTTTCACTTTTAGGCCAGTGTTTTGACCCCACCTACTGATTGACTGCTACAAAGTTGGTAGCTTACTGGCCTTGCCTGCCTTTCATGTTGGCCGCATTTTCTGTACGGACTTTTTATTTTTCTCATTTTCATTACTAACCTTACTTGAAGGGAAAACTTAAGGCTTACAAAACCTTTGTATGTTCTGTCCTGGAGGGGATACTAAGAAGCTGGTTCAGTTGTAAACTAGGTTAAGTTAACCTTGTATAGGTAAAGTGCCTAATTTTTTCACTAAATGATGCCTGCAGGTATATCTATTAGCAAGTTTAATTTTGCCTGCACCTTGTTGTGTACATTACTTTAAGTTTATTTGACAAATTTACCAGTATGTATATAAAAAAGAAGTCATTCAAACTGCATTTGCCTTGTTTTACTTTTTACTTATACTTTTCATTACCTTACTTGAGTGCATCCATTATTGCAGTAAATTCCATACTTAAAGACGAGACATTTCAGTTGCTTTAAGACTTTAACTTAAGTAAACTTTCTATCAGTGACTTGGATTTTTGCATGAGTCAAATTTTGGAGAGATGTCTGGTGGTTGAGTTATAATGACAGGCTTTTTGATAAGTTACCCTGAAAGGTTACGGGTTTCTGTGCTCCAGTTTCTTTATTGCCTGTATTTCTTTATCCTATGTGAGACACCGATCTAACACATGTTCTGTCTTACCCTTTCCAGAAACGAGAGCTGTCATGGGAACATGT
Organism: Poecilia mexicana; assembly: GCF_051168715.1. NCBI lineage: Eukaryota > Metazoa > Chordata > Actinopteri > Cyprinodontiformes > Poeciliidae > Poecilia > Poecilia mexicana. The sequence goes on along the minus strand of NW_028263376.1, from coordinate 11,223,307 downwards.
GCGTCTACATACATCCATGCCATCCGGGTCCCTCACCAATTTTGACCGATCAGGTTTTGAATATACAGTTTGTTGGTGATGTGCTGTGAACAATGGTGTAGACGGAATCAATTTCATTCATTACAACGTGCCAAACTAGGTAACTGGAAACAGGCTGAGTTCGAGGCGGTTCATGAGCAGCTGGCCGCTACTTCACTGATGGCTTTCCAAAACTGTGTAGCTCTTGACATGTTGCTAGCTGAGAAAGAGGTGGGTGTGTGTGTTGTCTTTGGAGAAAGATGTTGTATATACCTGCCAACCAACGCAGCAGCCGATGAGAGCCTGGCGGATACCATTACGGGGCACCGAACCCTGAATGACAAAATGAAGGAAGCCTCTGGAGAAAAAACCTCTATGTGGGATGCATGGTTGGAGGTTGTTGGAAGGTACCCTTGTGTCCTCTGCTTTAGTATCAATGGCAGTCTTTGCTGCCATTCTAACCTTGTGTGAATGCCGTTGTACTTTTTGCCTGCGTTCTTTGTTTAACCGTATCATCACCACAGCAATTTTGCCCATGGAGGACCGGATGGCACAGATGTATCCTTTGTTCGTAAAACAAGCTGAGTCTGAAACAGAATCCTCTGCTGAGGATTCCCCTCACATGTATTTAGATCCTAGTTTTTGAACTGAGTACAACCCTTGAGAGTAAAAATATTTGCGTTCTTAAAACAAATAAACCCCCAGCTGAAAATCATTTGAAGTGGCTGTTTAGAAGGGATGTGAGACTTAGAACAAATATTTGATAAACAGGGGGGAATGTTAGGTAAATTGTATTATTATCAACTATTTGGTATATCTTTATTATGTTCTTAGTTTATGTATTCTTACTTATTTAGTTTAGTCATATGTTTTAAGGAATGTTTCTGTATTGTTAATCACTCTGCTTCCTTCCTCAGAGGAGGCCTCTCTGAAGTGACAGAAGCTCTTCTCAGAACGGCCTGCTTTGACCTCTTAGATAGCTATAAAACCATCGCCGTGAAGATGTACAACTTATACTGCTTGATCCTGGGTCAGGAACTGGATAAGCTAGTGCGAGATGGATTGTGTTGTTAGTTAGCGATAATCTTGGCGCTGTGACTGTGTGATGAAGTGTCTTTTCCCCTCCCCTTTAGAGTTACAGCGCTCTCTGTGATTAGGGATCCTAAAGACAATAAAAAGAGAGGGGCAGGCAAATGTGCTTCAGAGCAGTTGGAGATTTGTAACTGAAAGCACATCTCTGTCTGTTCTCCTCGCGAGTATTCAGAATCTAACTTTCTCTTGTCTTTCCTGTGTTATGTGCTGTGTTTAATAGGTGTCAACCCTGACAGAAACACTGGACAAATATTTCTATTGTCGAAGGAGAAAGATCAAATTTATAAAAAAAAAAACAATAATACATAACATGCAAAAGGAAAAATAACAGAAATAAAATGTATAATAGAATAGATGAATTATATTCACATAACAATACTTTTATTATGTAGATATTAACAACTTACACACCAATAAAATATTATTACACAAATCAATAATTTAAAAGTTGCAAAAACTAAAATAAATAAGAAACTAAATACAGATAAATAAACTGATATGGCCCCATTCTACCGATAATAAACATCGGCAAACAAGGAAAAGATCAGCTCCGACACCCCAGGATGGTGTCATCCCTGTCCAGAGGTTTCAGCTTGTTGGTGTTACTATGCTGAGAAGATCCCCTCTTCGGGGTGAATTGGATTCTGAGGCGGAGGAGGAAACGGAGGGAATGAACTCTTCATCAGAGTCCAAAAAGGATAAGGCCAGCTCGATCTCCTTGATGGAACGAATCCTATCATCGCTAACAGGTAAAATGGAAAACATGGTCAATAAAGTTCAAAACAAGAAGTGACTAAAGCACCCCTTGTTTTACCACTTAGTGTAAATGACTTGTAACAATCTACATTCAAGATTTCTTTTCACCAGAATTTGTCCTAAGTTCTTCCGTGCAAAATGCAATAATACATGTTCTGGACACTGGTTTGTGTACTGGTGCTCAATCATGTGCTAACAGGAAGAAGCCATTTTCCAACTGTTCCCACAGGGTTGGGATCTTGAAATGGTAAAAAAAATTATGTGGTGTCCAGGACCACCAGTCTGACATCATGCTCATGTTCAGAGAGTGAAGTGGTACAGAAACCAGCTGGGGCTGTGCAGGGCTGGAGCAGAAGAGAACTGCTGACAGGTTTCACAGGGAGCAAAGAAGCAGTTCAGCTCCTCTACCATTGGTGCACTCAGGACCATGAGAGAGAGATGTGCTGAGAATGTCAGCCTGACATTGCCGTCAGGTGACAGGTACACAGCCTATACAGCCACAACCGTTAGCTCTCTCAGCAGAAAAAGCAACCGGCATAAAACAGATATGCACCCAGCATCTGAGGAACAGTGTTTGATTGTAATTGTTCCGTTGTTACAGCATTTTTCATGCACATATTTATAGAGATCAACCAACACCTCTGCTTTTTCCTGAATCTGGAGTCCTGTCACAGCAGAAAAAGTGCTGTTGCTTACTAACATCGTATCATCCCGGGTGAAACTAGGTTACTTTTGGCAACATTGTGTCTTTGCACATGAACACATCATTTTAATGATTTCATTTACCTTGGTATTTTGTCCAAGCTTATTAGGTCATCATGCCACAAATGGTTGGTGATAGCAACACCAAAGACATTTACCAGCACATTCACCACGGTGAGAAAATGGTCTCTGAAGGGCACAGAAGAGAACAAACATGCTGTCAGACTCAACTGTTTTTCTTGAAGGTTTTCTCTGCCTCAGTCTAGAACAACCAGGTGCATCAGGTCTTCTACAGTTCAGACTGATGTTGACATCATTCTCCAAGTGTAGTTTTATCAATCATTACTACACAAGCTCTCCTCAGGCTTTCTCCACTGGTAGGTGATCCTAGACATTAGTTTATTATGCAAGTTAAAAATCATGCCCTTGTTAAGAATAATTTCAAGCTGTCTGATAGCAGAGCAGCATAACTCCATCCAAAGTGACTCCACAGTTTGATGGTGAAAGTACTCTTTAAACACAAGTAGCAGGCTTTGAGAATCAAGTTGAACCTACAGAATCCACTCCACCCCAACCAGAATGGCAGCATCCTCTGCAGGCAGTCCCACAGCTGTCAGAATCAGGATCGTGGTCACAGCTCCTGTTTGTGGGATCCCTGCACTTCCAAAGGTGATAATGGCACTAGACAAGCTGCAAACCAAGCACATTCTCAATTAGCATCTCTGTCCCAGCAACAGAAATGCTACAATCTGCAATTGTATCAATCCTGTCCTGTTCAAAATGTACAGTGAAAATATCTATAAATATCCTGAAACACCTCCAGATTAATGTTTTAGAATCAATAGAGTGCCTAGTCTTTGACGTGCTGCCTGAACCTTTGCCCACTGCTAAGCATTCAGGCCAAGTAATATTAAACAAGCTGAACATAAAACATAAGAAGCATATATATATGTGTGTGTGTGTGTGTGTGTGTGTGTGTGTGTGTGTGTGTGTGTGTGTGGGGGTGTGTGTGTGGGGGTGTGTGTGTGGGTGTGTGTGTGTGTGTGTATCATATCTAACATAATCTCCACAGTGATATAGTTTTGAAATCAGCAAATGAGGTCAATCAGAAATGTCAGGATTGAATATCAAAATTGCTGTACAGTTTTATGTTTTTAGACTTGAAGCTTATTTTGCACCCATTAAGTGATCACTGTGGTAGATTAGCTACTGGCAGCACATCCCTCTATATCAGTTGTTCTAAACCTTTTTTGAGGTACCGAACCCCCCAGTTGTCATATGCGCATTCACAGACACCCCCCCCCCCCGACACAAAAATAATTTGCGGTATTCTGATATATTAATGTAATTATATTAGTTGCATTACCTCCCCCACGCCACTAGAGGAAGTACCAACCCCGAAAAGATGTGACAAAGGAGCAGATTTAGTCTATAGAATTTGGTAAAAACTGTGAGCTTAAAATCCAACTCCTTCCCTCAGCACTGATTGGCTAAGCAATGTAATGTGATCCTCTACAGCAAGTGATGGCAAAGCGGGGCGTCATCACGACTTTACACAGTGTGTCTTTACCTCCGCGGCAGAGGCTCCGGTGAACCCCTGAGACCGACTCATCGAACCCCTGGGGTTCGATCGAGCGGCGAGCCCATGTTAAGAACCACTGCTTTTTATGTACCATATTGTCTGCAGTGAATGAAAACGTTTTGAAATCAGGAAATATTTCTTCAGTGATCAAAAGTCATCAAAACTCTGTAAACGAGGAGTTTTCTTATAGCAGCTGCCTGCCAAGATGGCTGTCAGTTACAAAGTTAACAGAGGTGTGATGTCACATGACATGTATTGCTCTGGGCCGCTGCAAAGGGGAAATGCTACACACTTGATAAATCACTGCTTTTAAAAATCCCAGCATGCATCTTTTCTCAATTCCATGCACTTGTATGAAGCAGCTTACCCAATGGCGATGATCTGGCCGACTTCCAGCGTGATGTCATTAAGCTGGGCAATAAAGACAATAGCGACCACTTCATAGAGCGCCGTTCCAGTCCTATTGATGCTGGTGACGATGGGCAACATAAGGCGGCAGAGTTTCTTATCGACCTTCACGTTCTCTTCACAGCATTGTAAGGTGAGAGGCAGAGTGGCGGCACTTTGGTAGAAAGCACATCCTTTATTGGTGCACCGTTTATATGAACAAACTAGAGAAATGTCATTTAACCTGGATGCAATGATAAATGCTGTCGTCAAAGCCCGAGAGATGTGCTTGAAGATAAGAAAAGGGTTCCGTCTGGTGAGAATGAGGTAAAGCACGGGGAAAAGAACGAAGGCTTGGACTGCTTCCCTGAACAACACAACAAAGTCACACTTTGTGTTAAAGATGCATTATGTATTCACTAGTTGTTAAAGATTTATTCATATATTCATACGTCTTTAGACATTTTGTCATTATAAATCCTGACAGATCAATGTGGTTGGGGGGATTTTATATGATGTGCTAACACACAGTAGTGCATCACTGTAAAGTGGATTGAAAATAATACATGCTTGCACAGTGACATCCATGAAGATGTTTGTGCATTTCTATTCACTCTCAATGAATCCATACTTTGTAGATAAACATTTTGCTACAGCTCCTCCTGCAGGCTGTTGGGTCATGTTTCAACCAGCTTTGCTCATTCATACAAACATTTGTCACATTCTTCTCTACAAAATAGCACAAACTAAGATTTAATGGAGAGTGCAAACACACAGCTTCATGCCACATATTATCAAATGAATATAGATCTGGACTTTGTCTATCCCATTCTAACACATGAATAAGCTTTGACCTTAATCAGTGGTCTCAAACTCCAGTCCTTGAGCGCCAGTGTACTGGAACCTTTAGATGTTTCTCTGAACCTACAAACTTCTATGAAATGGCTAAACTTCATCTCTAGCATTCAGTCAAGATCTGCAGAAATCTGCTAATAAGACTGTAGTGTAGTTTCTTATCTGAAAGCTTGGTATATTGCTTTAAAAATTAACCCTGATTTAAACTTCTCCAGAACTTCCTCTCTGATGTGTCTGCTGAGTTTCTTGGTCTTCATGATGCTGTTTGTTCACTCATGTTCTCTAACAAACATCTGAAGCCAAAGAGAACTTCTGAATCGAAATGCTTGAACTGGACCAGATTTTTGGAGGAATCAGAGTAAAGAGGCTGACAATAATTGCATTGATGAAAACTGATCTCTAAACATCAATGAGTAAAATCTCAGTAAAATCTGTAAAACTGTTCTGTAAATATATTCATAGTACAGTTTTCTTCTCATGTTACTCTGGTAGAGTTCAGTGCTGCTACTTCAGGAGCAGTGATATCAATTTGGTAATAAGGATGACGTAGAGAAGGTGGACATACCCTGCACAAACCACTCCTACAAACTTTGTGAGCTTAATGACAGCACCCCAGTCACGCACATCCAACACATGGTGTATGATGAGAAACAAAACTCCAACTGGCAAGTACCTGAAACAAAAAACAGTAAAAAAAAAAAAAAAAAAAAAAGGCTAAAACAAATGGGTGTTCCAAATTTATTTAAAACATTTTTGTGTTGGCTCACCAGCATGATCGCTGGTGAGCCATCATGCTCGTTTAGCACGAGCATGTAGTAATGTTTGGTACTACAGTACCAAACATTACTACAGTTATGTTTGTTACTAGTGAGCTAATTATTCTTCTGCAACCTGACAACACAACATAATTTCTATTAAGGATGGAAGCAGCAGTTCTATGTAAAAATAAGAACTAAAATCTGCTTAGATACTGTCTGATCTTACCACAGGATCCAGTTGACTATGACTTTTACGGCATCGTTGAGGCATTGAATGGCCTCCACAGTGATTCTTGCCTGCTGACCAATTACGTTTAACTTGATGCCGATGACAAATGACCAGATGACCAGTCCTAACATGTTGGGTCCATCAACATACTTGCCTACTAGTTTCGTCTGAGTGCCATTCTGTACAAAAAAAGAACAACAAAAAAACAAAACACAAATATGGTGGAGCCAATCCTCTGACAACAATATTGCAGGAGTACATCAAGTTGTTGGGCAATGCATGTCACTTTTTCATAAGCCACAATAAAACCATTGACTTTGATGTATTTAATATACATTTATTTAGTAAAAATTTGTGAAATGGAAAAGCAACCCTTTCAACCCTTTAAATGATAAAAACAACTAATAAGCACAAAGGAAATGGAGCCAAATGGAATGTAGCGGAGAAACCAGCAAGGAGTGACTGAAAAAGAGGTGTATCACTACTGTTAGGTTGAATGCTGAACAAAGATCTGGGCTGATGAGCTAATGGGTGGCAGGCAGGGGTGAAAGTAGTTTTAAATTCTTGGGGGTACTATGACAAAAAAAAAATAAAATAAAATAAATAAATAAATAAATAAATAAATAAATAAATAAATAATATATATATATATATATATATATATATATATATATATATATATATATATATATATATATATATATATATATATATATATATATATATATATATATCTCGCCCATTTCGAGAGATATGGGCGAGTGGTGGATAAAGAACAGAGGAAAGCCGTTGTGGTGGATGTAGCAATACCAAGTGACCACAACATCAGGAAAAAGGAGCATGAGAAACTGGAGAAATACCAGGGCCTCAGAGAGGAACTGGAGAAGGCCTGGAAGGTGAAGACCACAGTGGTGCCTGTGGTCATCGGGGCCCTCGGGGCAGTCACCCCCAAACTGGAGCAGTGGCTCAAACAGATCCCAGGAACAACATCAGACATCTCAGTCCAGAAATGTGCAGTTCTAGGCACAGCCAAGATACTGCGCAGAACCCTCAAGCTCCCAGGCCTCTGGTAGAGGACCCGAGCTCAGAGGATGAAAGAGACCACCCACAGAGGGTGAGAGGGGAATTTTTTATATATATATATATATATATATATATATATATATATATATATATATATATATATATATATATATATATATATATATATATATATATATATATATATATATATTTGTGTGCTTTGGAGTTGAGAGTTTCTGTGCTGATAAATTTTGTTGCGAAGCGATAAAAGCTGGGTAGCTCTTGCATTGTTACAGAATAGAGCTGTATTTCCCTCAGCCCACTGACTGCAATGTTGACATCTTGTTGAAACAATAATCACTGAGATTATTATTGTTGTTGGGTCATTAATTTGAACACGTTTTGTTGATTTTTTTTTTTTTAATAAAGTTACGAACGTTTTGATAAGGAGTCAGAGGAGGATGTGCTGGTCTCAGCCTCCTGGCGGCGTTCAGTTTGTCACCTAATGCCGAGATCGACTCAAAACCCTCCGCTATCGACATATTGCGCCCCTGCTCTAGCAAGGCACGAACAGTTCAGAAACAATATGAAATGGGAAAAAGTTATTTATTAACCGATTAAGTCGTGTTTTAGATTGTTTTTGAAAAACTAATCAGTCACGGCTGATTAGTGGGTGCAACACAGCTGCACAGTGAACCCGTTGATTTTCTACAGCTGACAGCCGCTCCCCTCTCTTGCAGGTACTGCGTACCCCCGCTAAATCTTTTAGGGGTACGCAGTACCCTGCCATACCCCCCTACTTTCACCCCTGGTGGCAGGTGTGAGGAGAGAAAGCAGAAGGCGGGCTGAGGAGAGACAGAAAGAGGCACGAGGGGCGAGGGAGAGCAGACTTGGGACTAGAAAATGAATCTAACAAAAATAATTAGACATAAGAAACATACTGAAAACTAGAGTAATTAAATGCCTTGCTGCTGAAATGTGCTATACAAATAAAATTTGATTGATTGATAAGGAGAGGACTATACAGAAAAAATAAATATAACTAGAATCACTAAGAAAGAAATAGAAACAAGGCAGAACGAAGTAAGTAAGGAATACAAATAATGACAAAACAAAAAACAAGCTCATACAACCCAAGATCCTGACAGTATGAGTGTTTGCATGGTTGCTTGTCCTATGTCTTAACTATGGCACACCTTACTGTCACAATGGCAAACACCACCACCCCATTCAGGCTTTAAATAAGAAGAAACTCAAGGCCATTCATTTTCTAAATCTTCAATTTGAAGTTTGTGGCTTTAAAATGACGATTCTAGAATGAAAACAAAAATCAGAAGAAAAAACTCACCAGTTTTGAATCATCATGAACAATCTCAGTCTTGTACTGGGAGAAGAAAATAAACTGTTATATTTTCAAACCCCAAATGGGAAATTACATAGTAAACTGTGGGTCAGAATAAAAGCATACCTGCTCATAGAAAGCCTGAAAGAAGTTCTCTGGAACCATATTCCTATGCAAGTAACAGGAGAGTCAGAAAAAACTAAGCTTGTAAATGTTAAAGACAAAAAACCTGAGGACATCATTTTACTCAGTGTCTCATCTCACAAAAAGCTAGATAGTTGAACTAATAGTAGTCAAAGAAGATAAAATCTCAATTTTAACATACAACCAGAAAATGCAGAACAGCAGAAATTTTGTCTCACCTTATAAGATCCTGCATGATCACGTGCAAGATGAAGGTTGACTCTTCCTTACTGTCAGTGTTCCTGAGATCCTCTTCATTTTTTGTCACACCAGGCTTGATTGTGAGAGCCAGAAACATTCCTGCAACACAAAGTATCAGGCAGGATGTCAAAAGCAATAACACAGAACAAACTATAGCGGTCTTCATAAATCTATTTTAAAATCTGCTGCCCATGATAAATTTACCGAGAATTATGACCATTAAGGTAGAGCCACAGATGAAGGACCCTGTGATGATAGCTGTTTTCCTGGACATTCTGGTGTTTAATCCAGTTACTCCTAAGAAAAGAGATCAGAACCAGAATTTCATCTGAAGGCTAAGTCGTGAGCAGGACAACATGCCAGTTCATGTGTGTCCTAACAATAGTCTAAATTTCAGAAGTGATCTTCATGTTTTTATACTTTTTAGTCACAACAGATATATGGTATGAACATAAGATGAGTCTAACATCTAGATACGTATGTAGTCAACTATTTTCAGCAACATTTATACAGGATATCCTCAAAAACATGAGTGAGCATCTTTTCAATCTATCTCTATAACAATAATAAGTTAATACATCAAGTATCAGAATTCATATTTAGCTTGCCTGCAAGCACGCTTGTCACGATGAGGGGGAGACCAAACATCTGAAGCATCTGTAGAAGCATTTTCCCTGGTACTTCGATCCATTCTTTTAAGAGTTGAGTTAGAGGAACTAGAGCCCTCAGCAGAAACCCAGCGCCTATCCCTGTTGGGCCAAAAATAAAAAATAAAATAAAAACATTTTGCCCTAATGCTGAATAAGTAAAACAAATGTGTGTAAAACAGTCACAAAGCATGTCTTTTACACAATACATTTCTGCTATTTTATACATTGTAACACTGTGGACAATATACATGAATTTCACAGTCATGATATAAAATGTCAAACAAAGTAAATTGTTGAAATGATTGTTGGCAAGAAAACAAACTCCTACAACAACGATAATACATTATATTTAAAAGCATATTCATTGTTATTCTGCAGTAAAAAACAACAATCTCAGTCTTGTACTGGGTGAAAAAAAAGAAACTGTGTTAATAAGTTTCTGTAACCTGAAAATATTAGGATCTCAGGTGTTTTAATTGGGTTTTGTTATTTGTCCTCAATTCCTTTTCTTTTATTAGATCAGCTGTGCTCTGTTTGACTTTGGTTCAGTCCTTTCTTAGTGATTCTAGTTTCATTATCACTTTGTGTTAGTTTCTTATTTATTTCAGTTCTGTCTTGTTTTTATTTTTATTTTAGTGCCCACTTAGTGATTCTGGTTATGTTTACTTCTCGTCAGTGGCACAAAAAGTGAGTATACAGCGCATTCAACGCATAGGGGCGCTGCACCAGAGGGGGCGTCAAAACCCCGTCTGGAGGGGGCGACACCCGATGATGTCTTCGCATACACTTCACCGCTCCTTCACCTCGCGCACATGTAAATGTAGTAAATGTAGTAAATGTAGTAAATGTAGCGAGTTTTACCTTTCACGTGTCTTCGTCTCGGGGAGGGGGGGTTTGGGAGGTGGGGGGCAAACATACGGTCGGATAGAGCAACCGTATATTTTTTACGCTCCTTCACCCTTACATACCTTCCTTGAGGGGGAGGGGCGGGGGGGGGGGCGATTTATGTTTTCACATCCACCTGAATAATATGTAGTTGCGCCCCTGCTTCTTGTCTCTAGTCCTTTATTAGTTACTCTAGTTTTATTATGCTTGAAATCAAGAAAATCAAGGATATTGGTGAGGCTTTATTACGGATGCAAAGAAGGTCATCTGGGTCAGAAGTGTGAACAATGGTGAAATGGTCAGCAATGTGTGATAAAACATCATTTTTAATGTAACAGAAGGAGAGGGACCATAAAAGTTTGGAGGAAGAGCAATGGAGTTTAACATTAAAAGAGAGCAGCAAATAATCAGTAAAAGGAAGCTCATCAGGAGAAGTTCAGAGGAGTAAATCCAGACAGAGCAGCTTAAAAGGTCCAGTGTGTGTCCTTGGATGTGGATCAGAAAGAAGTATTTGGAGAAGGAGAGATCTGCATCATCAACGTGAACGATAAAATCCGTATGACATTCGGTGAGAGGGCTTAGAGACGGACAATCAGAGCAGCAAAGTCTTTCTTAAAAGAGGTAGACAGCCCAAAGGAGAGGAAGGCAGGCATATGTAACAGTGAGACCTTCCGGTTCTTGCAGTGGGTCATTGCCAGACCCCTCCACAGCTCGAGTCTCAGCACTTGGCGACGTAAACAAACCTTGTCGTGGCGAAGTCACTGAGGCGAAAGAATTCACTCGGCTGCTGCCAAGTTTCATGTTTGCACATTTGCAATTAACAATAGGTACCCCACTGTTGCAAATGCAGTGGCTTTCATGCTATATTTAGCAACGTTTCAGAGAAAAAAATATTTTTTGATGGCTAAAATTGGAATTGGCAGGTCAGGCTTCTTAAAGATTGGTAATCAGTGATCGGCAAGAAAATTGCCAGTGGTGCGCCCCGATTTGCTGGCAAGAAGAAAAACTTCTAACGTCAATTAATCAAACTCATCAAAGAACAAAGAGGACTAAAATAAATATTTTAAAAAATCACTTAACAATAATCCTAATGATATAAAAGAAAGATGTTTGGATGGTATCTGGAAAAGTTTAAATGTGATCAATACTTGACCAAAAATGAGGAAATTATGTTAGGTTATTGCTACTTTTCAACATTTCCAAAAACAATAAAATAATTAAACCTGCTATCATTATACCAGAAATAACTACATAAAATAAGCACGATAAAGTTTTATACACCGTTTTCTGTAGTGAAAAGTGAATCGAATGAGTCCTTGCAGGATCTTTTAAACGCAGTTAAGAAACTGATTCTGAAGAACACGACGGAGGTTTGAGATGACTCTCTGATTGTTGTTTCACTCAAAATTGTCTGACTTGAGGCGTACTGCCTGACACCCAGCAACAGCAGCTTCATAGCTCTTTATGTGAGACAAATGAGTTTAGCCTTCATTTTGGACAGACAGGTGGCGAAACCAGGCAGAAACGTTGAACCTAATGATGCATCCAACAATGCCTTCTATATTACGGTATGTTGAAAGAGCAACATCACTTTCTAACACAAGAGGCCCTCAACCTGCACAGAAAGTGTAGTCGCTGTTGGACCCTGTTACTGACCTAGTCAACCTGAGCAGTCCATGAGAGTTTGTTGTCAATTTGTACTCCAGGTAAGAATCCACCTGGGCAATTACATGCAGTGGATGAGTGATCTCCTGTGGCCTTCAGACTATAAATAAGTTCCAGTGATATTTGGACGTTAAGGATCAGAAAATGTTCCTCACAACACTGAAGACAGTTTTTAATCTGCTGTCGGTGGTTAAATGCGATGTGTCTGAAATGAGTCAGAGAATAGCTGTGTCATCAGAAAATTTGAACATGTAGTTGTTTTGTGCATTACAGTGTATTAAGCTGCACTTCTCTAGCATCAAGAGAAAGTACTTTAAAATATATTAAACATTCCATTGGTGTATTAAATTTCATATTTAATGGGCGCTTTTACTCATTTTAGTTTTCAAGCAGCAATTCCACCACAAAAACAAATCAATGAAGAGGAAATCACATGAGTAGAAAAAAGTAAGCTCTTACCCAAGGCGACTCCCAACATGCAAAAGGCCTGCAGTAGGCTTTCTGTCATTGTTCTTGTGTTTCTGTGGTCCAGTCAGATGGACCAGTTACTCCCAGCTGTTCAAGACATTTGTCACACTTTTTAAAAAATGCACTGGAAAGCATATTGAGTCTCTATGGATACCTTGGTAAAATAAATAACACTACTTCAAATTCAAATTCAAAAATACCTTATTAATTGAAAAAGGAAAATTAAATGTTACTTATTAATTCAAATTCTTCAAAGAGTTATTGTAGGTGGTGATGGCTGTTGGCAGGAAGTGGCCTTGTGGCCACTGTGCCTTATAACTGCTTAAAAATAAACAACAGCGTGGAGTGAAAACTGTGCACAAGTCACACCACAAGTTTGGCAGCATTTCAGATAAAACAAAAGGCTAATCAAAAATTACACTGGGTGACAAAAAAAAAACTTTTTCAGAAGTTGTCTATGTTTGTTTCAACTGAATTAGGATTATTTTGCACCGCTGAATCCTAAATGACATCCATTCTTCTCAGGTAAGGTTTTTATTCTAATTTGATTCAGAGAAATCCGATCTGACTAAATTGATTATATTTTGTGACATCAGTTCATTTCTGTTAATATTTTTCATCCAAAAATGATTTTAGGACAAAACAATTGTTTTCCTAACAAAGTATATTAAATGTTACAAACTTGGGTCTTTGTAAATTGAATAATAAATACTGATAAAGGTAAGTACATTTGAATTGAACATTATGTCTTCATTGTGCAAAATTCTCCATTTTTTTTCTGTCCTGATGGAGTCTCTCTCCGCCTGCTCATCAATCATTGATCAGATTCTCAGGAAACCGATAAATATGTGAGAACAAATCAATCATTTTGATGCTCATGTTGCATCCATAGTTCAGAAGGTCGACCTGATTGAGAACAAACAATGTGATTTTTTGAGTCAACACATCAAAATGACCCTAAAACAAATGAAAAACCGCAGACAATTATACGGCTGCTGACCAGTGTCATTGACAGCGACTGATATAAAATGCTTTTATCATGACATGTTTTTCAGCCATACTCACACCATTTAGCCGGTAGCTGAGAGTGACCTATTTCGAGCTGTCGCTGCCACACAATAGCCAAATGACCCGGTCAAAGAATCGCACCTGTGCTCTCCGGGTTTTCTTCTAAATGCTCTACTTTTTGCTGTCCATCTCCGTGCCGCTCATGTTCTCTTTGCAATTTTCCACAGAAGCTGTCAGGATTTCTGTTTGTCTTGGTGAAAAGGTTTATTAGGATTAATGACCCTCATTATTATAGATGCTGCTCAGTTTTTTCACGAAGGTCTTGGCGGTTTTATGCAATCCTTGCTTTGACCCTTCTTTGTCTCGTCGACACGTTGGACACGACGGCTCTCAAATAATGTTGAAGTATTTTGGGGGGTTTTTACAAAAGAGATGAAAATAAAGCTAGATGATAAGTAATGCACCTTTTAAACTTTATCTCTATTTGGAATTGATTGGCAGACTGCAGCTGTTGAAAGGATGTTATGCAAAATTGAGCATAATTCACGTTTCCACGTGTTTTTCTTTTCTTTTGTCATATTATTCTCAATATCTAACACATATACTTCTGTCATATTTAACAGCCTCCTACTGAGGCTTTTGCAGCAAAACTGTACACATTGCACCACAAGGACTTCATAAAAATACCCAACAATTGTCATATATTTTATATCAGTCAGTGTTTTTACTCTATTCTTCCCAGCTTCCATGTGTTTAAGCATGTTTTTTTTCCCTCCACTAACAACTACAGTATATTTATCTTGTTCTGGATTCAGAAAAATTGCAGTGAAAGTTTTTCTTTTATGCATTTGATTCTAATCACTATCCACGATTTTAGACTTTAGTCAAACTCTGAGATTCAAGTTAATGTTTCAACTGAAAAATGTAAAAAAAAAAAAAAGATAAAAGCTTTAGGTACAGATCTCAGACTGTTGATAAAACAGGACATTAGACATCGCCCACAAAGTTTCTGACTAACGCATCTTTTCTAGTTTTTTTGTTTTGTTTTGTTGTTGTTTTTAAATACTAGAAATAATTTGAGCTGTGATCTCTTGTTTTGAACCCAAATGTTTTGGCAGTGGAAGCAAAAAAGAGGAATAGGAAATGTACATGTAAGTACAAAGTACTTTGATGTCCTTAGCTGGAATTATGTGTAATTTTGTGGCTTCTTCCACGTTTTCAAAGTAATTGGATGCTTTTCCTGATTATTGCTGATCTGATGTCACATGTTGCTGCTGGGTTTTCCATTTGCCACCGGAAATCTCTATTAAACTGCATAACCCGTGTGGGAAACTCTGCCCTCTTTAAGGAGGAATGAATAGTCAGTGATGATAAAAAAGGTCACAGACAATTCACACTGACCATCTCAGATGGAAAGAATACATCATATAGATTATATTTATCCAATACCCTCAGATGATCCGCTCTTATATGACGTTTCCTTGGCAACAGATTAGCAAAGAGGGAAGAGATACGGATATCAAAAAGTGATGTGTTCAGATTGAAACTGGCGTCAATGGGAGCAGATAAGAGAGAACAGGAGGTTTGAAGTAAGAAAAATGTTTGGAGATCTAAATAAAAAAAAATCTCTCATCAGGACACACTTTTTAATTTTTAATTTAATCGTCTCATCCTGATTTATTTAGTCTAATTCACACCTTTTCGTTATAAGACTTCAGCTACCCAGATCTGTCAGCAGATTCTGTTGGGCTCCAGCCAGCGAGTCCCTTTCCTGTGGCATTTGAAAGCCCCCAGAAGCCAGAGTCACGCTGAGTGAACCATCAATTCTTGGCTTTGGATTTTATGCACTGCATGTTATTGATGAAGAATTGATGCCATGAGGAGTGTAACTTTATAACAAGGAGGTGCTGCTGGGTTCGGGCTGCCAAAACCGTGTAGCGTGAGGGGATAAAACTGTTTGCACAGTGGTTTTGTACTAATCACAGAATGAGAATTAATAATCAGGCAAACACCCATTAATCTGCAACACAATAACTGGGCTGTATGTTGAAGGCATGCCATCAACCTTAGCTTGAGATTAGTTCTGTATTTTCAGGTCTTAAGCCGCTTCAGTTCTTGTTTTTATCGATTACCAAATGTCCGGTTTTCTGATTCTGTACCGAAGAAATAAGATATTAAAATAAACCGTAAAGAAAAACAAGTAACAATTTTGTCCTTGCTGTCCAGCATTGGCCCAAACCAAACCTTACATTCTGGATTATCTGCTATAATATCCCTAATCATTTCATATAAAGTGGTAAGCAAAATTTAAATCAGATCAAAAACTGAAGTCAGCCACAAATCTTTAAGTTTTAAATAGTAATTAAAACTTATTTTCACTCTAAAGAATGCCAAGGGCTTGGCTGAAGACAGACATTGCAATAACATGATGGTGCCACCACCGTGCTTTACTGTGGACTGCTGTCTATGCGACGACGGCTACTGGGGTTGTAGAACATGTAGTGTAGCATAACTTATTTTATCACTCAGTTTTGAACAGTTATAATAGTCTAGGCTAGCTATGCTGACAACATGCTAACCAACATCAAAACAACAAGTTAATGGTGGGTAACTATGGCAACCAGTGAGTGTTTAAAAGCCCGCTGACTCTTTCTGTTGTCAGGTTCCGCCGAGTTAATAAAGAATCCATCAGACAAGCCCGATCTGAATATCAAACGAAACTGTGACATCACAATGTGACATCACAATATAACTTCAAAGGCAGAATTCTGACATCACCAGCGATTATATAATCTTGTCACATCCAGCTACCTTCATCACAACCTCTTAGCAGCCGTTGTTGATTCGTTTCTCGTGAGAATTTACTTAGCAGTTCATAGTAAGATTTTCGACTTCGTTTGGTGCAAGTTTCTGTAGGAGATTTTCGTCAAACTTAAAGTAAAATCTTTCCTGAGTTTCTGGACAAGTTATTTATCTTTGAACCTGAAACAAACAAAGGTTACTATGCAGTCCAATATACCTAGCGCTGAAGAAGTCGCATTCGACAAAGTTGTCGAAAGGGAGGTACAGCCACCCAAACCACCCAAACGCAAGAAGAAGAAGATGTCGTTTTCCGTCTGGTGGGAGCTCCATGCATCTGAGGAGCTGAAGAAATCTGCTGAGAATATCGAACAGCAGCAATCTCCACTGGTGACTGATAATGAATTGATCGCCACAGCACCCGAGACGGTGGATCACAAAGGGGACAAACAGCCACCTGAAAATAAATCCAACGAGAAGAACCAGGTACCGTTTAATACCTGGTCGGAGGAACATGTCCCTGTTGACCAAGAGGTTTCTGCGGTAACTTTTGAAAAGCAGAACGAATCACTGGTCAAAGAAGAAAAGTCCATCGTTGGAGTGCAGGAGACAATTCAGAAGGAACAACCCTCTAAGTCTGAGGAGCAGCCACCAACCACCAGGCGCATCAAGAAGAAAAAAATACCGTTTCACATCTGGTTGGCGAAACACGCCCCCGCTGATGTAAGAACTTCAGCTGAAACCACTGAAACGGAAGACGTTTCACCAGTAGCCACACAGGAATCGGTCTCCTCACTGCAGGAGACAATCGATCTGGCAGAGAAGGAAGAGTCCTTTAAGTCTTGCACTGAAAATCTTAATAAGCAGGACACTTCTCTGCCAGAAGAAAAAGCTCATCAGGGAGATTCCTTGAAAAAGGACTCTTGTATAGAAGAACCTGTGATTTTTAAGACAGCGCTGGTCACCAAAAAGAAATCACAGAAGAAAGTGAATCAGAAAGGGGAAAAACAGACATCAATGACGAAGCGTATCAAGAAGACGCCTCTGTTATGGAAGTCTTTCCCTGAACCAGACGCTCGCTTAGATCTAACATTTTTGACAGAAAATAGTGACATCAATAACAGTCCTCTGCCGGAAAAAACAAGTTATCAGTCAGCTTTGCCCACTGGAGTGAAGAAGACATTTTGGAAGGTGTTACCTGAACCAGAACCTCGCATTGACCTAAATTTCTTCGCTGAACATATCGAAGAACACAATGTTTCAGGTCTGGCAAAAGACAGTGAGAAGGTAGCATCCTTGGAAAAGCAGTGTTATTCCAAGGACACTGTGATTTCCACCACAAGTCAACCAAAGTGTACGTGTCAGGTCAAATCGAAGGAATCGCACGACACTTCTCTGCCTGAAGACGAAGGTGATCAGGCACTTTCCTTGAAAAAGGAGATTTGCGTTGAAGAAACACCACTGATCACCGAACAGGATTTCAGTGTCTCCAAAACACAGGAGACACTGGATCAGCAAGAGAAGGTGCAGCCACCAACCACCAGGCGCATCAAGAAGAAAAAAATACCGTTTCACATCTGGTTGGCGAAACACGCCCCCGCTGATTTAAGAACTTCAGCTGAAACCACTGAAACGGAAGACGTTTCACCAGTAGCCACACAGGAATCGGTCTCCTCACTGCAGGAGACAGTCGATCAGGCAGGGAAGGAAGAGTCCTTTAAGTCTTGCACTGAAAATCTTAAGCAGGACACTTCTCTGCCTGAAGACGAAGTTGATCAGGCAGATTCCTTGAAAAAGGAAATTTGCGGAAAGGAAACACCACTGGTCACCGAACAGGATTTCAGCGTCTCCAAAACACAGGAGACACTGGATCAGCGAGAGAAGGTGCAGCCACCAACCACCAGGCGCATCAAGAAGAAAAAAATACCGTTTCACATCTGGTTGGCGAAACACGCCCCCGCTGATGTAAGAACTTCAGCTGAAACCACTGAAACGGAAGATGTTTCACCAGTAGCCACACAAGAATCGGTCTCCTCACTGCAGGAGACAATTGATCTGGCAGAGAAGGAAGAGTCATTTAAGTCTTGCACTGAAAATCTTAATAAGCAGGACACTTCTCTGCCAGAAGAAAAAGCTCATCAGGGAGATTCCTTGGAAAAGGACTCTTGTACAGAAGAACCTGTGATTTTTAAGACAGAGCTGGTCACCAAAAAGAAATCACAGAAGAAAGTGAATCAGAAAGGGGAAAAACAGACATCAATGACGAAGCGTATCAAGAAGACGCCTCTGTTATGGAAGTCTTTCCCTGAACCAGACGCTCGCTTAGATCTAACATTTCTGACAGAAAATAGTGACATCAATAACAGTCCTCTGCCGGAAAAAACAAGTTATCAGTCAGCTTTGCCCACGAGAGTGAAGAAGACATTTTGGAAGGTGTTACCTGAACCAGAACCTCGCATTGACCTAAATTTTTTCGCTGAACATATCGAAGAACACAATGTTTCAGGTCTGGCAAAAGATGGTGAGAAGGTAGCATCCTTGGAAAAGCAGTGTTATTCCAAGGACACTGTGATTTCCACCACAAGTCAACCAAAGTGTACGTGTCAGGCCAAATCGAAAGAACCTGAATTGGGAAGTATCGAACTACAGAAATACCTAATGAGACAGCTTGATGAGATGTTCGACATAAATCGCAAACTCAATGCTAAACTCAAATACCAGCAAGATTTGTTGAGGAAAGTCCTCTCAGGGCAAAGACCAAACAGGAAGTCAACGGGGTGGGGCCATGAGTGGGAGGAGTGATTGGCAGGAATTAGAAAGCGAGCCACTGTAGTTGTTGATTGGACATTTTAAATTATATTAAAAAGCCAGGACATCAGAACTCATGTTCATCCATTATACAATTCGTATTTCTAATTCTAAACAGAAAAAAGGCAACCACATTTATCAAATAAAGGGAGATTTAGAAAAATAAAATTTTACCAACATGGAACAAAAAGAGCATTTTAGAAGTCTAAACCTATACAAATTGGGCAAGATATATCGATATCTATTTATATCTACATATCGATATATAAATTTATCTATATATACAATTTATATAGATATAGATACATAGATATATATATCTATCTTTACTTCTATCTATCTTTCTGTACATATATAAATCTATATGTAGATATCTATATATATATATATCTACATATTGATATCTATCTATCTATCTATCTATCTATACATATATAAATCTATATGTAGATATCTCTATATCTACATATCGATATCTATCTATCTATCTATCTATCTATCTATCTATCTATCTATCTATCTATCTATCTATCTATCTATCTATCTATCTATCTATCTATCTATCTATCTATACATATATAAATCTATATGTAGATATCTATATATATATCTACATATCTATCTATCTATCTATCTATCTATCTATCTATCTATCTATCTATCTATCTATCTATCTATCTATCTATCTATCTATCTATCTATCTATCTATCTATCTATCTATCTATCTATCTATCTATCTATCTATCTATCTATCTGTCTGTCTGTCTGTCTGTCTGTCTGTCTGTCTGTCTGTCTGTCTGTCTGTCTATCCATATATAAATCTATATGCAGATATATATATACTGCTCAAAAAAATAAATGGAACATTTCACTCATTCATATATATATATATATATATATATCAACCTCTATCTATACATATATAAATCTATATGTAGATATCTATATATATCTACATATCGATATCAATCTCTCTCTCTATTTAAATAAAGATAGATATTGATATATAGATATAGATATGTGGACATGTGCAGTAGAGACCAAAAGTTTGGACACACCTACTGTTATGTGCTTCAGGCACATTATGATTTTTGTCTATTTCTTTTCTTTGTTTTCTTATAGACTTTAGTTGAATGACCTTTTGTTAATATATTTTGGAGTTTGGATAATTTCTTTTTGGTCATTTAATTACGTAAATTTGTGGCGCTGTTGGTCCGCCTATAAATAGTCTGGCTTTCGGCATGTAGAGAGCCTCCCCTCCATCCCCGCCTGGGCTCCGCCTTTCCACTCGCTTCCGCTCGCTCCACCACCACCAGGCGCGGTGTGCGCTAGTCCAGCCGCTGTGGACCGCAGCTGAGGTTTCCAGCCTGCCATGTGGTATTTCTGTTAGCCTTTGTTTGTTTGTTTTTTTGTTGTGCTTTTGGCCTGGTGGGACCAGTTGTCCTGTTTTCAATCTTTCTTTTGCATTAGGTTCTTTTTGCTTTAGTCTAGTACTAGTAGGGGCTTCGATGGCCCTGTATAGAGTTGGCCCCCTGCTGTACCGTTTTGTTATGTTTGATCGGCTCACCAGGTCCAACTTTCCGTTATTACTTTTGGGGTTTTGTTTTTCTTTATTTTTTGGGACACGGGATCTGAGGGCCTGAACTCTATTTTCTTCACAGAAAATCAGAAGAAGCTGAACTAAGAAAATCAAAGTGAGAAGCATTTATGAATAAAATATTTTGTTGAACCCTCATCTTTTGTCTCGTGTCCTCAAATATGTTGTGCCCTTGGTGGATGTAACACCTACTCATTCAATGAGTTATTTTCTTGACTATTTGTTCAACCTCAGTGCTGGATTTCATAGCTCTGTAGCCATGTATGAAGGCCACTGTAACCCCTGAATTCAATTATTTGGATGGGAAGCTAATACTTTTGCCAAAGTTGTGTCTTTCAAAATACACCAAACAATTACAGGTTAAAATTTTCTGATGATACAGTTCAACTTTCATGAGTTTGTACTTTTGTGTTTTTATGACGTAAAGCACCATGAACTGCCTTGTTGCTGAAATGTGTTATAGAAATAAACCTGAACATGAAAGTTGAACTGTATCATCAGAAAGTTTGAACCTGTAGTTGTTTGGTGTATTACAGTGTATTAAGCTGCACTTCTACACTATTGTTAAAGTCAGATGTTTTCAGTAATGTCTTGTGCTTAAAAACAAATCATGTTTCGCATGATTCATTTTTTAGTTCATAGAAGTATTATAGTAGTAAATGCCCAGAAAGCCATGTCTGGTTTCCTTAGATACGTTCATTTTGGTTCAAATACTATAAACAGTGTTTATATTTATCTTTTAAAAAAATAATAAAAAACAATGTGTTTCTAATAGTGTTAACTCATAAAACTCATAATGGGCTTTTTATTAATAAAACTGAACATTGATTAGTCTGAAAAACATTGCTGACATACTTTGCAGCACTTTTAGCCTGTGACATATTTACAACATATTCACTGATCATGAGCAAAACTGATGGCAAAGAAAAAATAAATTACTATTGTGCTTAAGTGAAGCCAATTCACCTGTGCACTGAAGCACTGCATTGTCTTCAGTGCATAAGTGATGTTTCTTCTTAATGAGTTCACATTCTAATGTTTTTACAGCTTTGCACTTTGAGCAACCCGTAGGATTGTTTACCAGCTGAAGAATTAATTCCAGGCTACTATCTGAAGCCAGGACAGTGGTAATTTGAACTCAATCATCTTGAAATTCCTCAAACGCAAGAAGAATTACATCATCTGTAACAGAAACATTGACGTGACGAGAGCTATTTGCCCCAACTATTTCAGTATGCCTGTCCAGAGATCCTGCAGTGTCTGCTAGTTTAATGGTTATATGTCCTTAAAATGTTGCAAGAATATTTCAGTGTTGCTGAAATAAGGGTCTCTCTGATTCCGCTCATGGTTAACTAAAACCTCCTGATTGAGATTACCACTGTGTTGCATCTATTGTAGGAGTTTGCAGGGAGTCTGCAGAGCTATCAGATCCAGCTGATGCATGAGAAGCAACAAGCTGCTGATCAACTTGTGCAGCAGTAGTTTAACGTTTCACCGCTGTCCCTCATAACTGCTTAAAAATAAGCAACAACAGAGTGAAAACTATAGATCAAAGAGAATAAGTCACGCCACCATTTTGGCAATATCTCAGATATTTAAAAAAAGAGACTAAACAATAACCATCAATGTCGACTGATATGAAATCATAATGTGGTTTTCAGTCCTATTCACACCATTTATACATTAATGAAAATGGCAGAAATCTAAAACCTGGACAGTCTAATCTACAGGTGCATTCGGTGGACTTGGTTTCCACAACTAAATGTCTAATATTACAACCTATAGGTAGCAAAATTAGTCGACACTAAACCCCATGCTGAGTTGCCCAGCATAGATGCCACCAGTGTCACCTGGTTGTGTGAGTGCAGAACTCTATTGAATTTACATGCAACATGTTTGAAAATGTCTCAATTGGTTTCTCTGATCCAAAGAGGACATGTGCACACCAAAAAATGAATATTCTTACATTTGTTTGGTAGTTGCTTGGAAAACGGGAACCATCTTGAAATTCCAATTATAGAAATCTGACAGGAGTTGATTCAAAGAATTAGCTTCTCATTAATCTCATTAGTAAGAACCTGTTTTTTCTTAAAACATGTTCAACAGACAATAAAAATAATAACTAAACAATAAGTAGTCAGGCGTGGCATTCATCTTGAAAAGATGAATGCCATCTGGATTTTTGTGTGGCCAGTGGTATTTATGAAAAGAGGGGATTTTGAAAGGTACATATACCAAACGTTATGCTTACATTTGAACAATTCTTATGAAATAATATAATAGTCCGTTGCCATAGAGGACATAGTTAGTTAGTTGATGTCATCCTGTAATCTTCTGCCTTTTTATGAGGTACTTTATTGTAAACAGCTCCCTCTGCTGGTCAAAGACTGTTTTTACAAGTATGAATGCTTTCAGAAATTAAGATTGTTCTTGAACAGCAGCAGAATGACTGACAATTTATGAAGATAAGTTAATCTCAAGAAATGATTTCATGCAATGTTCATATGTTCATTCATAAAAATGAAAATTATATTCAATTAAATTATTTTCGAAATGAAAGCAGTAAATTTGTTCCTAAAACACAAAGAGCTTTATTTACAAAATGTTATTGTATCAGTCAGTGAAACTTTGTATATAAAGCAACTGTCATACACTGAAGTTTAACTCAAAATTACAGAGGTTACAAACAGAAGGACAGGCATTTAACCATTAGACACACAATGAAATGAGCTATATAATCAAATCAAGAAAAACAAATAAAACAAGTAATTATTTACATTAAAACTATAAGGATTAAGAAAAAGAGTTTTAGAAGATGAGGAAATGAAGAAGCAGGTGTTGTTTATTGAGGATACTCTGGAGAAATATTTCAGTAAATACAAAACGTAGTAAACATGCAAAAGGAAAAATAACAACAATAACATCTAGTAAAGATGAATTATCTTCAAAAACATAACAATACTTATAATTATTAACAACTTAAAGATGAATAAATTAAGAATATAGATCATTTAAAAGTTACAAAAAACTGAAATACTAGAGAAGCTAAATAAATACAAATGAATAAACTGGCATCATCCTACTGGAAATGTATGCAAACAAGAAAGTGATCAGCTCAGACACCCCAGGATGTTGACGTCCCAATCCTGAGGGTTCAGCTTGTTGGTGTTAATATGGTGCTGAGACGATCCCCTCACTCACTTAGGTGAAATGGATCTTGGAGGGGAGGAGGAGGACGCGGTGGAGGAGATGAACTGGTCATTAAGATCCAAACATAAGTCCAACTTGACCTGATGAATGGGATGATTGCTAACAGGCAAAATGGAAAACAAAAACATGGTCTGTATCAATATGGACAAACTGTGGCTAAAGTACCCCATATCTTACCACTTGGTGGAAATTACTTATAACAATTTATTTTCACCAGAATTTGTCCCAATATTTTATTAAATATTTCAAAGGAAAGTACTACAAACTGGATATATCCCGAGTGCTTTTTAGATCATTGTTATGCGGGTCAAGAGAGTGAATAGCGCACAGTCCACTAACACAGCTCAGAAAGAGACGTACACATTGTTGACAAAGTGTTCACTTGTCACACACACATACCTGAGCAACATCCTAATCTCAATCATATGATGTGAGCAAACCGGTAAAATTCTTCTACCCCAAAACTTACTCATCAGCGTCGCTCCTTCACCCTGACGTTCCTTCCTTCCCTGGGGGGGCGGGGGGGAGGGGGGGGGCGATTTATGTTTTCGCATCCACCTGAACAATGTGTAGTTGCGCCAATGAGACTACTATCATAGTTTATTTCATGATAGACTATTTCAGCTATCGTCTGAAATAGTCCAAAGCTGAAATAGATCATGTGCCAGAGGTGTTTTTGTATTTTTTTTTTCTTTTCTTTCCTGAGACAACCGGAACGTTAGAGTTGATCGAGGGTGGCGAGGGACCAGCTAATAATTTAATGGCAGTGATATTAACCGGAGGATCTTCTTCCTGGCAGCTAGCATACATAAAGACAGGGGGAAAGTCTTTGCTGCACCTTTTTTGTTACTTTTGAGGCAGGATTTGAAACTCCAAACAACACGTCCACACTGGTCTAGAGTCCAGTAGATGAAATATACTGATTGGAAGTAGTGTACAGATGGTATCCTATCATGGTACCATGCTCACATTCACAGTTTCTTCTGAGAGTGACCTATTTGTTCAGCCTCAGTGCTGGATTTCATAGCCCTGTAGCCATGTATGAACCCCTGAATTCAATGATTTGGATTGGGAAGCTAATACTTTTGCCAAAGTTGTGTCTTTCAAAATGAAAAGATGGTTTTATAATTTAACGTACCCCATGCCATCGGCCAGGTTTTTCAGCTCATTCCTGCACAGATGACTGATGACACCCATACCAAAGCAGTCACCCAGTACATTCACCATGGTGGCGAAATGGTCTCTGAAGAGCACAGAAGAACATAAGAAACATGCTGTCAGATTCAACTATGTTATTCTTGAAGGTTTTATTTCCCTCACTGTACAACAGCCAGGTGTACCAGCTCTTCTCCAGCTTATCCCATCCCTGTTAACCACATCCATCTCAAAGGGTAATTTTATCAATCGTTGCTATACATGCTCTTTACACAAGTAAGGGCTCCTCAAACTCTTGTTTTGCGAGTTAAAATCTTGTCTTGGTCAAAGATATCCGTAAGCTTTCTCATAGCAAACCATCAAGAATGACTGAACAGTTTGATTAAGGTACAAGAGTAGGGGACAGTAAACATCAAGTCGAACTTACATAAACCACTCAAAGGCCATCAGAATGGAGACATCCCTTGCAGGCAGTCCCACAGCGGTCAGAATCAGGACGGTGCTTGCAGGTCCCAACATTGGGACACCTGCAGCTCCAAAGCTGGCGACAGCACTAGTCAAACTGCAAACCAAGGACAGCTTCCATGAGCATTTCTATCTCAACTACAGCACACAACTGTATCAAAGCCTTTCCTTTTAACAATCCCAAGATTCACATTTTCTCAATTCCAGACACATGTAGGAAGCACCTTACCCAATCGAGAATATATGGCCGATATCCAGGTTGATGTGAGATAGCTCGGCAATAAAGACAGCAGCGATCACTTCATAGATCGCCATCCCATTCATGTTGATGGTGGAGACGATGGGCAACGTGAGACGGCAGAATCTCACATCAACCTTCATCTTCTCTTCACAGCACTGAAGAGTGATAGGCAGAGTGGCAGAGCTTTGGCAAAAAGCACATCCTTTATTGGTTCATATGTACATGAGAAAAGTGTCAATCTTTGACAACAAACAACCTAAACATCTCACCTGGATGCCATGATAACTGCATTTAGCAAAGCCCTGTAACTATGCCTGAAGACCATAAAAGGGTTCTGTTTGGTGAACACAACGTAAACCAAGGGAAGAACAATGAGGGAGTGAATTCCAAACCTGAAAGAGACAACAAAGTCATGCTCAGTGTTAAAGACATCCAAAGCAAAACTATTCACTAACCTTCATCTTTGACATTTCTATATATTTTGTCATGGTAAAACCGGACAGTTCAGTGTGTTTGGAGCAAAGCTAGTGTGTTTCCACTAGCTTTGCTAGTGGAAACACACTAGCTCATAGAACCAGTATTTGTGACATTCTTCTTTGCAAAATAGCATAAGCTTCACAGTTTGCCACAAATTATCAAATGAATATAGGTCTGTTCTTTGATTAGGCAATTCTAGCACATGAATAAGCTGCAATGTAAAGCTTTCAATCCTTTCACTGCAGGTTTAGAGTCGTTCTACTGATAGAATATGGATCTTGACACAGTCTAAAGTCTTTGCTGCCTCTAACGTATTTTCTTTCAGGATTGAGCTGATTGCCCTCTTTCCATGAACTCTGTCTAGCGTTCCTGTCCCTGATGCAAAGAAACATGTCATAGCATAATGCTGCCACAGCTGTCTGACCAAGGGTAATGGTGATATTACGGGAATTTGAAGTTTTAGTTTTCAATCACATTTTCTGTCGCAACAACATCTACTTTAGTCTGATCTGAAAGCTTGGGATATTGTTTTAAAAAATAACCCTGCTTTGTAAAAACTTTTTTGGTCTTCGTGATGCTTTTTGTTCAATAATGTTCTCTGACAAACCTAACATTGTAATGTTAGTTAAGCCCCTTTTCCACTAAACCGGGTCTAACCGGTATGGTCCCGGTCTGTCCTGCCCAGATTAATTTTCATTAGCAAATTTGGTGCAGGTCTGCCTGGCCGCTCTCAGATTATTGTACCTACTTTAGGGTAGTACCATCCATAACTTGCCAGGTACGGCACTAAAGTGATTTGATTGACAGCTGACTACACTACATTCTTTAATTGGTTCATGATTACCTCATGGCAAACTCCAAATAACTATTACAGTTTATATGGACCACTAACATACTGTCTGCTATCAGACAGCTAAGTACAGAGGAACAATTATAAGTTTAATCACAAGCAGGGCCAGGAACACATGTATTAAGCTTTGAAGCACACTACCTAAGGTAAAACTGAACCGCTCATGAACTGATTGGTGCACGACTTGCCAGCGGAAAAGTGCTTTTAGAGCACTAACCTAACTATGACGGGGAACATAACTTTGTATCAGTCACGTCTCGGTGCCATTCTACGCCTAGAAAGAAAAAAGGCCGACTAACAGAGTTTGGTTTGTTAGGCCTAACAGAACATCTGAAGGGAACTGCTTTAACTGGACTTGTTGGTTGGGGGCATCTGAGTAAAGAGATTGTCAATGTTTGTATTCATAAGCACTGATCTTCTCCCTGAAATTAATGATGCTGTTCTGCAAATACATTCAATGCAGCAAAGCTGAAACAGACACAGTGGACATACCCTAGAAAAAGCACCAGTAGGAGCTTTCCAAGTTTAATGACAGCGTTCCAGTCTTCAATCTCCAACACGTGGCATGTCATCAGGAAAAAAATTCCAACTGGCATGTACCTGAAGCAAAAAATAAACAAGATTAAATAAAACAGATGTTTCAAATATATTTTAACTAACTGTTCGTTAAGAAAGGAAACTGCTGTCCTATGTACAAAAACTGAAACCACATCTCAATCATACAGTACTGGTGATTTACTCTCGTGCTTGGCCTGAACTAATTAAGGAAATGTCTTTACATTAAAAAAAAAAAATCTAATTGTATAAAAGAGTGAACTTATGTACTGTTTGATCTTACCACAGGATATACTTGAATATGATTTTTATTGCATCGTTCATTTCTCTAGCGGCCTTCACAGTGATTTTTGCCCGGACTCCCACCCTGTTTAACAGGATGCCAATGACGAAAGACCAGGTGATCAGTCCTAGCATGTTGGCTCCAGCAACATAACGGCCCATCAGTTGCTTCGCCGTGTCATTGAACCCCTAGAAACACAAATAGGCTGGCTTTAATGCTAGGAGCAGTTTTATAGGAGTACTGCACCTTGTTGGACAATCCATATCACTTTTCTGCAATAAGTCACACTAAAGGCTTAAACTTTGATGTATTTTACTTGGATTTGTTTTGTGAATGACCAATCCAAAATATTGCATAGTTGTGAAGTGAACAGAAAGAAATTCGAAGGTTAAAAAAAACTTTACATATAAGAAGAATAAAATGAGACATCAATGAGTACTCAGTCCACACTTAGGACTGTGACTCCCCAGTGCTTCAACACAAATATATTGGACAAAGTCTATCAGACCTGTACGTCCTCATAAATAAATATGTCTAAAATAAAAAATTTAACAAAAATGGTGCTACTTTGATCATTCTTGAAATCCACGAGCAGAATAGTCCATGGGCCAGACCATTTTTTTTTTGTGAATTTCAAGGTGGCAAAGTCTGTCAATATTTTTGAAATGATACATGTTTTTTCCATTACCCACTCTGTTCCTCACTATGTGGGAGGGCCTTTAGCGCAGCAACTGGTCAATTCTCCGCTGAGGTTTGCAGTGACACTGAATGGAGAACCTCAAGGTTATGGTTCAGATGGACTCAAAGATATTTCATTTTATTTTATAGAAATTCATTGCTGGCCCAAACATAATGATAGAGGCTCCGATCAACTGATTAATTTGCTCTATATGAAATCGCTTTGGTGCCTACCCTGATCGGTCCGGCTAGCACTACCCTTGAAGTAGGTATGGAAATCTGAGAACAGCCAGCCAGAGCCGCGCTGGATCTGCTAAAGGAAAATGAATCTGGCTGAGACAGACTGAGGCCAAAGCAGTTAGAGGCAGGCTGGTGGAAAAGCACCTTTAGGAACATGACAGACAATGAGCCCACAGAAAGTGTGAGACAGAAGCCTGTCTCACACTTTCTGATAAATAGGCCAATACAGCATCCTAAAGTCTATGTAAGTGTACATTTCTACTATTACTGATTAACTATTTTATAACTAACAAACTAGACACGAGTGACACGCTAAACTAAACCCCCACTAACCCTTTTAACACACACACCAAAGAACCAGTTAAGGTTATAGCCCAAGTCTGTAACTTCGAATTACAGCTCATAATCGCCTCCCATAGACAGACAGTGTAGGCATATCATACATTTTCTGACTCCTTAGAGTCTGTTGAGTATTTTAGTTGTTAACTCTTGTGTCCCCGATGTCCCTGGATACCATTGGGATAAAAGAAATGTATCTAGTTTGGTCAAAAGGTGTGGAAAAATGTGTATTATTTTTGGTTTAATGACCTCTAGTGATCTCTGTGTTGTTCAGATAGACTCAAAACCTGATTTAAATGAAAGCCAAGAGTGTCTCCTTTAAGATGATACCAAACATTATATTATAGACCCTTGACAAATGCTCATACCATGAGCCTAAACCACACATACACCAGTCTCAAAAAACAGAATTTTTTCCAAAGGGATTATTAACTTCATGAGCTGATAACTATGACACAGCTACCATTTAGGAAGGGCTATCATACCAAAATACTAACTAGAGATATGTATATTTTCAAAAAATATTGATAGACTTTGCCACCCTGAAATGGACAAAAAATGTCAAATTTTGGCCTCTGGCCCATGGACTAGAATACTTTATTCAACAGATTTATTGTTTTTTCCAATCCGTACATTCAACAGTCAAAGTGTATTTACAAGAAATAAAAATGAAAAATTTTATTGAAGCAAAATTGTAAAAAATGTTTGTGTTACAAACGTAATAGCTACAAACTACTTACAGTTAGAGTATTTTTGACTGCAAAAATGGAAAATTTAGCTTCTTCACAAAGAGACCAAGCTTTTGCATGTTCTCAAAATTGTTCAAGAACAGCAGTCGATTTAATTGGTGATTTTGGTACCGCCAGCTAAGGGGTTAAAGTGAAAGAAAATATGTTCAAGTTTGTGGTTGTAATGTGACGTGTGAAAAATCTCAGGGGTTATGAAGACCTTCGGGAAGTGCTCCAGCATAAAAACAAAGATCAGAAGAAAATACTCACTTTTAATGGGTTAATGATGATGGTATTGTCTTTTGGATTGATCTCAGTAACCACTGTCTGGTACTGGGAGAAAATAGAAACTGTTTGGAAACTTTCCAAACTCAACATGGAACGTTACACAGTGAGTTGTGGTGCGGAATAAAAACATACATGCTCGAAGAAAGCCTGAATGAAGCTCTCTGGAATCATGTTCCTATGGGAGTCAAAGGAGAGTCAGAAAAAAAAGAACTTGTAAACGTTAAAGACAAAAAAAAAAAAAAAAAAAACATGAGCATATTATTTTCACCACTATGAGTTTCACCTTAGGAGTTTGAAATTATGAATTTTCTATAATTTCACATAAACCAAGCTAGTTTTGTTAGTTGTTAGAGACAATAAAAATCTCAATTCTTACTTATCTATGTTGAAAACTATATAAGCAGGACTTTTGTCTAAACACTTATTCTCTCACCTGAAAATATCCATGAAAACCAGATGCATAGAGTATTCTGGGACATGTGATTCAGCGTATCGAGCTGCTGATTCCGCACCAGGCTCAAACGTGAGCACTAGAAACAGTCCTGCAACAAAAGCAATTACTCAATACACGCTGGCGGTCTTAATGTACCTATTTTAAAAACTGATACTTTACCAAGAACTACAGCCAGAGTGGTAGTGCCACAAACGTATAATAATATGTAGACGGCTGTTTTCCCAGACAATCTGGTGTTTAATGCAGTTACGCCTGAGAAAAGAGATGAGAATCACAAGTTCACTTGGTGCCTGAGCAAAGAGCAAGACAACACACCAGTTTATGACTGTCCAAGTGAAAGTCCAAATGTCCTAAGTGATCTTCATCTTTGAACACGTTTTAGTCACAAGAAATAAGCAGTGAGAGTTTGAGCAACATTTACACAGAGTATCCAGGAGAGGTGAGTATCTAGATTCATATTTAACTTGCCTGCAATCACGCTCGTCACAATGAGGGGCACAGCGAACATCTGAAGCAGGTTTAGAAGCACATCTCCTGCCATTTCAATCAACAGTTTTGTTTCTTTAGATATATGAAAACGAAATCTCAGCAAAGACCCAGTGCCTAACCCTGTGGGGGAAAAACATGACAAATATAATTGATATGTAAAAAACACCCATCAACCTTATCAATGGTATACTTTATAACAGCCATAAGAAACAATTGGGAGTGTTTTAATGTAAATGATAAATTATATATTTTGTAGACATGTTTTTAAAAGTTTTTTTATTTTTTTTTTCAGTTTGTTGTACTGATCAATATTAGCCGATACTTTGGGGTTGAAAACGTGTGAAAATGCCTTCACAAAACAAACTTAATATGACATTTTAAAAAAACAAGCACTTGAGTTTTTGAGGCTCTCTCCATATAAAACAAGACATGTGGTCCAACAGCGTTATGTCTGGATGCTTTGGGTCCAAAGCCCAACAAGGTGCCACAGATTATTTTGACTGCAGCATGTTCCACAAATTGTGAGTGCAAAAGATGCCTGAGTGCTTAGCGTAGCCGGACTGCTGAAAAAATTTATTTGATAAAAACAAAAACAAAAATCACCACGTTTAAACTTTAATACTGTACCATGTTAATGAAGAAACAAAAGTGAAATTCAACATCCACCAGAGACCAGAAAACCGGCATGTTGCCAAATATGTTGAATATTGATATTGAATATAAAACAAATACAAACTCACATTTCCTTTGTGGGTTCATATAAAACTTATTAATTTTTTACAATAACAATTCAGCACTCATCATATTCTTGGGCTCAGAGCCAGTCCTAGCCTGGTAGGCACCCTAATCAGTCTTGTTAATGAATGTGTTTATGTATTTGGAATGTAGTTTGTTTGTTTATTCACTGATAACTTAAAGGTAAATTAATATTGTTTGGAAATTTATTTTGCCCACTATAATCTGCAAGTAATTTTGGTTCATTTGTTTGTAGGTTTTCAACCTGCTTGGTGCGTCTACTCTGACCACTCAAACAAATCATGGTGGTCTTGTATTGAAAAGTGAAGTGATTTAAAGACAAAAGAAAAGAGAAATAAAAAGATGACACTGAGATGAGTTGTTCCTGCGTCTCTTTGATGGGAGCACGCCTCTTTCAAGTTTGGGCAGAAGCCGAGGTGTTTGAAGAGGCCAGAAACTTGACAATGCATAATGCATTTCTGCCAGGAAACGCTCTCCAGCTCTCAGATAAGACATTACAGCTAAGTAAAACTATTATGTTTAGTCCCTACAATGGACTGGTGACCGCCTCTTGCCTGTTCACTGCCAGAGATAGGCACCTGCACCCTTGGCGACCCTATAAGGGATAACCGTGTTGAATAATGGATGGTTGGAACTTTAATCAATTATAAATTAAACAGTAATATGCTGCTAGATATTAACTGACTAAAAAACATCTGTGTTTAACTTCCCCTTGTTGGAGACAGCTAGCAGGAGGTTGAAAACAATGTAGAGGAGTCTTTAAATTCATAGAGGTCTTGTTGCTGTGCCATAAAGTAATCGGCCTACAAATCTGGCCTTCGAAGGACGCAGCCCATCAATTCGGACACAGCTTCAGAACCTCTGGTTGAGAAAGGGAGAAACAATTAAAGGCTCGGGGAGGAGGGTAAGTAAATACAAGAACATTTGTGGACAATAAGTCCATAAAAAAAATTAAAAATAAAATATTCATTGTATCCCTGTGTCCTGGAATGCAACAAAGAGAAGTTTTGGGAAAATCCTGTGCCACGTAATTAATTTTAAATTATATTATTTTACATTATTTTTCAAACTTTAGTTTTTAAAATACCAGAATTTTCATGACGGTCTACTTTTAGTCTGATGACATAATTCCCGAATGATAAATCGTACTTAAGCCGTCTCTTTCTAATGTTTACTTTTTAATCTTGAGTATCTTGGATGGATACGTTTTACTTTTACTTTAGTAAAAACATGTTGAAGTAGCGTTACTTTTACTAGTGTACAATTTCTGGGTACCTTATGTGTCCAACTGACCTGGCAGATTCACTGATGTCTTTCCAATTGCTATATCCATGTTATAACATCAATAAGCTAGTTTTGATAAAGCAAAAAAAAAAAAAAGCAATATGCTGCATATCTATGGACAGAGAAACGTGCTCAATATAAACTGAGTATTTCCACACTGCCATTCCCCTGTCCTTTCATGACCAACAAATCAGTTCATATTCAAACTTCAGCTACAGTTCAGTAGTGTCAGAAGAAAATACAAGAACATTGTAAACATTTCGTTAGCTGTAACGATTTCACATTTAAAATATGCTTTAACTGAGTTAAACATGCCATGGTAACCTGACTTGTTTATATGTAAGTTTAACATCTAACCTCCAGCTCATGCAGCAGCAAACCTGCCCGAAAAATAAAACGATAAGAAATCACAGGATAATCAGCAGTAGAAAAAACATGTTTGTACTTACCCAAGGCAATCATAGACAGAATGGACCCCTGAAATATGCCGTCTGTTCTTTTCATTGTTTCACAGAGGTCCAGAGAGCCGAGACAGATGGGCCAGTCTCTCACACCTGTTAAAGACGATCAGTTACCGTTTTGTGTCCAATGCTGACATTTGTTCCCCTTTATAAAAAATGCCCTGAAAAACATGTTTGGTCTCCATGGATACCTTGGTGAAATGTATGACATAACTTAAATACTTTAGAATTATTTAAAAATATATAATTTTCAGTGATTTGATGTGCTTTAAAAATCAATCATGTTTCGACTGAGTCAATTTGATTAATTTGTTAAATATGATTAACTTATTTAAGAAGTTTCTGGCTTAAGATGATCTTATTGTTCTTATTGTTCATTTTGGTCCTAGATTCAATTTCTTGGAAAATGCAAAGAAAAGGAGACCATGCCTGGTCTCCTTGGATACCTTGATTTTTGTTCAAATACAATAAAAAATACTATTTTAAGAACAATAATAAAAAGGCAGTGTGTTTCTAATAATATGTCTAAGTCACTGAATTGTTTAGTTTATGGGGTGTTTTATTAAATTTGACCAGTCTGAACAGCATTGCTTACTGTGTATTTAGGCTCTAACATACTTAAAATTGGACTGAATTTTGCAGAAGTGTCATTAATATTAATTGTAAAATGCAATCAGTTTCGTTTTGAGATGCTATGATCTTTTTGTTAGTCTATGGCAGTGGTTCCCAAACTTTTTCTTCTGCGCCCGCCCCCAGTGGTTTCCAAACATTTTCTGCGCCCCCCCCCCCCACCCCTCCCTATGGATTACAAATGGCTGTCTGATTGAAAAGACGCATGGGGGGGGGGGCATCGACTTTTTTGGGGGCAAAATGAATGTACATAGCTGAAAATAGACACCAACATCGGTGGCCTACAAGGTGCTTGTTAAGCTTAAGGTTCTGTATTGATATTAGCTAGTCATCTTTTAGCTAACATTACCTGCATCCAGCAGCTTTACTCAACTCAGTCTGTTAGTTTGGAGGGAAAAACTGTGAAAAGTTCTTTGTGTTTTGCTGGTTTGCTGCCGTGATTCTAACACAAACCTACGTAGCTCCCCCCAGCAGCAGCAGGTCTCCTTCACAGGTGTAAACCCAGCGCGAGCGTCGTAGCGCTCATGTTGCGTTTAAAGGCGGCTCGGAAAAATAGGTTACAACATGTTAACAACGGATTAAACAGTTTTAACTGCTGATAAAAGTGACAGAGGACACAAATATGGGAAGTGTGGAAGCCTCTACTGTATCAAATTGACATAGGAATAACAGAGAGTTGGCCATTCTAAGGTAAAAACCCAGAGCATACAGTGTTCATGGTTTGTTTGTTTTTTTCATCCAGACGGCTTCCCGCGCCCCCCCCTGCAATGACACGGCGCCCCCCTAGGAGGCGCGCCCCACAGTTTGGGAACCTCTGGTCTATGGAAACATCTGGTGGACTGGTGCGATTCAAGCAATCTAATCCTGAATGTCAACAAAACAAAATAAATTGTTGCTGATTTCAGGAAAAATCTGCCAAGTCACACACCCCTCCTCATCAAGGGTGCCACAGTGGAACAGGTCAGCAGCATTAAACTCCTGGAGATACAGATCACCAATAGTTTGACCTGGTCCCTCCAAACCTCTGGTCTGGTGAGGAGAGACCTGCAATGTCTGCACTTTTTATGTCGGATGAGAAACCAAAATATTAATCTTTTATTGTATATATTTATATTGATACTTTTCTATTATTACGTATTTATTTTATTATTGGAACCTCGCAATGGATTTTTGCTTAATATGTATATTTTAAATGTGCCAATGAATGAAAATAAAGTCTGTCTATATCGATGTCTAAATTCCTGGAGAAATGTCAGGATTGTTAACTGTGGTGCAGGAACCAGGATAGCATTTCTTTTGTTTTGAGAGAATCTATTTCATTCAAAATTCAAATTCAATTAAAAAATACTTTGTTGACCCAAAAGGGAAATTAAATATTGTTGTAAGTCATTAATTCAAAGTCTTCAAGAGTTATAGCCGATGGTGACGGCTGTTGGCAGGAAATATCTCTTGTAGCCGTCTGTATTACAGCGAATCTGAAGAAGCCTCTGACTGAAGACCCTCTGCCATTCCAAGACAGCCTGATGAAGAGGATGGTCAGGGTTTGTCCACAATTTTGTTGATCCTATGAAGAGTCCTTCTTTGCGTCATCATCTCCAGAGGTTCCACAGTCATCGTCAGAACAGAACCAGCCTTTTTTATCAGGCTGTTGAGCCTTTGCAGTTCTCTGGCTCTGATGCTGCTGCCCCAACAGATGATGGCAGAAGAGACGACGCTCTCAACAACAGACTTATAGAAGATCTGCAGCATCTTGCTGCAAACCTTGAAGGATCTTAGCTTCCTCAAGAAGTCCAGTCTGCTCTGTCCCTTTTTACAAATGGCTTGACTGTTTCATCTCCAGTCTTTTTCATTACACTTTCATATTCAATTAATTAGAATAGAATAAGGAATAAGAGATAGTTTCTGTCCTCGTAGTCTTTTGCTCATTTATAAAACTCAAAGTCTGCTTCTCAGCCAACTCTAGACGCTTTTATAAATTAGTAATACAAAAAAAGACTGTCCTACAACAACAGCAGAATGACTCGCAATTTATTAAAATCAATTCTTCTCAAGAAATGATTTTATGCAATGTTCATGCATTCATACATAAAAATTAGATGCATATTCAATTCAATTGTTTTCAGTCTGAAAGCAGTGAACATGTCCATGCAACATAAAGGATTATATTCACAAAGTATTGTTATCAGTATATTGTATATTGAGCACTGGTCATACACTCAAGTGAAATGCAAAGTTACAGAGGTTCCAAACAGAAAGATGAGCATTTAACTACAACAGACACACAATGAAATTATCTGTACAACCAAATAAAGTAAAAGGTCAAAACCAGTTATTGGTAATAAAACGGTGAGGATTCAGAAGTGGGAGAAAACCAATTACAGAAGATGAGGAACTGCGGCAGCTAATACGGTGCTGAGACAATCCCCTCACTTAGGTGACATGGGTCCTGAGGAGGCGGCAGAGCGAGAGGAGCCCAGCTGTTGTTCAGGCTCCAAACAGGTTAAGTCCAACTCGAGCTCACTGGTGGGACGAACCCTATCAATGCTAACATGTAAAATGGAAAACATGGTCAATGACACTGGTCAACAGCCAAAACAATTTGTCTGGGGTTTTTCAATCGTTTTAGGG
Organism: Poecilia mexicana; assembly: GCF_051168715.1. Taxonomy (NCBI): domain Eukaryota; kingdom Metazoa; phylum Chordata; class Actinopteri; order Cyprinodontiformes; family Poeciliidae; genus Poecilia; species Poecilia mexicana. Next base: position 11,186,087 of record NW_028263376.1, on the reverse strand, counting down.
TCATTTTGATGTGTTGAATCCAAAAATCACATTGTTTGTTCTCAATCAGGTCGACCTTCTGAACTATGGATGCACAATGAGTATCAAAATGCATGACTTGTTCTCACATATTTATTGGTTTCCTGAGAATCTGATCAATGATTGATGAGCAGGAGGAGAGAGACTCCATCAGGACAGAAAAAAGATGGAGAATTTTGCACAATGAAGACATAATGTTCAATTCACACGTACTTACCTTTATCAGTGTTTATTATTCAATTTACAGAAATTCAAGTTTGTAACATTTGATTTATACACTCTGTTAGAAAACAATTGTTCTGTCTCCTACAGTTTTTTTTTTTTGGATGAGAAATATTAACGGAAATGAACTGACAATGTCACAAGAATGTAATCAAATTAGTCAGAGGATCAGATTTCTCTAAATCAAATTAGAATAAAAACCTAATTATTCTCATTGTGAAAAATGGATGTAATTTTTGGGTCCAGCGGTGCAAAATACTCTTAATTCAGTTGAAAAAAAAAAACACAGACAACTTCCCTAACCCTAACCCTAATGATTTGTAAAAACTGTGACTAAAGTACCCTATGTCAGTGAAAACGACTTATGACAATCATTGTTCAAGATTTATTTTCACTAAAATTTGGTCCAATATTTTATTAAACCTTTCAAAGAAAGATACAACAAACAGGAGACACCCTGAGGCATTCAGATTATTGTGATGTGGGTCTATGAGTGAATAGTACCACTGACACAGCTCAGAAAGAGATGTACACAATGTTGACAAAGGTATTCACTCGTCTACCTTCCCACACACATTTGTCTTTTTCTCAGTGCAAAGGGTTAAATTCTTCTACACCTCATACTCATCCATGTTACGGACACTGCTTTGCTTTATTCACTGGTGCAGAATTCAACCTGCTCCTACAGGGGTGGGAGCTTGAAATAATAAAGAAATGCATCGGTGTGCTGAAGCATAAGGAGCTGGAACACCTGAAGTCAGTCATTTGGATCGGGAGGTGAATGCTTTTGGCAACGTTATGTCTTTGCAGATAAGCACATCATTTTATTGATTTCATTTACCTTTGTGGTTTGTCCAGATCTTCCAGCTCATCGTGGCACAGGAAATTGATGAGAACAACACCATAACAGTCTCCCAGCACATTGACCCCGGTCCTGAAATGGTCTCTGAAGGGCACAGAAGAAGAAAACAAATATGCTGTTAGATTCAACTATGTTTTTCTCAAATATTTTCTTTATCTCACTCTACCAAAGCCAAAAAAATAAAAAAAAAATATCTACAGGCAACACAGGTAGCCAGGGGAGAACAAAAACTCAAATCCAGGTATTAATGAGGTATTAAGAGGAGAAGAGGTATATAAATACTTGGAGAGGAACAATTGAATGAGGCTGATGGCTAACGGGTTGCAGGCTGAGGAGAGAGAGAATCGTAGCAAGGGGTGAGGGAGAGTAAATATGATAACTAGGAGAATGAATCTAAGAGCAACAAAGAATTACTAGACTCAAGGAATGAATAAACATAAACTGGAATTACTAAGAAGAAAGTAAAACAAAAACAAGGCTGATCTAATCAAGAATGAGACAAAACTAGAGTAAAATCACCAAAACCCTAAAACAACTGAAAACAATCTGCGTACCTGACGACATGCAAGTTAAAAATCATGTCCCGGTCAAAATCACTTGCAAGTTTTATGATTACAGATCAGTGTAACTCAATCTAGATTGACTACATGGTTTCATGATGAAAGTACTCTTTAAGCAGGAGTGGCTGACTCTGAGTTTCAAGTTGAACTTACAGAAGCCATTCCACCACGACCAGCATGGCAGCATCCTTTGCAGGCAGTCCCACAGCTGTCAGAATCAGGATGGTGGTCACAGCTCCTGTTGCTGGGATCCCTGCAGCTCCAAATGTGACAATGGAACTAGTCAAGCTGCAAACCAAGCACAGCCTCTATCAGCATTTCTGTCTAAAGCGCAACACAACCATAATAAAGCCTTTCCGTGGAATTCAAATTCGTGGAAATTGAATTCCACAAAGTGCTGCTTCCTCGGCACTTCAAGAAAGCGGCTTACCCAACAGCAATTATCTGGCCAGCATCCAGCGTGATGTCATTCATCTGGGCAATAAAGACAGAAGCAATCACTTCGTAGACCGCAGTCCCATTCATATTAATACTGGTGAGAATGGGCAACATGAGGCGGCAGAGTTTCCCGTTGACCATCAGGTTCTCTTCACAGCATTGAAGGATGACAGGAAGACTGGCAGTGCTTTGGTAGAAAACACATCCTTTATTGGTGCACCGTTCATACGAGGACACTGGAAAAGTGTCACACTTTTGACAACAAACAGAACATCTCACCTGGACGCAATGATAATTGCAGTCATCCAAGCCTTAGAGGTACCCTTTAGGATGACATAGGGATTCTTTCTGACAAGCGTGAAGTAAACCATGGGAAGAACAAAAAAGGTCTGGATTATAAGCCTGAAAGAGACAATAGTCACACTCAGTGTTAAAGAGTATTCACTGGCATTCAACTGTGACACTTTTATGTATCTTGTAATAATAATGATAAATAATAATTCATTTTACTTGGAATACATTTTATATCTTGAGATCTCAAAGGGCACACAGCAAAACCACATAGTTCAATGTATTTGGGGAGATCATACATGATATTGAGAAGAGAAAATGTTCTCTTTTTCTCTCTCTCCTTTTATTCATATCAACACATTAGCACTCTTTTATTTAGAAAAACAATATTTTGAAAAGAAGAAGTGTGATGCCTGATCCAGTCATCTTAACAGTGACTTGGAATTAATTATCCATTACACTTTGGGAAAGTAAGGCTGTGGAAAAAATAATGCTGAAATTGGTTACTCTTTTTTCTTTTTTTTTTTTTTAAATAAAAGAGCGCAAGTGTGTTGATGTGAGTAAAAGGAGAGAGAGAAAAAGAACGCTTTCTCTTCTGGTTTACAATATGCTAACACAATAGTGCATTGTTGCAGAGTGGAAAGAAAAGAATGCCTGGTCGCACAACAACATCTATCAAGACGTTTGTGCATTTGTTTAGTTGTAGGCTTAGAGTCGTCATGCTGAAAGAAGACGGACCTCGCCGGAGTCTAAAGTGGTTTGCAGCCTCTAGCAAATATTCTCCGAGGATTGATCTGCATGAAGCTCAAACTCTGAGATGAGTTGAGTTTAGGTTTTTCCTTATTGAATGTAGTGTAATAAAAGAATAAATAAAGTTGTATTTAAACAAAAATAAATTTAAAAGAAAAGCAAACAGAACAAAAGACGAACAGCAGTACAGCATCATCCAATAAGTTACTATTCCTGTTAACTTGGTTTTAACAGTCTTTCTTAGTATTTTCTAGTATTTTCTATATCCATATCTATAACTCTAACCCTCTTTCTCATCTGAAAGCTTGGGTACATTTTAGTAACTAACCCTTCTTTAACCAAACTTTATCCCTGATCTGTCTGTTGAGTTTCTTGGTGTTCATGATGCTGTTTGTTCACTAATGTTCTCTAAAAAAAAATACTCTGAGGCCAAACAGAACTTCTGAAGGGAACTGCTTGACCTGAATTGGGTGTTTGAAGATATCAGAATAAAAAGGCTGGAAATGACTGTTATCATAAGAACCGATCTTTGCAGTGTCTTCATCCTCTAACTACCTTAGCAGCGGCGGTATCAGTTTGGTAACAAAGTTGGTAACACTTTATTTGAAGGGTTGTGCATAAGACTGACATAACACTGTCATAAACATGACATGACAACGGTCATGAACATGGGCAGTGTCATGTCAGTCTTATGCACAACCCTTCAAATGAAATGTTACCAAAAAGTTTAAACAGAAAAGGTGGACATACCCCAGAGAAATTACAGCTGAAAGTTTTGCGAGTTTAATGACAGCGCCCCAGTCCTCAACATCCAACACGTTTTCTACGATCAGGAACAAAACTCCAATTGGCAAGTACCTGAAACAAACAAACAAACAAAAATTACTGAACTAAATTAAGGAATGTTTTGTACATTATTAATTAATCTAATTTTGTAAAAGAGTGGAATGATATACTGTCTTATTTTACCACAGAATCCAGTTAAATATGATTTTTATTGCATCATTGAGGCTTTGAATGGCCTTCACAGTGCTTGTTGCCTCCTGTCCCACCCTGTTTATCAAGATGCCGAAGGTGAAAGACCAGATGATCAATCCTATCATGTTGGGTCCGTCAACATAACTGCCCACCAGTTTTGTCTCAGTGGCATTCTGCACCTGGAAACACAGAAATGCTGGCTCTAACTCTCTAAGAGCAATATTGTAGGAATACATCACCTTGTTGAACTTTTTCACAATAAGTCACATTAAAACCATAAACTTTGACGTACTTAATTTGCTTTTTTGTTGTTGTTGTGGAAAGGATCAATCCTCAGCATTGCATAATTGTGAAATATAAAAAAAACAAATTAAACTGTTAAAAAAAACATTTACAGTACATAGAATCCAAATAATTCTTTGTGTATTTAGCTAAACTTTATGCTGTACATCCATTATCCACCTCTATGTTAATTTGCTTTTCTTCTGCAGCCCCGGCTCCAATGGACCTTAGCTGGAGGGCATTCGTTTACTTTGGGAGGGCAGAGTAAGCGAGCCTGTACTTTAATGTAAATACATAAATAAACATTTATGTTACCTTTCCAATAAAATAACCATGTTTATTAATAGAAAATTTAACAATAAGGACGTAAAAGCATAATCGGTCAGGGATGCAGAAGACTTGAGACTAGGAAAAATCTTCCCCTTGCAGCAGAACAGCCACTCCTAGGTGAAAGCATAACCATCTGCTGGATCCCTCCAGTAAAATCCAGGCCTAAATACAATTGAAAATCAGCGGAAAAGATGTGAGCAATGGCATCCCACCCACTGCCCAAAAACATTACTGCAGGGTTAACTGTTCTTGTTGACATCCATAGGTACAACGAGTGTTTTGCATGGTTGCTTATGCTGTGTCTCAGTGTTCTCCTGTGATGTATTCCACCTCCCACCCAAAGACTACTACAGGAAGGCACAACTGCCCCTAAGGTGGACTGAAAGGAAACACAGCCTCTCCTTTCTGTCTTTAATTTAGAAGAAATGTAAAGCCCTCCATCCTTTTTCTTCCACTTCAGAATCAAGTACTCTTTTGTGTTCGCCGACTACTTTAAACCAAACAGAATACTTTGAAGTTTGTGGTTGTACATGTGACATGTGAAAAACTGAAAGGCTATGAAGACTTTTGGAAAGAGCTCCAGAGTAAGAACAAGAAGTAAGAATAGTAAGAAGAAAATACTCACTATTCCTGGCTGAAGGGGAAGGCCAGAATCTACTCTTCCAATCTCAATAATTTCAGTCTTATACTGGGAGAAAAACAGAAACTGTTTGGAAACGGTCCAAACCTGGAAAGTTACACACTGAGCTGTGGTTCTGAATAAAAACATACCTGCTCATAGAAAGCCTGAATGAAGCTCTCTGGAACCATGTTCCTATGGGAGTGAAAGGAGAGTTACAAAAAAAACACATACACAAAAAAAAACTGAGCCAAATGTTAAAGACAAAACACATGTGAATATTATTTTCTTATCATCATTTCACACAAGTCAAGATAATTTTAATTATCTCACATAATAAAAGTCAATAATCCTGTATGTTAGAAACTATAAGATGAACATACTCACCTTCCTAAAAATAATGGCCTATCATATTTTGCCCAACGTAATTTTTCTCTTTGCCTAAACCATCTGTTGGCAATAGAGAGGTTGTGTTTTTTGTTTGTTTGTTTTGCCAGAATAACTTTTGGCAAAAATAAATAAATAAATATATATATATATATATATATATATATATATATATATATATATATATATATATATATATATATATATATATATATATATATATATTTAGACCTCATGTTGCAGGTTATTTTAGGAAGCTGACAATATGCACAATATGCACAACTTGCAGAAAAGCAGGAATTGTGTCTAAATATCTGTCCTCTTGCCTTAAAAGATCCATGAGGATCACATGAACGGAGAAGGGTGGCATTTCCTTAACCCTGTCCTGTGATAGGTGTTCTCCCACACCAGGCTTGATTGTGAGCACCAGAAGCAGTCCTGCAACACAAAATCTCAGGCAGGATATCAAAAGCAATAACACAATGCAAACTATGACAGTCTTCATATATCTTCATTAATAACTGCTAACCATAATAATGTTACCAAGAATTATGGCCAAAAGAGTAGTGCCACAGATGTAGGTTCCTGTGAAAAAGGCTGTTTTTCTGGACATTTTGGTGTTTAATCCAGTTACTCCTGAGAAAAGAGAGCAGAACTAGAAGTTCATGTGGTGCCTGAGGAATGAGCAAAACAACATACCAGCGCATATGTGCCCTGACAATAGTCTAAATGTCTGGACTAATCTTCATCTTTTAAAATGTTTTAAAAGCACAATAACTAAATGGTGTAAATATGAAATTAGCTTATTGTCTAGATATAATATAATCAAGGGTTTTGAGCAATTTTTATACAGAATATCCACAAAAAGATGAGTGAGCATCCTTTCAGTCTATCTCTGTAACAACAATACGTTAATACTTTAAGTATATAGATTCATATTTAGCTTGCCTGCAAGCACGCTTGTGACAATGAGGGGTACAGCAAACATCTGAAGTACGTTGAGAAGCATATCCCCTGGTATTCGGATCCATTTTACTTGATCGTCCCTTAAAAAAATCATAAACCTCAGCAGAAACCCAGTGCCTAACCCTGTGGGGGGTGGGGTGAAATCACAAACATAATAGATATGAAAAAAAAACTAAAAAGAAACAAACAAAAACAAAACAAAACAGAAAAACATCAAGATGAACAAAAAACCTTAACTATGGTATACTTTATAACAGTCATGAGAAATAAATGGGAGTGCTTTAACATAAATAGAAAATATTGTAGATATTGTTTTTTATTTATTATTTTTTTCAGTTTATTGTCAATAGGTAACATTGTACCCTGATTTTAGGAAAACCCTATTCCGGTACCCTTGTTCACCATGTCTGTCTTTATTTAGAGGGACTCGGCATATCTCATTCAGAGCTGGTGATCTTACCGTGAACAAAATCGCTAGAAATTAATATTCGACATTTTTCTTTCGTCATTTATCGACTCACCTGCATTTAATGCTTATGGGTCGTTAATGTGCGTCTCACCTCACTGTCAATTTAGTAGCATAATTTATTTTATCACGCGATAAACAGATGAAATCCACAGACTGACAACATGCTAGCTAATGTTAAAACAGCAAGATTAATACGGGTAACCATGACAACTAGTGAGGGTTTAAAGGTCGGCCCGACTCTTTCTGCAGTCAAGCTGCGCGCGCATCTGCTGTGTTTGCAAACAAATAATCCCTCTATTTAGAATATGTTATATTAAGACTTGTTTATTTTCAAAAGTACCTTTCAAAAATAACCTTTAAACAAGCTTTACACCAATTTCTATTATTATTATTATTATTATTATTATTATTATTATTATTATTATTATTATTATTATTATTATTATTATTATTATTTAAAAACTTGTTTTCATTAGTTTGATGTACAAATGTTAATCATTTTGTTTTCTTTAGTCAGAAAATTATCAAAGAAATTAACTTTTCAATAATTTCTTCGTTTATTGAACTTGACTTGAATGCATCCAACATCTTAGATAAATTTAAAAGCTGAACAATTTGGATGTGTATCAACCTAATCAGACAGTAGCAAAATGCTATGTTAGCATGGTGATAACACAGTGGTTCATGATGTACCGACTGCAGAACAACTTCCTCAATCATTATCGTTTTCAGAATTACTTTTATTGTCATTATGCAAGAAAGCACAGTGGAATTGAAAAGATAGCAACTCTCAAAAGCAGTGCAAATAAACAAATAAGTATATTTCAATAAGTATAGAGATTATAGTAGAAAACTGGCGCAGTATAAATGGTAATGATGGGATTAAAATCAACTTTCACAGTACTGAAAAATGTTCAATAGATCAAATGTTGAAAGGATTGCTGGCAAGAAAAAAAATCCTCTTATCTCCTTTATCAAGCTAAGGAGCATAAAATTAGTTTAGAAAATAACTTAATAACAATGCTAGTAATTTTAAAGAAAGATTTTTGAAAGTTATTTGGAAAAGTTAAATATGATTATTTATATTGACCAAAGACAAGTTGGTTAAGTTAGAAAATTTTGAAGTCAATAAAATCATTACTATAAAAACAGGGAACATTTATTAACTGGCAGGTAGTATCTTACAAAGTAACAGTTTTTTTTTTTTTTTTTTTTCTTTTTACAATTGTTGTCAGCTGTGACAACAACAATATTCAACCTTCAGATAAGATTATACTAACTTCAATATCCCAAAGGAAATATACCTCGGGTACAAATTCTGACTGCCGCATCATCCAAAACCATGAGTTTTATATTTACGCATAAAACCATTTCTATAATAAATCAATTAAAACAGATATAAAAACATAAAAGAAGCATGTTAAAATTTTAATCACCATAACCTACAGTCACAATTTACTGTAGCTAAATTGGGCAACTGGGCAATTAGCTTACCTACAGTAAATTGTAGGCAATTTACCTACAGTAAACATTTTGTTTGCTACATTTTGTTTACTGTAGGTAATCATTTAGTTTCATGGCCGTGATTTCAGAGTATGCCTCTGAAGTGAGGCGCACTGCTTGACCTCCATTAGCTTCAGAGCTCTTTGCATGAGACAAATGAGTTTGGCCTTCATTTGGACAGAGAAGTTACCAAATCTGAACCTAATGAAGGCCTGGTCTCTGGACAGCATGTTGAAAGAGCAGCATCACTTTCTGACTGACACAACAGGCCCTCAACCTGCACAGAAGGTGTAGTCGCTGCTGCAGACTGAGTTTATTGTCAATGTGTTTTCCAAGATATTTGTAAGAATTCACCTGGGCAATTAATTGATTATGGATGACCACTGGTGAGTGATCTCCTGTTGCCTTCAGGTCAAAAATAAGTTCCTGCGATCTTTAGTTAATAAGAATTAGAAATTGTTACCAGCACCACTGAAAACAGTTTTTAATCTGCTGTCGGTGATTAAATGTGATGTGTCGGAAGTGAGGCAGAGGATAGCTGTGTTTTCAGAAAATTCGAACATGTAGTTGTTTGGTGTATAACAAAAACAGCTTCTTCCCTTCAGTTGTCAGACTGCTGAACTCAAGCCGCACTTAATTCAACTTAATTTCACCTTTAAAGTTTTATACGCACACACTAAACATTTCATTAGCATATTAGATTTCATATTTAAATTATGTTTTGACTCATTTCAGTTAAAACCCCAGGTTCAGCACACGTGTTTAACCGCTAACCACCGTCTCATTAAGCAGTAAAAACTGGCTTAATGAAATTTGTACTCACCTAAGGCAACCGACAAGAGGCAAATGACCTGAAACATACCCTCCTGCATTGTTTTGTTTCACTGACTCACGGAGCCAGAAAAGATGGGCCAGTCTATGGCAGCCGTTTAAGATAATCAGTTGCTGTTTGGTGTCCAATGCTGGGTAACTAGATGACCTGAAAAGAATATATAGTCTCTATGGATACCTTGGCAACATAAATAACACACATAACTTATGACTGGTTTCAGGAATTTGATGTGCTTAAAGAGCCAATCATGCTACCATCGAGTCAATTTGATTAATCAGTTTTCTAGTGCACGGAAATATTTTTGTTTAAAAACAGTGTTTAAGCGATTTAAAAAGGTTTTAGGAGATCTTGTTCATTTTGTCATCCAGTCCTTGGATTCCAAGTTTTGGAAAATGCCTGGAAAAGAATTCCTGGTCTCCTTGGATACCTTGATTTTGGTTCAAATGCTAAAAAAGGTTAATATTTATTTCAAATAAAACTAAAAAGACAGCGTGTCTCTAATAATATCACCAACTCACAAAACTCTTTATTTTATGGACTTTTTATTCATGAAACTGGATACTTTGGCCTGTCTGAAAAATATTGCTTATGTACCAATAGTTTTTCTTTTGCTACTCCACCATCTCAGCCTCCCCTTAGGTCAGGAGTCTGGCTAGTCATTCTTGACAGCACACTGTCCTTCAAATCTCACATTAATAACATCACCAGGTCTGCCTACGTAATATGAACACCCATCGAAGGAAACATGCCTCAAATGTTTCTAATGAAATGCCCACACCTCTTAAAGTGAATCGTTTTTTCAATATAAAACATCTGCAGGTGCAGAAATAATATCTTGTCGAAGCAGAGAAGGGAAATGACATTCATACAAGTAGAAGAAAAACAGGCTTTACCAATGTCAGTTACAGTAAACAAGGACTTATATTCTTCAACATTATTTCTAAAGGGTTCACATATTACTACAGCATTAAAAACAATATCATACTCTTTATGAGTTACAGTTAAGTTATATCTGAGGTTGAACTCATTGTACTTATGTAAAAACCTCAATTTTTATTAAACAGCTCACCCACCAGAAGGATTTATCAATAATTTGTCTTTTTTAAGTCTTAGATATAAGAGCAATAATCCCTTGATTTAGACTAATGGACACAGAGCAAAGATAGTTTGCAATAATTTTTGGATTACAGGATACTTGCCCTGTTTTACTCTTCAAGTGTGTTGTGTTTACAGTGATGCTTTTCTTATTGAAAATAGATAAATAAGAAGCTTATTTTGTAAAGTAGCTAAGCTTACTTTGACAAGCCTAAGGGACTCTGTTTTTGGAGACGATCATAAATTCACTAATGATTTTTGTTTTCTTCAGCTGTTTTGAACTTTTTTTTTATTGTAGCCATATTGTCTCTGAGTCGTTCAATCTCAGTTGTAAACAGTTCAGTTGTTTTCTGTGATAACTTTGTCAAAAAAAGAGATTGAGAGGTTTTTTAGTTAAAGTAAACAATTGTTTAGGATCCAATCCCTTTCCTATTGTGTGATTAGCTATCAGACAAATCAAATTAATTTAAATATTGCTTTATGATGTGTTAGCGAAGTTGGAAGAATGTCGACAATAATGTTTCTGAGCCCAATGGGATGTTTTCTCTCCACGCATATTTTAAATTGTGTCTCTGCATGAATGGTTTAAGGAAAGTGTTTGAATTTTGAGGTAATATCATATTAAAATCCCCTCCTACAGTGATAATTGCATTAGGAAATTTATTTAGACCATTAGTTACATTATTTTCTGTTAGAGAAAGAAGTTGTGAGTTTTCGCGTTTTGAGTTATAATCGTAAGTGTTAATGGTAATGTCAAGAAAACTGGCATGGACTTGTGAGATCTCTCTAGGTACACGCAGAAAGCAGGGTAAAAGGCCTGAGGAGTAACGATGATCTTGTATTGATTTAAGATGATTAAAGAAATGAAATACAAAATACATAGTTGTGTAATAGTTGAAATGATTGATTTATTGTAATCACCATGTCTGTAATGTATGACTGAAATATATAATCTGTATTCATGATCTGCTGTAACAGTAACAACTTAGTTGGTATATATGATTTCAGATAATGGTAAAAAACAAATTGATTATGTTTTGAGTTAACTGTGTTTCAGGGTACATTATAAGAAGATTGCAGAGTTGAGCACAGGAAAATAAAAGAGTCACAAGCACTGAGCTGGCTGGGCGGGGGCCTCAGAACAAATTGCCAAAAAAGGTAATAACTACCAGATGGCCAACAGAAAAGAGAGAAGTGTTGCAAAGGAGTTGCAGCAGTCAAACGCAAAAGAGGGAGGTTTGTGTATTACCAAATTCAGGGTGGAACGAGGTTGGGGCAGGTCGGTAATTCCCGATGAGATATTCGGGAAGGATGAGTCATAAGACCTCTCCCATACACAACTGTGGGCCAAGAGGGTTTAAAAGCCAGTGAGCTGGGGAGAAAACTGTTCTTAGTCCGCGGCGCTGAAGGAGAATCAACCAGAGGACGCAGGCGAAAGATCAGCGGAGGACCACACCCTGGGACCAGGGGAAAAGTTTGAGACTTCTCGCCGCAAAGAAGGACAAGATCCGTCAGCCCCAGCCCTGGCCCCTGAATCCGACCGTCTCCTCTGCCTCCACCCTACGATCCCTATTCAACAGCAGCAGACTTGGGGAAAAGACAAAGGTCACCTAGTGATGAAGATTCTGTTCGTCTAAAAGAGGTTGGACAGATTGACTTTGCTGCTTTTCCGAAGGAGGACTTTGCCCGGCCAGGACAGAGACTCTAACCAAGGACGTCTAAAGATTTAGGCTGCCAAGATCGACTAACATCGGGTGTGAGTTGCCCTGCCCCTAAAGCCTCGCTCAGTGAGACTAGTGACACAGGTTAGGGATAGAAATAAGATAGGATATGGTTGATTTGGTTGATTTTATAATTTGAGATTAATACTTGTTGCAAGTTTACAATTACTTTTACTAAGTCTGCTTGTCATTTACCCCTGCTAAAGCTTGCTTAATAAAATATAATAAAAATAAGAATAGAGGTTGTGGACATTGAATTCAATTGAGTCACTGTTTGTTAAGGGTTCTTCTGGTATAAGTAAAATCTAAATGCATGATTCTAGAAATTGGTGGCTTCGTACTTTCCTTTGGCGAGCAATAAATAATGGCCCTGGGACTTATATCTAAGTCACTAAATCCAATCTAGCCGATAACAAGTGCACGTTATTTTAAGGAGGAAAGCTACCGTTAACAGGAGTGGTTGTTGGAACTACGCGGCAGCTAGCGCTACTCTGTCGACTGTTTCTCAACTGAAAAGGGCCGTAACTTCTGGATCTGAAGGTAGTTAGAGCTAGACGAGTTTTCTCCGCCGCCAGTTTAAACAGAAATTCTCTAGTAAACCTATGATAGGGTAAGACCCAGGTTTCAGGGATTCTCCGGACCTGTTAGACAGAGAACTGGTCAATAGTCAGTCAGTGGTGAGGTTAGGGTGTGGCTGGCTATTGCAGAATAACGAACAGTAATCAAGCTTTAATTTCAATATGATGGTATAACAAATACAAAGTGTTCCTGAATAGCACACTTCTTCAAAAGGATGTCGCCTTCAAATACGTTTTTCAGAGTAAACGTGCCAGCTGAATGCTGACGGCATTATACATTTTCATGGATGCATATATTATTGTCACTTCCTTCCTTCCTTCCTTCCTTCCTTCCTTCCTTCCTTCCTTCCTTCCTTCCTTCCTTCCTTCCTTCCTTCCTTCCTTCCTTCCTTCCTTCCTTCCTTCCTTCCTTCCTTCCATGGATGGATGGATGGATGGATGGATGGATGGGTCCATCCATCCATCCATCCATCCATCCATCCATCCATCCATGTTCTCCAGTTTACCCAGGTGTCGGTCTGTTTTGAAATGGTTTGTTTTTCACATATTTCAGGCATGAATGTTCATGTTCATTTCATGTTATGTCTTCCTTTGAATTTAGTTAAAAGTTTTGAAGTGTGTGAACCTACACTTCAATTTAAATGAGGCAGCAAACATGCTGGCTTGTTTAAATTATGTTTTTACTGTTTGCGTTCTTTTCTGGTCTGCATGTTAAGGATGATGCTACTGAAGTCAGAAGAGAACCATTTCTGACAGCCTCTGAATGCAGATCCAGAGGAGCTGGTGAAGGAACACCTGGTCCGTTAATCTACAAATGTGTTCACTAAAGAGATGATCAGAGTTGCTGTGGATCGGGGTTCCTGTGTATTCCTATCAGATTAAAATTTATTTTAAGAAGTCATTAAATCTCTTCCTGCGACAGACTGGCGACCTGTCCAGGGTGTACCCCGCCTCTCGCCCGGAACGTGAGCTGGAGATAGGCACCAGCACCCCTCCCGACCCCACTGAGGGACAAGGGTGAAGGAAAATGGATGGATGGATGGATTAAATCTCTTCTTCTTTCACTTGGTTACATTTCAAATTTCCAATTTATTTAAAAGGTGCATTTAAAAACAACAAATAGTTGATCATGGATTTAAAAGCATGCATCATACTGCGGCACAATCCCAAACCGACACTAGACATTTAAAATCCAAATTGAGTCACTTTCTGTTGCTGAGGGTCACATAAAGAAGGGGGTCAGGTGTAAACACTAACTTGTGGGATATTTTCAGCTGTTGCCAAAGAAAAAAGGGAATAATTAGTAGGGTGGATTTATAATTTTTTTTTTTGCCTGTGGGTTTTTTGATAACACGTGCATTGCTATGAATATGGATTAGAGCAGGGATAGATGTTTTACAGTAATACAACAAAGATTTTGTGCTGTAAATATGGATGCAAGGCACATCTTTGACTTATTTTATTTTCTTTTTTGTCAAAGGATGAGGGAGTTCAAATGATCATGGCAGACACTGTTTGGAATTATCATTCGAGCAGAAGGTGCAGAGCTTGGAGATAACCATGTGGTGATTGTCCTTGAAATGACGAACAACTTAAGCAATATAGTAAAGACGGGGCTACATTTGCCAGTATCAGAGTTCGACAGATCTGTGCACTGCTTTTCAAGGTCCACTTCATGGAAACTTAATGACAGCGGTAGGCTAAATTATGTTTATATTTCTAACTTTTAAGTTGACTGGCAATTTATTAAAATCATCTCATCTCATCTCAAGAAAAGATTGTATGCAATGTTCATGTGTTCGTTCATAAAAATGATGTTCAGATTTAATTAAATTTTGAGTTTGAAAGGAGTAAATCTGTTCATGCAACATAAAGAAATGTATTTATTTACAGCCAAATTTTGTATATAGAGCATTTGCCTTTCAGTCAAGTCTGATACAAAGCTACAGAGCTTAAAAACAGAAAGAAAGACGTTTAACCACTAGAGACACAATGAAATGATCCAAATAATACTAATAATAATATAAAAAAAACAGCTAACGCAAGTAATTACAGGTAGTAAAACCGTGAGGCTTTGGAAGTGGGAGAAAATCAAGTAAAGAAGATGAAGAACTGTGGCAGCTCTGATTGATAGTGAGGAAACACTGGAGAAATATTTCTATTGTCAAAGATTCATTTTATAAAAACAGTAACGTCCACATAGTAAACACGCCAAATGCATACAACAAAAACTCTAGAATAGTATTAATGAATTAGTGATTATAAATAAATATTTTCAAAGTTGCAAAAACAGAAATAAAATAGAAACCAAATACAGATGAACAAACTGCTATGGCACCGTCCTGCTAGCAACGACTAGAGTCAAACAAGGAAATGATCCAGCTCAGACATCCCAGGATGCTGACATTCCTGTCCTGAGGTTTAATACATTGGTGTTAATATGGTGCTGAGATGATCCCCTTATTTAGATGAAATGGATCATAAGGAAGAGGAAGGGATGGTCTCTTCATAGGGCTCCAAACAAAATAAGTCCAGCTTGAGGTCCTTGTGTGAACGTATCCTTTCCAAGCTAACAGGCGAAATGGAAAACATGGTTAGTAGTGATCTGGACAAACTGTGTCCAAAATATCTCACGTCTTTCTACTCAGTGGAAATGACTTATAATAGTTTACATTCTAGATATATACTATATTACATTACAGGAATTTGAGCCTATATTTTACTCAACATTTCATAGAAAAATACTACTAACTGAAGAGGCTCTGAACCATTTAGAGCCTTTTTATGTGGCTTTCTGGGTGAATAATACAGAGAACACTGACATAGTTCAGAATTGGATGTGCACGATGTTGACAAAAGTATACACTCATCTCCCTTCACACACACACACACACACACATACACACACACCCCCACACACACACACACACATGCATACACACAAAGCTGAGCAACATCCTAATCCAGTGTTTCTCAACCCTGGTCCTCACTGCCCTCCTGTCCTGCATGTTTTAGGTATTTCCCTTCTGCCACACATCTGAGTTGTATCTCTGGGCGAATAACAGGCTTCTTCAGTTTTTGATGGTCATGCAATCATTTGAATCAGCTGCTGTGGAATAGAGGCACATCTAAAACATGCAGAGCAGGGGGGTGGTGAGGACTAGGGTTGAGAAACACTGATCTAATCTCAATCCAGGTGGTTACATATGATGTGAGCAAACCGGTAAAGTTCTTCTACCCCAAAACTTACTCATCTATGTTATGGAACCTGCTTTGTGCACTGGGGCACAGTCATGTGAGAACAGGAACATTTTCAAACTGTTCCCACAAGGATGGGAGCTTGAAATAGTAAAAAAAAATGCCTTGGTGTGATGAAGCATTAGGAGTTAAACAAATGGGCTGAGT
Organism: Poecilia mexicana; assembly: GCF_051168715.1. Taxonomy (NCBI): domain Eukaryota; kingdom Metazoa; phylum Chordata; class Actinopteri; order Cyprinodontiformes; family Poeciliidae; genus Poecilia; species Poecilia mexicana. The sequence goes on along the minus strand of NW_028263376.1, from coordinate 11,169,781 downwards.
CTGGCTTCTGGTGAACGCTCCCAAATAATGAATCCCACCCCGCCTTCATGTACAACTCAAACACTGCTGACAGATAAGAGCTGTTGTCCTGACTTCTAACAAACCCCGTTGTTGGGACATCAACATTTTCACATCAGTGAGAACGCGATGCAGCTTCCGCAGAGTAAAACATAAAAAGCAGGACTAAATCACAAAACAGCATTTAATACAGAAAACGAATTCAACAATCCAACAAGAAATTAAATTAAATTCTGAGTGCATAAGTAGACAATCTCCTGTTACAATTAGAGGATAGTAATTTGAAACAGTTATTCTGTTCACCAACAACCTGTTTGTTTGACCCTTTATTGTCCTCCATCTTCTTCCTAAAGACAGAAGATGAAATAGACTATATGCCAAGTGTGCTGGGTTGTTTGATTTTTACTTTTCTTTCCTCAGACAAAAGAAATATAGAGTTCATTGGAGTTGGAGAGGGAGCAGTTAATTTATTGGCAGTGGTAATAGCTCTTTGGAGGACCTGTTTCTTTGGGCGTTGGCAGCTAGAATATGTGAAGACACTCTCAAAGCAGATGCAAAGGACCAGAAGAAGCTCTTGGGAGAGATGGTTTGTCTTCCAGAGTTCAGGGAGGAAAGCTTTACTGCATTTTTTAAAAATACTTTTGAGGCAGGATTTGGAACCCTAGACAACATGTCCACACTGGTCTAGAGTCCAGCAGACAACACGTAATGTCTGGAAGTAGTGTACAGGTGGTATCCTATCATGGTACCACGTTCAAATTCACTTCATGCACAAGTTCCTTCTGAGAGCACCCTATTTGTTCAGCCTCAGTGCTGGATTTCATCAACCTGTAGCAATGAGAATCACTGGAGAGCCTGAATTGGTCGATTTGGACAAGGAAGTGAATACTTTCAGCAACATTATGTCTTTGCAAATGAACACCTCATTTTAATGATTTCATTTACCTTGACAGTTTGTCCAGGGTCAGGAGCTCATCCAGGCACAGATGATTGATGAGAGCCAAACCATAACAGTCTCCTAGCACATTGACCACGGTAGTGAAATGGTCTCTGAAGAGCACATAAGAGGAGAATAAATATGCGGCCAGACTCAACTTTGTTTTTCTCGAAGGTTTTCTGTCCCTCACTCTACAACAACCAGATGCACCAGGTCTCCAGAATCAATCATTGCTACACAGGTTCTCCCCACAAGTAGAAAACTCAAGCCTCGTTTTCCATGCAAACAAAAACGAGTCTTTTCGTTTGCAGAAAAAAACCGAATAGAGTTGTTTGTGCATCTCTATTCAGTCTCAATGAGTCCTTTTGCTGCTGTTCTAGCTGCAGCTTGTTGGGCTATGCCCTGGACGAAAATAACTGCAAGCTTTCTGATAGCAGACAAGTGTAACTCCATCCAAAATGACTACATGAGTTGATGGTTAACCACATACGCTGTGTGCACAATTACTAAGCAAGTTGTAGTTTTGAGGATTAATTTCATTATTGAACAGCTACAGAACTCTCGGTCAATCCAACCCGTTTGAGAAGGGCCCACAAGCTCTTTATGCAGTCTAGGTCTGGTGAGGAAGGGGGCCACTTCATTATTTTTTCATCTTTAAGATCTTTACCGGCTAGTCACATAGTGGAGTACTTTGATGCATGTGACGGAGCATTGTCCTGCATAAAAATCACGGTCTTCTTGAAAGATGCAGACTTTTTCCTGAATCTCTGCTTGAAGAAAGAATCTTCTAAAAACTGGCAGTAGGTTTGGGAATTGATTTTGAATCCATCTTCAACCCGAAAAGGTCCAACTGGCTCATCTTTAATAATAGCAACCCATACCAGTACCCTGCTTTTACCTTCCTGGCGTCTGATGTAAAGTCTGTTTTCAGATATGTCTTGGTCCAGTCTTGATGTTTCAACTTATGTGTCCCGTTCAGTGGTGGTCGGGTTTCAGCCGTCCTTACCTTGGCCATGTCTCTGAGCTCTGATCATCTTGTACCTCCAGGCCCTCCAGGCAGGTTGCAGTTCTGGAACATGACAGCACTGGAAGATAACGGGATCCCAGTAGCTTCACGTTTGATTCTTCTCAAATCTTTCTTAATTAATTTACTCCTTTTTTTTCTCAACATGTTTCTCGCGTCCTTTTGACTATTTGCAGCAAAATATTGGATGGCTCCGTGATCACGGCCCAATATCTTAGCAGTTTCAAGAGTGCTGCATCCTTATGAAAGACTTTTTACAATTTTGAACTTTTCAGAGTCGCTTAAATCTCTTTTTTGGCTCTTTTTGCTTGAGGAAAAGAAGCTGCCCAATAATTATACACACCTTGATAAAGGGTGTTGATCTCCTTAGGCCCACACTCGCTCATTAAACAAATGCACACCAGCTGATATGTTTATATTCCAAAAGCATTCAAGATTGTACAGCTTGGAATTGGAAAATATCCATAAAAATGATGATATGGTCAAAACTAAAACTTGCCTAATAATTGTGCACACAGCGTAGTAGGTGATGAGTATCAAGTTAAACTTACAGAAACCACTCGAAGACCAGAAGAAGGGTGGCATCATGTGCAGGCAGTCCCACAGCCGTCAAAATTAGGATAGTGGTTGCAGATCCCGTTGCTGGAACACCTACGGCTCCAAAGCTTGAAATGCAACTGGTCAAGCTGCAAACCAAGCACAATCTCCATGAGCATTTCTGTCTCAACTTCAACATACAACTGTATCCCTCTTAAGAATGCCAGCATGCAACTTTTCTCAGTTCCAGGTACTTCTAGGAAGAAGCTTACCCAATGGTGATGATCTGGCTGACGTCCAAAATGATGTCACTTGTCTGGGCAATAAAGATGACAGCGACCACTTCATACAGCGCCATGCCGTTCATGTTGATGCTGTTGACTATTGGCAACACTAGCCGGCAGAGTCTCGTATTGACCTTCACATTCTGTTCACAGCAGTCAATGGTGACAGGCATAGTGGCGGCACTTTGGCAGAAAGCACATCCTTTATTGGTAAACCGTTTGTATGGGGAAACTACAAAAGTGTCGCACTCTGACAACAAACAAACAGAACATTTCACCTGGACGCCATGATCACTGAGGTAAACAAAGCCCTGGAAACCTGGATGAAGATGAGAAAGGGGTTCCGTTTGGTGAACACGAAGTAAATCAATGGAAGAACAAGAAAGGAGTGGATTGCAAGTCTGAAAGAGACAACAAAGTCATGCTCACTGTTAAAGTCATTCAACGAAAAAAATATTCACTCGCCTTCAACTTTGACACTTTTTGGCAGTTCAATGTGTTTGGGGAGATTTTATATGATATACTAACACACAGTAGTGTGAAGTGTAAGGAAAATGATGCATGGTTGCACAGCAACATCTATGAAGATGTTTGTGCATCTCTATTCAGTCTCAATGAGTCCTTTTGCTGCAGTTCCAGCTGCAGCCTGTTGGGTTGTGTCTCCACCAGCTTTACGCTTTCATAGAAACAACACTTGCACAAACAAATAGCGCCAGCTCAGTCAGACTGGATGTTGCATGTGAACACAAAGCTTTCTACAGATTGGATATAGGTTTGAACTTTTACTATGCCATGAATACGTTTTTATCTAGATCCTTGAAAGTTGTCTTTAGAGTCGTGCTGAAGGAAGATGAGTTTCTTTGTCTCTGTGCAGGTTCCTCCAGCTTTCCCCCAGTGTTAATATTCATTCAAATGTTTTCACACAATGTATTTACAATTCCACGTCTTCTGTGGTATTGCATTAGGATGTTTTCTATTATGAGTGCACACATTTAGTCAACCCCTTACGTATATTTGTATTACTAATTATTTTTTGTTTTGCTGAGTTTTAAAGGACTCGTGGGGGAGAGGACTGGGTTGGAAAGAAGCCAGGAAGTGGATCAGTCCATCAGGCTGCTGGAAGCAGAGAGGCAGATGCTGAAGAATCTACCTCTCTCTCTACTAATAGCACAATTGCTAAAACATATTTGGTGTTAGGTTGTTTTATTTTTTTACATTTGTATTGTAGTCAAAATGTGTTGGTTTGAATTAGCTGTTTATGTTTATGCATTTTGTTTATATTTATGTCTGTGTCTCCTTCCCCAACTCCTCCTCGTTTGTGTAGGCTAGTCTTTGTGTATAAATTTCCCTGTGTGTTCATTGGTTTGTTATCCTGAGTTAGGCTTGCATTATTTGATATTTTCTTTTGGGTTCATTTTTCTAAATTTTTGAGATTTGCTTTTTAAGGGCTTTTGTTTTAGAAAACTAAATAAAGAATTGGTTGGACTGTAACGATCTTCATGATGCCGTTTGTTCACCAGCAAACATGACAAACCTCTTAGGACCAGAACTTCTGGAGCAAGCTGCTTTAAACTGGACTGAAAATGATCATAAGAACTGATCTTTGCTGTGTATTCATCCTCTGAGCATAAAGAAGGAGTAGGAGTGGTACTGCACTGTTCTGTAAATACATTCAAAGCAATTTCTCTCCTTTTTATGTAGAGTTCAGTGGTGTCACCTCAGGAGCAGTGGAAACAAAGCTGAAATAGACAAGGTGGACATACCCCAGAAAAATTACCCCTGTAAGTCTGACAAGTTTAATGATAGCTCTCCAGTCTTTAACAGCCAACACGTGCTCCACGACCAGGAACAAAAGGCCGATTGGCAAGTACCTGAAACAAAGAACAGTCAAAAAATTAAAAAAAGGTTAAAGAAAATGGGTGTTCCAAAATTATTTCAACTCCCTGTTTGTTAATAATTAAAAAAACAAAAACAAAAACAAAAAAAACAGCTTCCTTATGCAAACTGGAATCACATCTCAGAGGTATGGTCCCAGTGATTTGCCCTTGTGTCTGACCTGAACTAATTAAGATCATTTTTTTGAATATTAAAAATGAACCTAATTTGGTAAAAGAGAGAAATGATGCAGTGCTTGATCTTACCACAGGATCCAGTTGAATATGATTTTTATTGCAGTGTTGACGCTTTTAATGAACGTCACGGTGACTTTGGCCTGGCCTCCCACATTGCTTAACAAGATGCCAATGGCAAAAGACCAGATGATCAGTCCTAGCATGTTGGTACCAGCGACATAGCCGCCCTTCAGTCGCGTCTCAATGCCATTGTGCACCTAGAAACACAAATGTGCTGTACCTAACTCTCTAAGAGCAGTTTTATAGGAGTACAGCGCATTGTTGGACAGTACATATCACTTTTTCACAATACGTCACACTAAAGCCATAAACTTTGATGCATTTTATTTGCATTTACTTTGTAAAATACCAATCCAAAGCACTGCATAATTGTGAGATGTAAAATTTACATGTAAAAATCTAAAAAGCATTTGTGTATTTAGCTAAACTTTATGCTGTAACTCCTTCATTAGCCAATGCATATCCAGTTATCCTCAGGTGTGTTTATTTGCCTTTCTTCTGCGGGGACAGGGAAGCTGACGGATGGAGCTATGTCCAGGAAAATTCAGGTTTAGGTTCAGATTTATTCATGTCTTTAATGGGTAATTGATGTTACAGTAAGTATAACAACTAAAAGACAAAGTATCAAAGTTAAAAAATAAAAAACAAAAAACTTATCAAAAAAGACATCAAATATAAATCAATACGTAATAAGAAGAGTACAGCAGTGTCGACCGACAGTTCATACAAACACTAACAATCAGATGCAAGTCCCCCTACCTTGTCTTGCACTAAAAAGAGAAATTGCAGTAGGGACAAAGGAGTGCTTGTACCTGTTACTGTTCATACTAAGAAGTCTGAGCCAGAGGCCAAAAGGCAGAAACTGGAACTCCGCATGTAAAGGGAGAGATTTGTCAGCAAGAATGGCATTAGTTTTCCTTACGATCTGTTTATAGGACAAATTTAGGGTGAAAATGAGGACATTCGCCTTGCAGCAGAACAGCCACATTCAGTCCATATCTACAATGGAATGGTTTAGGTGAAAGCATGACCAGATTATGGCTCCCTGTAGTCAAATCCAGGCTTAAATACAACAGAAAATCTGTGGCAAAATGTGAAAAGTGATGTTCCTCGCTCTTCCCAAAAAAACGTATTGTTGGGTCAGCTGGTTTTGTCTTAACCCACAGGTGTTTTTTCATGGTTGTTTGTCTGTCTGTTCCCCGGTGATGTATACCTCCTCACACCCAATGACCATACAGAAAGGCACGTCTGTCCCTCAGGTGGGGTGAGAACAAGCACCACCTCTCTCTTCACGTTTTAATTTGAAAGAAATTTAAAGCCGTCCACCGTTTTTCTTCCTCTTCACAATAAGGTACCCTTTTGTGTTGGTCTACTGTTTTAAATCTAAACAAAATACAGTGACGTTTGTGGTTGTAATGTGACAACATGTGAAAAAGCTCAAGGGATATAAAGACTTCGGGAAGGTGCTCTAGAAAAAGAGCAAAGATCAGAAGAAAATACTCACTGCTGTTAGATCAAGGGAGAGGTTAGAAGTTTGGATTTTAACCTGAACAATCTGTGTCTTGTACTGCAAGAAAACAAAAAGAAACTTTTTTAAAACTTTCCAAATCAAACATAGAAAGTTGCACAGTGAGTTGTGGAGCTGAATAAAAACATACCTGTTCGTAGAAAGCCTGAACGAAGCTCTCTGGAACCATGTTCCTATGCGAGTCAATGGAGAGTCAGACAAAAAATAAAATAAACTTGCGACCTGTCCAGGGTGGACCCGCTTCTCACCCAGCACCCCTCGCAACCCCACTAGGGATGGGCGTGTTAGATAATGGATGGATGGAACATGAGGATGTTTTTTTTTTCATAATATCAGAATTTCACATAAACCAAGAAAGTTTTAATTTATGATGGTCAGAGATAACAAAAATTTCTATTTTAACTTCTTCAGATCACAGCCTGAATATGCAAACCAGCAATTGTGTATAAACACTTGTCTTCTCACCTAATAAGATCCATGAAAATCACATGCATAGAGGAGGACGGCATATCTGTGTTAATGGTTGTGCCAGTTGTGTGATCCATACCAGGCTCGGTCAGGAGCACAAGGCTCATTCCTGCAACACAAAGTCACAGGCAGTAGGTCAAAACAATTACACAATACAATTACACTATGACTGTTTTGATAAATCTGTTAAAATGTGCTGCCCATTATAAAGTCACCAAGAATTACGGCCAGAATGGTACAGCCACAGATGTACATTGTTGTGTAGACGGCTGTTCTTCCAGGTAATCTGCTGTTTATTCCAATTACTCCTGAGAAAAGAGATCAGAACCAGAAGTTCACCTGGTGCCTGAGCAATGAGCAAGATAACACACAAATGTCTGAACTGATCTTCATCTTTCAACACTTTTTAGCCACAACAAATAAATGGTAAAAATGTCAGATAAGTCTTATATATACAGTCAAGCGTTTTGAGCAACATTGATACAGAATATCCACAAAAGAAGTGAGCATCTTTTACATCTATTTCTCTAACATTTTACAAGTTAACACATAAAGTGTCTGTATTTTTAGCTTGCCTGTAATCACACTTGTCACAATGAGAGGGACAGCAAATAGCTGAAGCACGTTGAAAAGCAAATCTCCTGGGAGTCTGATCCACTCCATTTGAGCTTTCGTTACAGGAACCATAATCCTCACCAAAAACCCAATGCCTAACCCTACGAAGGAAAAATCACAAATATAATAGATATAAGATAAAACATAACATCAAGATGTAAAAACAACCTTACTTTAGATAGACTTCATAACAGTCATGAAAAATAAATGGGGGTGCTTTAACATAAATGGTAAATGATATATTTAGTAGATATGTTTTCTAACATATTAAAGCTTTAATTGGGAGCAATATTGGCCAGAGAGCGCAGAAGACACAAAAAAAACATGTGAAGCTAACCAGAACAACTTCAGTTTAGACGCAATTTTTTTTTTTACCCTTTGTGTGGTGCAACAGGGTGGCACTGATCCAATGTGAGCTTTACAAGATTCATTTACTTTTTTGGTGGTTTCGGGAACTGATGGTCTGACTGAACAACCCTCTGCTTTCCTGCAGCTTGTCTGTGTCATTTGTTCCAGTCCTCGTGAGCGGCACACTAAGACGCCAAAAGGGTTAAATGAAATGGCTTCAACATAAGCAAAACTTAGTGACGGCGTAAGGAGCCATTGGGAGGCCCCCTAAGTGGAAATGTTTTTTTTTTTTTTTTTTTTAGTATTACATTAACAAAAACACATTATATATTATTATAAAGTTGTGATTTTTTTTAATAACATTTGACCATGTAGAAATCATTTTTCATACTGGCAAAAAGAAAAAAATAAACTGCTCTTGGGAGCCCCCTTGTGGCCACCCGAGGCCTCGCTTCACTATGAGCTGCAGTGCAGCATGTTCTTTCTCTCTATGGAACCATTTCATCTTCTTTTATTCTTTTATTTTCAGCAGTTTTTCCACCTATTGCTCTTTCAGTGGCCTTCTTCCCCTGTTACCTGCCAAGTTCTCTTCTTTCTTCTCTTGCCTCATTTTTTTCTTTTTTGCCACCAAACAAGATTTTGTCTCTACTTTTACATCCTCTGTCGTATGCAATTTGCAAGCATTATGAACTTTAAAAACTGCCAATCTAAGAAGGATATAATAAATTGAAATGAGAAATAATGTAGAAAATTCACATAATCAGTGATACGAAGAAGTCTTATTCTCATTGTAACTTTTTTGTTTTGGGATGTCACAAACAGGTATAATTGGGCCAGAAAAAATGATAAGATATCAGAAGATTTGGATTTTCAGTACATTGGTAGGAATAAGTTAAGATGTAATATTGAACAGCTTAAACAGTTTTATTTTGAAGGTTATAAGCGTAAGTGGGCAGTTGATATCTTTCATAAGCCAAAATTACCTTCTTATATTTTATTAATTGATGCCTTTAGTCTTGAGCCATGTGCATCATGGAACAAAGATCTATGTGCGCCCAGTTTAGATCTGGCACTTTGCTTTGGAGACCGGACGTTTCCGTTCAGTCTCAGAGGACGACCGAAGACGTTCTCTGTGTGATTTGGGGGAAACTGAGAGTGAAGCACACCTTTTGTTTTACTGTCCTTTGTACTTGAGTTTGAGAAATGATTTATTTACTAAAACACTTGATGTTTATCCAGATTTCTTTCTTGTATTTAACTGATGGAGACAAAAATGCGTCACTTATGTAAATATTTTGTGTTTCAGTTAGCACAGTTTATTTTGAAGGCCCAGCACCTTAAAAATAGGACACTTTTTATTTCAAGACTATTTATGTGTGTCCACTCGTATATGTATTATTGTGTCCTGTAAGCCCATGTGGGCTGGGCACCTGTGAGAGGGTGCACGACACATATGAAAATAAAGTCTATGAAATAGACTTCATGAAATAAACAATAAGAAATCACAGGATGATCAGAAGTAGAAAAAAAGTTAGTACTTGCCTAAGGCAATCATCAACAGGGTAAAACCCTGAAACAGGCTCTCCTTCAGTATAATCATTTCACGGTGGTCCAGTGAGCTGAGACATATGGGCCAGTCTATCACAGCCGGTAAAGAGAATCAGTTACCGTTTTGTGGCCAACGCTGTGTAACTGCATGACATTTGTCCCCCTTTTTAAAAAATGCTCTGAAAAAAATGTATTTGGTCTCCATGGGTACCTTGGTAGAATAAATAACATAATACTTTAGAAATATTTTTTTTTAAAAATACATTAGATTCTCAGTAATTTGCCGTGCTTGAAAACGAATCACGTTTCCATTGAATCGGTTTGATTGATTCATTTTTGCTCAAACAGTGTTCAAGTGATTTATGACGTTTCTGGTTTAGGAAGATCTTATTGTTCATGTTGGCATCTGAGTTCTGGGATTCCATTTTTTTTTGGAAAATGCAGACAAAGACTTGCATGGTCTCCTTGGATACCTTGATTTTGGTTCAAATATTCTAAGCAATGTTTATAATATATATATTTTTTTTAATGAAAAAGATAATGCATGTACAATGAGCAGATCAGACCCAGAGGATCTGAGTGGTTTGGACGGTTGATACAACAGCAACGGGTCTTTACTGTATTTTGGTGCAAAGCCCTTAAGAGATTTATAAACCAAGAAAAGTATTTTAAGGTTTAGTCTCTGAGCTGAAGATTTTCCCTGTGCTCTCATAATTCTTCTGACCCTGCCACAACAGCTCTAGCTCATGTCTCCTCCACGGCTGGCAACCACACAGCTTCAATCAAATCCTCCTCTTTCAAACACCAATTTACATCTTGGTACTTTACCCCCATCAGAGTCTTGACGTCCCGTCACGAAACAGGTCTTACCGTCCCCCTTTCAAAACCAAAGGAGACACAGCCTTTCTTTTTGTTCGTGTGGCTCCAGGACTTTGGAACTTCCTTCCTCTTAGATGGATCTCCACCTTTGCGTATTTATAACCTGTGTAAATAAACTTTTGCTGATCCATTTTCTTGAGTTTCGTGCATGTGGGTCAGAAACCTTAAAACCACGATGCCTGTCTCATCACTTCATGTGTCAAAGAACAAAGAGGAAATATTGCCAGGAGAAATATGAGGGCAAAGACCAACCAGTTCACCACTAGAATGAATCCTCTGTCACACTGAGCCAGAGGTGTCAGAGAGGACTTAAACTCCATCATGTGCATTTGTTGACTTTATCAGGGAAACAAACTGGAAAAAAACAAACCTTCCTTGACTCTGTCCAACAGCCATTTTATTTTGTCTTTCCATACATACTTTAAATAAGTAGTTTTTTTTTTTTATCTAGATCACTAAATTTGTTAATAATTGCATGGCCAAAGTTAAACCTACAACATTTTGACGCTCCAATGCAAGAACCTCAGCCCCAGCCAGAGCTTGAATCACAGGAGGAGGTAGATTTAGAGGGAAGGCATGAAGTCAGCGGTAGAAAAACTAGAGCAAGCAGAGTCCAGTTTTCCAAAAACGACTGCACAGGCCCCAGGTATCCAATCTCGACAGCTTTCTACTACAGATGAGAGAACAAGAGTTCGAGTTTTCCTTAAGACGTTCCGTCTGCGGCCGCTCCGGTGGGTCACCCAGAAGACCAGCAGGGGCCGGCTAGATGATCCTTAAAGCAGGAGTAAGCAGACAGCCATGGTGGCTCACACGACCTTCCATTTTGACCCTGTGGCTCCCTCTACTGGTAGGAAAAAACACCTTGGTGACTCATGAGGAGTCTTTCTTTCCTCAAAAGGTTAGTTCAAAATCCTCCAATTGTTATTGAATATGACCATAATGAACTGGCAGACGGTTTACTTTCCTACTCACAAACTTAAATCCTCCACAAGAGGATTCAACCCAGATAACTAAAACACAAAAGTTGTTGATTTTTTTTTTTTTTTTTTGCATGCTGTGTGCTCAATTTGTTGTTTCCCTTTTCTTGTGAGAAACTGAAGCTCATTTGGAAAACAAATAAGTTGGGCCCTTCAACGTACATCGGACTCTTTGTGTGTGCATCACAACCAGCTCTCACCGCATCATCGGGGGGGCTTCTTGATAATGTAGAAATTGCATTAATTATTATTCAAGAGAACCTCATTATTCTCTTGAATAATGAGGTTCTCATTATTCAAGAGAACCTCAGTCTGATCCAATGCAGAACAGAGAGGAAGCAAAAAGGCAGAGACCACATCAAAATCCATGACACGTTTATTTGTGAATTCTATGACAAACAGGAGGCAGTTTCATCTTATTTTACAAGCTACCACGGTCGGAAAAACAAAAATACCTTCAAAAATCCATTTGGACGTCTTTTTCTCACATCTTTCAATGTTTGCTATTGTTTTATTTCATTTCATTGTTCTTCCCCCCCGTCAGTCATCTTCAAAATGCAACTATATACATGAAAATGCTCAAGTGCCGTCTAAAAGGGGAGAGAGCTACATATTTCACAGCGACCTGCGTCAGATCAGCTGTTGACATTCAGCTATTCTCAAAGAAACAGAAGGGCAGGGAACAAACCGTTTCACTTTCCTGTTGCTTTACAATGTAGGTGGGAATTCTTCACCAAGTACTCGTTTACGTTTTTCTCCTTTTATTAATCAAGCACTGTTAAAAAGAGATTATAGTATGTTAATAAAGCTAATATACAGACTGTCCTTAATACCTCAGCTAAGAATAATTTACATAATCCCAGCATGTAATATTCTAATTAGTGGTATGGAAACATTACAAAAGGATGGAAATATTCATGTTGCTTTACTAGGCTTACCTAAAAATGGGTACAGGTGATGCTTGATACCCCAGAGCCTTTAAAAAAGTCATTGGCTGGTGATGTTTTTCTGCAAAATGTTTTAGTTAATGGGTGAAATACAATTTAGGGATTAGGGAGAGACGGATATCCGCCTCTACCAAGCCACATTGTATGTTGTAATGCAATTTAAAAATGATCAGAATCATTATGCGCGTATCATTCTGCCTCAAATCAAACAAGTATGTGTCCAGCATGTTTGCATACTTCTGCAGAACACAGCAAAAATGAAATAACAATAATAATGATTAAATAACGTTTCTCATCATGTGTTTGATTCTTCATATTATGATGCTATCTTAAATTTAGACCTATTCTCACGAAAAAAGAAAGAAAAACAGTGTAGGCTACAGACATTTATTGAAAAAAATGTTCTATTCTTCTTCATTTTGACACGTTTGGAAATCTGATAAATCAAAAATATTAATATCTAAGGGTTCACTTTAGCTCTCGTCTCATAAATCCCTTATCAATTGTGCAAAATACTACAGCTTTTAGATTTAATTCAACATGTATCTAAGCTGAATATCTGAACTAAGATGTGGTGCTTTTTTAAAAATAATGGAATCTATGCAGATAAAGGAAAAGGTTCTAGTAAAAACAAGACACTTTTGTAGAGGAAAGGCACTAAAGTGACCCTCTTGTTGACAGAATGACGTTGAAAATAAACCCCCAAGTATGTAGAGATTACATGAGTTTCCACTGAAAACATTTTCTGGCAGATTTACATGAATTTAGTTTTTATGTTTATTTTAGTCTATAGTCTAAGAGGTAGAACAAAATTCTGTAAACTGTCCACTTTTACGTTTGTGCAGACAATCAGAAATATAGTTTAAAATTACAATATAGGAATCATGTTATAAAGTCGCTTCTTATCTGGAACAGCACAACGGATATCCCATAAATCCCTGCCACAGTGAGCTGTTTGTTGGTTCGCAGTGTATAAAGCCAATCATGTTAATGTTCTGAGCACAACCCTGTTTTGTTGGTAGCACACAGTTTTAATAGCTTTGAGTTCCAGATATAAATGCAAAGGAAAGATTGAAAAAGACAGGTTATTATTTGAACGTGTTTGGAAATCTTCTGCACGCTAATCAGTTTGGGTTTTTGCAGTCTGGAGAATGAAACAATCTTTTTAGGATGGTACATATCCTATGAGCTGTGGCTGTCTTGTTAGCGTGCTAACTGTTTGTATGCGTTTGAAAGAAAGTTTAATATTAGTCCTCAAATTATTGGTTTATTGAAGCGTAGTGTCATTGACTTATGTAAAATTAACTTGTGCCTCCAATAGTTCAATTATGGTCTGATAAAAAGACCATAATGCCACACTGACAAGTAATTTAACTTTTTCTATGAGTATCTAGTGATAAGCTAAAGTTAACAGTTATCAAAGTCAAAAACGGTCATTTCTGGATAACTCTTCAACAGTGTGACAAACAGCTGCAATAATTTGAATCATATTGTTATGAAAAATTTCCATTCCAAGAAAAAAATTCAAATCACAGAAAGCCCTTTGAGTTTATTTTGGGTTCTAGAAAAATACTAAATATCTTAATGTAAATCAGCACTGAAGGAACAGTCTATCATTTAAATTTTTTGGTCAGATTTGTATAGTAGAATATTTTAATATATTTTAACAGGGATTTGCTTTAAATAATCAGGAAGAAATGTGGTCAGAATGACGGCTTTGCTAGATGAACATCTCAGCTAAATGTGCTAGCTTGTTGAAAGTTAAGCTTGGAGTTTTTGCAACAAAACCAAGGCGTTTTTCCTAAAACGGTTCAATAGCTCGATTGAAAATGAAAACATAAAATATCCAAGTCATATTTATTGTGTTTTCTTGTTGAGTTTAAATCGAGATTAAATTATAGCTTGTGCAGGAAAACGCAAATGCTTTTAAAAAAGTGAAATAAGAAAAAAAGGAACAGTAAATGAGATTTTTGGAAACCGTTGAAACATTGCTTAGCTGGTAAACCAGTCAGACATCAAGTACAGCCATTAAATCGAGGCCAAAACGGTCTAGGTGAACTCATGTCAGCGGCTGGAGAGGCAGCAGCTGGTTTTATGCAGTTGGTTTTGTACCCAAAATGAGGGCTAAAATCGAGACAGACAGTAGCACAGAGACTGTGGGTTTTCCTCAGCATGTTATTTAAGTATATGTACTTTCTGTAATGCCCTACTTTTAAACTGCTGAGTCATTAAACTGTGTGCATACACAAGATGGGTAGGTTCTCCATTGAAGCCCACAGAAGGCTGCACACCAAGTAGCACCATCGTAACAAAACAGAGACTCGACAACAGATCAGCAGAACATCAATTAAAAAGTGAAATAGTAGATATTCCAGAAAAATGACTTTGTATTTTAAAAATGCCAGATGTGCAATCTATGCCACATCCAGCTACAGTTGTTAGCCTCTTGTCGCTTTAGCAGGATACAGTACATTAATGAAGAAAACAAACTTCACGAATAAAAGAAGTTTGTGTGTTTTAGAGAGTCTGGTTTTAGTGTGACAAAATATAAGACACATAATCCAACAGACCATTTGAATAGCAAATCCAATATATAAAAAAGGACATGGCAAGGTAATGGACTCAAGATTCGTGTATAAAATTATTCAGAGTATATTTTTATGTCTTGTCCAACATCATATTTCTGCTATTAGCAACCAATCTTTGTGACTTTGCAACAGTTCTGTTTGTGTTGATTTATGCTGCCCATTATGTCCAGCTGTTGCAGGAAAACGAACTCTGTGGTCCATCTTATAGTTAACTTAGTATTTCATCTTCATTTATTTATATAGAAAATCAATTTATGGATCTGTTTCAAATAAGTTAAAACTTCAGATATTTAAATATTAAAAGTCATATTTTGCAGATTAAAAAAAAAGGTTTAAATAACTTTTTAAAAATCCTGAAAGAGATTCCAAGTTTGTTGTAATGCTATGAACCAATTCAATGAGCTTTATTAGTAAGAAAGATAGGTGTTGGTGTATGTTTGTGACAATAAGGATACTCTGATATCTCGACTTTGACAGCAGCCAGTTAGTGTGTCTGTTCCAAGTATCTAAACTATGGAGTTCACTGCCTTGCAAAAGTATTCATACCAATCGCCCTTTTTTTTTCTTTTTTATACCAACCTATAACTTTTACTAAAGCTAGTAAAAGTTCATGATGGAGAAAATTTCAGGAAAATCCCGAAGGTGCAAAAGACTTGAGACTGTGGTTGAGGTTTACCCTCCAGCAGAACAACAATCATGAACATGCAACCAGAGCTACAATGGATTAGATGAATGTAAATATATGGTCAAGGAGTATGAATACTTTTGCAACGCGGTAGTTTATTTTTCCCAACCGTGTGATTATGATCCCAAAAGACGTTTTGATTTATTAGTAAAACTGGAATGCCTTTAATTTCTTGCTCCCACCATTGACTTGGGCAATCTGAAAAAAAAAAAAAACAAAACAAAAAAACCCCCAAAAAACAACAACATAATAAATAAACATTAAAAAAAATTACATTTCTATCCAATGTGCCATAAGCTTAACAAAAAGGATCCTGGTTTAACTTAACAAGGAGGAATGATTCCCAAAGTGTGTCAGAACAGAAGCCATTTCAAGATGGCGCACAGCAGATATGTACATGTGTTTACCAGGTTGTTGCTCTAATGTTAAAGGATGCCAATACAAGTCTATCTCTGGCCGTCTGCTTCAAAATAAAGACATAATTTCTATCATCAAAGGTCAAAGTCATGGCTTTCATTTCACCCACGTTGTCTGTATTTCTGCCATTGTTCATTAAGAAAGACGGCACCAGAAAACCAAGCCATAAGATACATTTGCTCTCCAGGAACACTGGTTAAACATTGGTCTCTATAATCATTTCTATGGTTTCATTTTTTTGAGCCGTTAGATACCAACATTCTTCATTTTAGTTCAAATCTGGTCTTCATGAAACGCACGGCCCAGTGGTTTTCAACGTCTTCCTGTGCTAATAAGACACGGCGTATGCCACTCTGCTATGTGTCATTAAGCTGTGGCATTTTTTTTTTATCTGTGAAGTCAATTGTGCAAAGCAATCCGACACTGCGTGGCGTGTTAAGTGTGGGTCCAACACTGTGAAATCATCGAAACATTTAATTGTGTCTCGGTTTGCAGACAATAAAAATAATAAAAAACTGCTTTTGTTTCATACCCCCCAAAGTAACACATGATATCTAAAATAACTGCTCATTAAACAGCATGATGGTGGTAACATTATAGCATATCGTTGTGAATGTGTAGTATTAGCAGACTGATTGTAGTACCTGTTACTCTGATAGTTGGAGGTTGTGTTTTGAGTCCTGACATCATCATCATCATTATTTAACCTGTTGATTGGTATCTGTAGTGTTAGATGGCAGTTCTGGTTTCAGTCCTGCTGGTAGGTTTGGGATGCTGGCGCAGTCCTTGGCATCGGTCGCACGTCTAGAAACCGGAGTGGCGTCTCCGGGGTTCTGATTGAGAGAAGGTGGCAGTAGCTTTGTGTGGGGGTCCGGGGCAGGGGGCAGTTTGCGCTGTGTGCTGAGGCGGTGTGTTAATGTTTGGCAGTGGGCCTGTGTGCGTGGCAGGTTCTAGGTGTTTGTGTGCATTTGGTGCTCTGGGAGGTGCGGGGAAGCGTTTCCAAGGCAGTCGTGTTTGTGAAGAAGTGAATTTCCTCCGTGAGCGTCTTCGCTGGGAGGCTCGTCACTCGTTGCAGGCGTCTCCTTTCTCCTCGGCTCCAGCTGGAGAGTCCTGCGGACGGTGCTTGCAGTGGCGAGCAGCTGCTCTGGACGATCGGACGAAGCAGGAGGACGGAGTAGCACAATCGCAAGGTGCCTCCTGGGAGACAGAACAAAGTCACTTCATGCCCACATCATCGTGCCATGGTGTACAGAGCCTTGGAAACGTGTTCATACCCATTTAACCTTTGCACATTTTGTCATGTTATAACCACAGACTGTCATGTACCGTCATATTCAGTAAATCAGAATATATACGTCTCAGTGAGTCTCATTTGTCAGATTAAACGTATCTTTTGAAAATAATAACCTTTAAGCAGCAAACATGCTTTTCATTAAGCACACGTTCTTTGTTTTTAAAAAAAAAAGTTTTATATTGCTCTGATGTGATGATCTGATTTTAAGTGCCATGTTTTCATTAACTATAAGTGGGAAATGACTGTAGTTAGCAGAAATAAAAGCTCCCAAACACCCGTATGTGTAATTAATCTGTATGAAATGAGATGCTCCTGAAATAAATGGGCCGTTCAGTAATACTCTAATTTTTTGAATGACTCTGCATTTTACTGGTTAGACCAACAGAACAAACTAAATAGTTGTGCTTTAGAATGAAAATGATACATGGATGTTTAAAAATTACAGCTGAAACTCTTGGGTTATGTCTGCACCTGCTTTTCATGTTGAGAAACTCAAACTTTTGCCTTAACAAATCACCCCGGGCTGATTCAGACTGGATATACATCATTTCAAGAGGAGTTTTCTAGTCTTTGCAAAGTTGACTTAATGCATTGATCTAAACTCTTTTGTTGTAGCCTTGGATGTAATCAATGCTCTCCTCCTCCTGGCAGTTCAGGCCATCATACTGCTACCATTTTCAGTAAACACATTAAGAGCACTTTTAAAGCTTTCTTTCTGATCAGTCTACTGTATTTCTTGGTCTTTGTGATGCTGTTAGTTCACTGATGTCCTCAAACACACCTCTGAAAACTTCACAGAACAGCTGAATTCATACTGAGATTACACTACACACAAGTGGACAACAAGTACTTATTCCATGACCTTCGAAGGCAATTGGTCAAAGTGGACTTTATTAAAGGAGATTTACCACATTTAGATTTTAAGTCCCTCTATAATAGGCTGAAGTTTATGGTTGTAATATGATAAAATTTAACATGTAGTAAAAAACTACAAACTGCCATTTCATTTAAAAGCACAAACCTCGGTTCCAGGTCCTGCAGCCACGCTGTTGCTCGTTGCTTCCTTCCCTCCTCCCATGATGCTGATCATCTCCTCCCCGGCCGTCTGCCTCATAAACCGCTTATTAACAATCCTGGTCACGCTGTCGTTGCCTCCGCTCAGTCCAGCCAGCGCAGCAGCCCCTCCGAGTGTGGGTTCGTCCACGCTGCTCAAGCCACCCAAGACTCCCACGCCTCCGAGGACAGCGAGGGAGTCTCTCTGCACTTTCTCCACAGACAGGGGGGCTCCACCCGGGCCGCGGCTGTTGCACACATTCCTGAAGAACTCCTGCACCAGCCCTCCATACCGCTGAGGGTTGGAATCGGAGCCGCAAGCAGCAGCGCCGGAGGGTTTTCCGGCAGCGTGAGGCTGCCGAGCCGGGCTGGCCGTCTGGCTTGACCCTATAGCAGCGCAGGGATCACAGGTTTGGATTATCACCAACAGGATTAACTGAAGTTACTGTGGGTTTAAGCCAGAACAAAACGACAAGACGTTTGGGCTTTTTTCTGTTCCATCAAATTACGATGTTTCTCAGTTTGTTCTTATGTAAGTGTTACTGCAGGGATTGACCCTTTGCTCGTGATGTCAACGTCTTCACGTACCACTCCACCACTACGGACGTCAAAACATCCGATGTGCAAGTAAACTCTTGTAAAGCTTGTCAAAAAACAGACAGTCGAGAGCCTAATATCTCTTTTATTTAGATGATTTCACTTTAAAAATGGTTCTGCACAGACAGACAGACAGACAGACAGACAGACAGACAGACAGACATGGATGCAACCAAACTTGTCATTTTATTGTAAACCTTTGACAAGATATTGCAGTGTGGCGTAGTTACCCATCTATTCATTAGTAACCATGGAGAAAATGCTTCGCCTTGTAACTTTTGCATGCTTTTAAGTCTGCTTCGGTGTTACGGGAAAACGCCATTTATAACATAGTGGTATAAATCATGGGGCGTGAAACCGGCTGATTAAGCAAACAAATATGTCAGGAGAGGGAACTTATGGGTCGCTTTATAATCTGGCTTTATCAAACATTTGTAAGTGCTGCCATGTATGAGCCCCAAATAAATCTGTGTTACTTCGGCAAGACAAATTAGCTCGACTTGAACAAGTGAAAGCCGTGGCTATACAGGCAAAAACAACTTGGAAAAACAATCCCTCACTTCCAACGTCGGTCATGGCGCCTCAATGTGATTGGGTGGCGTATTTTGCAATACTTGAAAGACGACAGATTTACAGACCTAGATTATGCATCTCACCTATTTCACTCCTCCAAAGCGACTCTGTGCTTCCGGAGTGCTCCACTACGCTGAAGAGGCTGGAGAGGCCGTCGGTGAGGCCGTTCAGGACGGGGCTGTCCCTCGTCGTAGTGGAGCGAGCCCAAGCAGAGCCGCCACTCCCACCGATGGGCCTCTGATGTAGGCTCCACATGCTGCGGTCCCTGCTGGAGGAAGCGCCGTCCAGTCTGGAAGTGGAACCTGAAAATAGCGATTTGCTCGATCATTCGTCTAAAAACGCTCCAAAGCACCAAACGAACTGGGCTCAGAGGGAAGTGAGGAGAAGTTTTACCAGAAGACACTCTCCGCTGTAGCTTAGGCGACCCATACTTGGGCGAACAGCATGGCCTCTCAATGCGGCTGTGCACTTTATCCAGAGATGTAGAAATCTGCCGAGTTCGGGCGGATACCAGCGAGGAAGTGGTTGCTGGTGTTGGCCGAGGTGACCAGGATTTGGAGTGCAACCCCGTTGCCCTGCTGGTCTCTGTCTGCAGTCCGATGCTGACACCCTGAGCTGCAGTCTGGGTGGACTTGTTGGACACTCCAACGGGCTGAAGGAAGTTTAAAATGTTTCGGATTAACCTTTTTACCTGGACTTTTTTCCAGTAGAGCTAAGTTCGCAATTAGAACACGGAGATCTTTCTGTCTAAATCAAACATTTATAACATGTTTTAATATTACATTTTATTTACAAAGCACTTTTCAATACAAAGACAGGCAAGCTCATTGAGTTTGGCTTCCCTGCTATGAAGTAATAAGGACTAAATTCAACAAAAATAGCAGGAAAATATTACACATTCAAAACATTTACTGGAACGAGAATGAAAATGAAGGAGAGACGATACCTGACTCCCAGGCTCCTTGCTGGATTTCCTCTCCAGAGAAGAAGAGCGAATAGCTTGCCGGACACAGTTAGTCATCTCCTTCATGTCGTCACTTAAGTTGGCAGAGATGTCTCCGATCTCCAGATCGTGGAAGGGAGAACTGGATGTCATCCCGTCCACCACCCTGTTAGCCGCGCCGCCGCTGACACTGCTGCTGAAAACGCTCGGCATCGACGTGGAAATGCTGCTGCCTCTGCTCTCCAGCAGCTCCCGGTGCTGCTTGGACAGCGAGCTGAGCCACTGCTCATAAGAAGAGGTGAACGATGAGGCGGGTTGTTGGCGCTGAGCATCGAGAGCGTCCAGTGAGGCCACGCCACCGTCCGTGTCATTCTGCTTCAGAGATGAACCCCCGACGCTGTATTCATCAGAATCCAGAGGCTCCTGGTATCTTCTCCGGTGCTCCATACGCCTCACAGCAGGAGGGCTGTAGTAAATACGGATGCCGGTCCGGTCCGGAGCAGTGCAGCTCCTCTGCACAAAGTCCAAGTCCATCTGAGAGGCTGCGGAGCTGCTACAAGAACCACTTGGACCATCCCAGGTTTTACAAGTGTCAGCCATCTCTGGGGTCTAGACCAGCAGACAACAGCGTAGGTTTAGTAAATGTTCTGACTCAGTGTGTTTGTGTCACTACAAAAACCTCAATAAAGTTTACAAATTTTAGACCAGCGGCCGTATAAAAACCGTAGTTTCAAACCTCGTTGGTTATGCTGGTCCAGTTCTTCACGGTTACATCCCCAAACTCGGCTCCAGTAAAAAGCGGCATTGAACCAAAATGTGCTTTGTCCTTCGCACAGGAAGATCTGCTACCCTCCGAGTCCTCCAGTGTAGATTTGATCCTAGTCAAAGATGCAGTAACAGAAAAGTTATGTTCAGATGTCACAGTGACAAATTCAGTGTGATCTGCAAAAGTATTCATTCTTCCACATTTGCGACATTCCAAACCGCCCACTTCAGTGTTTGTTAACTTGGATTTTATGTAACAGATCAGCACAAAATGTTTATAATTTGTGAACACACACTGATCGCGCCTTTTTTTTTGCAAGTGTTAGGACTGTGGAAAACACTAACGCTGACCTCTTCTGGGTTTATGTTAATGGTTTTCTTTTTGCCTATTTTCCGTGAAAGCTAAATTTGTGGACAACACACTTTTCCTTTTATTTCTTTTCAAGTTTTTTCATAGGTCCATCTGAGCTGTGGACCTATGCCGCGCCTCCATTCTTTGCCTTGGATTTTATTTCGGGGCATCAGTGTAAAGAGGTCTGACTAATAAATGCACCCAATGCTTATAAAAAAAATACAGTACAAAGAAATCTGACAAAAAGTGAAAAGGATAAAAAAATATATAAATATCTTTGTGAAGCACCTCTCTTACTTTATCCACCTGCTTATTTGCACGTGTGTAGATATTGTATATTTTTCTTTTTCATACTTTACTTATTTTTTACTTTTTAGGTTTATTTGCACCGTGAAATCATTGAAAAGTCCCAGTGAACTTGTTCAAACAGATTCTGACACTGATTTTGACTTTAACTTAAAGCACCGATGATGAAACGGCCATAAAAAGTGACGGTGATGACAACAACTAATGACTTGTTCAAGTACGTGGTAAAGTAAGCATGACTGTTTTTCACTGTCACCTCGGCGATGCTGATCCGTTAACAACACCCGCCGTGTCCACAGTGGATTCGTCACCTGGAGGCTTCGACTGTGAGGGGAAAAGAGAAGAGTCACGTTGAAAAGACTTGATCTAGTTTTTGCAGTCAACATTTAAACGACCGTCATGACACGTCTGAGCATCACGGCTCCTATAGCATTTCATTGTGAGCATGAAGTTGCCAGCCGCCTCCTTTGGAGTTTCTAGAAGTGAACTCTATAATCAGTCTGTGGCAGATCGAGGTTAAACACGGATAGCTATGCTGAGTCGGTGGTTTTTGCACTGGAGGTGAGATCTGAAGCTAAGAAGCAATTTCCCCTGTGAGCGGAGGAGGAGAAGTGGAAGAAAAGGACATCTGCAAATGCTGTGCCTATAGCTGCACTGACAACCTTTTTTTACTCTCACCGGCAGCACTGTGCAGCCCGAACTATCCGAATAAACAGAAATCTAAATGCACAGCAGGTGCCTTTAATCGGCAAAATTAGATACTTATGTGTAAAAATCAAAAACTGAAGTATAGTAACTGGCCGTCTTTGTTCTGCTTAAGTGTAATAAAGCAAGGATTACACTAAGTTGCCTGTTGGTGGCACTACAACTGCATCCCAAAAGCTTGAAAAGGTCCAAACAAATGACACATTCATAAGACTTGAGGAAGGCAGAGCGTGATAAACGCCGCTATCAGAGTGGCTGAGACAAAAAGCTAAATGACAAGCTGAACCTCCTCCCAGTTCTCCTGCACAGGCCTGGAGCGAGACAGGATGACAGCAGAGAGGGGGAAGGAAGACGACGGAGACAGACGCGGAAGTGGAAAAAGCGAATGAGTGGACAGGAAACGGGGCGGGAGAGGAGGGGAGCTCTCTGCAGGCTGAGAACTTCAAAGATGACAGAAAGACCTTAAATGCACCTCTGGGGTTTGAGTCAGGCACGGAGAAAATCCCTTTAACCTTAGAATCCCCAGAAGGTCGCAGCCTGCCTCAGCCCTCACTGACATGTTGCAGCAGATATGAGTGACCATGTCTTTCTGCTGAGCTGAACTTTTACAGAAGGATCCAGAGTTGGATGGTAGCCAGATACATTTACTCTGTCACATTTGCTTGAGGAGCATTTTGGGAAATGAATACTTTTAGGATTATTTTTACTTACTCTGGACTTTTTACTTTTACTTGAGTCGTTTTATTAAGAATTGTCACTACTCTTACTGTAGGAACATCTCTGGATACTTTATACACTGCGAGTAACTTCACTGGACGGAGAACAAGCTTGTTTAAAAAACAATCATCAGACACCAGCAGTTTCATCAGTTTTACGTTTGGAAAATTTTTTCCTTTGCCTGACTTTGTTAATTTGTAATTATACTATTTATATAAATTATTTATCTTTAAAAAAAACAAAAAAACAAAACTAAATTTAAACTTATTTTTATATTTTGGTCCATCTGATGCAGTATTTTTAAAGTATTGATTCATGTTTTGATCAGTTTACCAAAGACTTTTTCTACCTAAGTATTTTCTTGGACAGCTATATATATATATATATTTTTTTTTTACTCTTACTTGAGTTAAAATGTTGTCAACTAGGACTACTCTTACTCAAGTACAACTTTTGGGTACTCAGCCAGCCTCTGCTCATATCATGGCATTAACATCTGTGCAGTTACTGTTTCCGTCCACAAAAAGATGAAACCCAGAGCAGCAACCTGAACCAGCAGCATCGTGGACCCAAGACGTCCAGAGTGTTTCTCACTCTCACGCTCACATGGACCAACAAAGACCCACCCTTTGCACCTTCTCCTGTTGTGTGGCAGCGTCTCTCAGCCTCTGCTCCCACTGAGTTCTCTCCTGGCTGAACCTCTCCAGCAGCTCCAGCTTCTCTCTGCTCCAGTTCCTCTCTCCGATCTGAAGCTGAGCCGATCAACGGTCGGACGAGCCAAAGGAGGGAGATTCAAAAACAGCAGGATCAGTTGAAATCAGATGGTGGTGACGTACATCCATATCCACGTCCCTCGAAAGTTTTTTTTGTCTGCAGCATCAGCGCCAAAGAAGTCGTAGGTTTTCATGCTTAGACATCAGCTCACCTGCTTGGTTAAGTCCATCACGGCGGCGTACGACTCGGCGAGGAGGTGCTGGTGCTCCTCACGCTCCTTTTTAAGAGCCACCTTCAGGTCAAGAGGGTCCAGTGTTTCAGTGGAGGAAAGTGCTGCTGTGGTTTTCCCGAGTTTGGTCTCAAACTGGAAGGTGAAAACCAGTAAATTGAGTCAGAGTTCTTTCGAAAAGGAAATGGGATTTTCTTTTTACTAAGCAAACATGAGATCTCCCATTTCAGTGTCATCCACTAAAGTTATAAGACTCTAATTCGGTTCCCTGTTTATTTAATTTGTCGGAGATATTAATGTTTGACCAAACATGGAAAAAACTTGACTGACATTCTTTTTGCTGCGACACTTCACGAGATGCTGAAATGAAAACGTGTAAATGGAAGATTATAAGATTAGAAGTCAATTTAAATTAACAAATAAAAGGCAATGTATGAATTTATTGTTAAGTATGAAAAAGTGACATTGAGAAAAAAATAATTTTGACCTAAAGAAATAATTATAAATACCCTCTAATTCTTCTGCTCATCCGCGTTAGCAGCAAAGCTGCAGGTTCGGCCCCATTAGTTCAACATAGTTATGATTTTTCTTCTAATGTGGACTATTATTTTTGCCATTATAATCATGGTAATTGGAAATGTGTCATAATTGGACTGAAATGGAATATGCTTAAAAATAACTTTAATTTGCTTAGTGATTAAAATAATTTATACTGGCTTGTGTTGCCTAATTGCACTTTAAAATCATCCGGTCGGCTTTATAGAGTGAAATATTGGAGATGGGAAAATTGAATAGAAAATGGGAGAATCAACAGTGTTATAGGTTTTGATAATTTAAATTACAAATAACTCATAAGAGGAAGTCTCAGGATAGCAACATGTCTCATCCTGTATTGGGGTATTTGTGGACTTCCCTATCATCGCCTCTCTTCCTCTTTAGCCCCGTTTCACTCTGTCCTGTCCCTGCAGACTTCTCACTCTCTATTTTGAGCCGCATCGCCCCTTTTTTCACCCTCTCTTCTGTTCCGCTGTTGCAGATTCTGTAGGTGGAATCCCCTTAAATATTTATGAGCCGTTTTACATTTTCTTCTCAGCGTCTGCGTCTCGCGTCTGTGCTTCTGACAGTGCCGGCACATCGGCCTGACAAACGTGAAAACTCAAATGCCCACACGCCCACACCCAGACCTCCCAGACCCATCAATCGTCTCGTTGTGCCTCGGCCTGGCTGCCCGACTCGGCGGCATCTATGTGTGGTACTAATGAAACTGTCAGGCAGCCAGTCACAGTGAAGCACACTCTGACCGAGCCCAACTCCCGTCTCTTACGGCCGCGCAGTATTTCTTATTAATGACGAACACAGCTTAATGAGCCCCACAACTCAACGTGGTTTACTGCAGAGGTGCTGAGAGGGAGGCTATTTCACTGGATGCCAAGTGTTTACAGACGTGTTTGGGTCAAAACCCGATACTTACTGTTTAGCAACTTTAACTGTGTTTATGGAGGTAAAATCTAAAACAGTAAAGTGCTTCTGGAAAGGAAGGAAGGCAGCGTCTGGATCTTTACCAATAAGTAGGACGTACTTGTCACGTTTATGAGTATTTCATTTTTTAATATAAGAAAACTTGCTAAATTTGGTAACATGTAGGCCTAAGAAGCTGTTAAGTATTTTTTACAACATCCCCAGACACGTCTGTGATTCATCATGGCTGCAGAAGAATGAGAGAAAGTAAGACTTTGGAAGACGACAGGAAAGCCAGACGTTTTATCCATCATAGCTCGTAACCTCTGTCTGCTACGGAGCATGCTGGATCTGGAAATATTGACTGTTGGCAGAAATAGCTCTCCGTTCTCTAGGAATATACACGGGGACAGATGTTTCTCCTTTGCTTTATAATATTAGTAGTGCTGTTTTGCTGTGACTGCTAAAGCAATATGAATTAGTAAAACCCTTTTTTTAAAAATCTATTTAACAACTTGCAGTGATAATGTTCTCTTTGCAGAGGTACTATGTAGGGAACAACAGTATTACTGTAATTAATGGTCTAATAAAAGCACAATCCTGTGAGGCTGATAGCACGTCTGACCTTTACATTACATAATAATTAGCAAAGCTGGTTAGTTAATCAAAAAAAAAAATCAAGTCAAGCAGAAAGGGCTGAGGATAGAGTTACTTCTGAACCATAATAAATGGAAGATTGATGCATATTGATGATTTTGATGATGTCACTCATAAAAATGTAATGTTTACTTGTTTCTAAATTGTTGGTGTTTTTTGATTACTTTGTATTTTTGTGCTTTTATGATGTGAATCACTTTGAACTACCTTGTTTCTGAAATACAATATAAAGCATATAAACTTGACCGATTGAGCTTTTCCCATGTTGATGTTAGAACAACATGGATACATACGCCAATATACATACATATATTGGCGTATGTATCCATACGCCAATATAGTATAAAAAAGATGTAAACGGTTCTCCGGTTAACCTTCACAATAATCGAATAATTAATGGTTTACTAAATAATCATAAGTCCTAATGAGACACACTAGTGATAAAGACATGGAACTAAAACAAATATGTATTTTCAGAGCCACAAGGAGACATTGGTAGGCATGTTTCTAGTTAAGCTGCCTGTGTTTTATCACACATTAAACAAACAGAGCAGAATGTTGCGACCGCATTTGATTTTCAAATTAATATAGCAGATGTCCGCCTCCCTTCATGAGTGAAGTTAATGCCACAGATGTGATGAATGAGCAACAAGAGCTTCCAGCTGCTCAGCTTGTCATCACAGAGATGTTTGTAACAATCCCACAGTCAGCAAGGATGACTGGGTAACCTGCATTAAACAATATGAGGCAGCATCAGAAGGGAGGCCTCAGGCCTTCACAGGTTGGAAGAAAGCTGCGTTTGTCCTGCAAGCGCTCAGGGATCCTGAGATCATCTGTACGCTCTCTGACCGGGTTTGTTTGTCAGGTCGAACAGTGAAGATAATTTCCTGTCAGGCTGTTTGACAGGGAGGACAGTGTTTGAAATTGAGTTGACTTGTTCAGTGAAGCAACAGCTGGAGGACCTGCTGCGAGTTGCCAGGAAGTCTTGGTACTGATGTGGTCGGCTGTTTGTCGTATGGCTACACACACACACACACACACGCACACACACCCCCCCCCACACACACACACACACAAACACACACACACACGAAAAACAAACACATGCACACACTGCACACTTTACAGTTTGCATCGTTGGCAGAGAAAAGATTACTTCCAAATGTGGCATCTAGACGAGAGCAACACCCACTCACAGACACGTCCAAGTGAGTTCACATGGCAGGGAAAAGCCAGAGGTGTTCAGGTCTGCACAGACAAAGCAATCGATCGCTTCTTTACAGATTACAACGATTTGAATTTTTAAAGAGGTCTCGATCGGTCTCCGGTTTTTCCATCAGTGTTTTTTCTGTCTCGTACATACGGTTTAAAGATACGACAGGTGGTTTAAAACCTTTACACAATAATGCAACTATTTTTGTTTCAGTCTCCAAAATTTACTGTAAAACCTCCGAACATTACAACTTACATCTAATAATTAACACTAAAGAGGTCGCCGTCAGGGAAGGGAAAAGCGTCTCGTCTCTCTGAACTCAGGCTCTCGTCTACGACTGGCGATCAGGAGACAAATGATCTGGCTTCCTAGAATGAGGCCTGAGTCGTCGAGATTGGACCAATGATTAACGACGGCTGTCGGTGTCGGCGTGCGTCTCTGTGAGCGTTATTAGATTGGTGTGCTGAGAGAACCCCAATATCGCGGAGAAAATCCTCCACTGTGGATTATGTTTAACTTACAATGTGGTGACACGTGGCTTTTTATAAAGATGTTTATTTTATTATTATTATTATTTTTAATCACAGAAGGCCGATGCATATGCATTTTTTACAGGTAAATGACGTCGTAGGGACTTTCGAAGCAATTTCTTCCTACAGGCAGGTTAAAAGGCAAAATAAAACTCTCGTTGGGGTTGGAATATTTCTAAGTGACCCTTTTCACTCAAAATATTATTTCCGTTTAACGTCTTCACTATCTAACAGTGAAAACTGCACAAAGAAGAGAGAGCCACACCCCCGAAAAAAACAATAACACGAAATACATGCGGGGCAGAAAATGCACATAATCAATTCCTAAAGAAAACCGTAGACATATCTGACCTGCAACTTCATATCGATTATGTCCAGGACAGAATATGCATTAACATATATACAAAAGGAAAGAAGGATGATATCATACAATTAAGCTCTGTTTTAATAGACCTCCCTGTCGGCAATAATTTATCTCTCATTCCTCCCCTGCCCCATTACACACAGGCTGTGTTTTATCCTAGAGGCTGTTAATTAAAACTATTACAGCTTCAGCTGCTGCTATGAGACAGAAAGCGAGACAAAGACAATCAAGAGGGGGAGGAGCCAGTAAAATCCTTGTCCCAAAGCCTATAGAGGAGCTGGAAAAGGTTTTACAGACAAATAAACTACCTGACCCCAAGGTCCGCAAAAATGTCACTATGTTTGTGTTTTGGAGATATGGTAAAGCTGGTTTAGTACTAATCATAAAAAACATTTCTTATTTTATGCTTCTACACCCCATCTTATCACCTCGCTCAAAAATACAGTTTTACTTCCTGGAAGAAAAACAAAAGTCTGCTCTGAATGTTCAGCCCTGCAGTCAAAATTGTCGAGCTGGACTGATTCACAGGGGGCCATACACACTCGTGCAAATTCTAAAATTGTAATTTTTTATGCAACCAAATTAAAACATGACTTGTAAACCCCCCTTGAACTTCAACAATCCAAGATAGCTAGTTACCTTCCATCTTTCTTGCATTTGATTCTCTCCAGCTCTTTTCTGTTCACACAAGCTTTGCTCATCAAGATATCAGTAAAAAACTAAAAATTGTCTTTGTCAAACTTAGTGAATTTTTTTTTTAGACTTTTCTACAGCAGCTCTGTTCTGTTACCTGCGTGATGAGGCTCTTTAGTTCGGTTCTCTCCACCTCCCATGATGCTTTGGCCTTTGCGAACTGCTGAGTAAGTTCCTGGGAGCCTTGTCTCTCTTGTCTCAACTCTGCACTCAGGTCCTGCAGAGCAACCTTTAGGTCTGCCAAAGTGCTGCTCACAGCACTAGACTGTAACAACACACAGACAGATCTAGTAAGGTTTTAGTCATGCACACATGTCACTGTGAGAGCAACATGTAAGAAGCTGTTCAAAACGTAAGTCAATGCATGCCCTATGCATTTTTGTGTGTGTGCTGGTCTGCTTGCCTTTATGGTTGGGCTGAGAGGCTGTTCGTCTGCAGAGGCTCTCTTGTCTGCCTGACTCTCCTCCTCCTCCAGCAGCAGGTACAAATCCTTCAGGCTGTTCATCTAAGGAGCCAATGAAAGAGCAGAGTCATCTACACTCCTCTTTCCAATAGTTCCTCAACCAAAAAAAAAAAAAAAACACATCCAAAATATTTCCTATTTCATAGCCTCACATGATGAATTAAATGATTTAGAGCCTTTTTTTTAGGGATTGGTGTTTTATATCTTGTCTTAGTTTTATCTTGTGAAAAACACAGCAAACACTTTTGATCTGTCTGAAATTTGTAAAAAAAAAATATGTGAAGAAACTTTTTTTTTTAAGTAAAAGTTACATACTGCAGCTTTAATGTTTCTACTCTCCATCCACTCATACCTCCAAAACATCTTTCCCCTCTGCATCCTTCTTGCAGCCCAGCCTCCACTGCTTGAGGAAGCAGCGCAGTTTCAGACTCAGCAGCAACAGAGCCTGTTTCAGGTGCTGGGACTCTTGAACGAGCAGAGTCCTCTCCTGACCCCACAGCTTCTGCTGAAGTCGAGCCTGCAGGCCCAGGCTCTGAAGCTGGAAGTCCCGTCGGAGCAGGGCCTTCTGGTGCTCCTCCTGGAGCTGAGAGGGGAAGAACGTAGACAGTCAAGTTCAAGGCTGATGCATCACTGTCGCTGTCAAGCAATCCACAAATCTGGTCATTATGGAAGATTAGCCAGAAGAAATCAACAGAAGTCCCGTTTTCAGTTTGCTACAAGCCAAAGCGGGCGACACAACAAGCTGCATCACATCAAAATTAAACTCTTTGTCCTTTGTGCAAGACCATATAATTGTGACGGCAGAATCATCCTGTGGGGACAATTTACATCAGTGGAAACAGGCAAGCTGCTTAAATTTAGAGCAAAAAGCTATAGAGACATTGATCTTAGCCACAAAATGAAATAAAATGTAAACAGTTCAACACTTTTGCAAAGAACTGTAGTTAGTGACCAAGAAATAAAAAAAAAACAAAGGAGGACACAGAAACCACCCGAGGTTCTGCTCATTCTTGAGAGGAAACCCTGAAAACGTTGAGATTCACTTTGGAAATAATAAAACAGAAAAAGAGTTCAAGCACAAACACACTGATCCAACAGAACTAGATTTTTGGGGAAAACTTACTATTATTATTGTTTGCTCCTCCTTTAAACTGACCTGTGAGAGTCTCAGGCTGATTCCTTTGTGGTTCTGCCTTTCTCGCTCCAGCTCCTCCAGAGTTCCTCTGGCTGACTCCTTTTCTGTGGACAGCTGCGCCTGCAGGTCACTGAGCTGGACAGACTGGAGAGAAAAGGAAATGAGAGTTGACAATTATAACGAAGGGGAATTAATAAGTAAACATGTGGAAAGAGCAAATAACTGATGGAGAAGAAGTGACTAAGGAGGATTTACAAGAAAATGACAAAAATGGACCCTTTGGGTAAAAGAAAAGAGATGTGCCTCTTCACCTTTAAATCAACCCTGAGCTGTACAAGTCTACTGCGAGTCTTCACAAACCTCCTACATCTGTACTCATGCACTCTCCCATGGCTCATTTAGCTGCTGAGTGAGTGCAATCCATCGACCCTCCACAGTACCATGAATGTCCTTTTTTACCCTCCCCTGGGCTTGGCTCTCTACCTCCATCAACCCCAACCAAGAGCAACTTCCCACTCGTAAGAGAAATTACTTCTTCTGTTACAAAATGACTCTGGTGCAAAGAAGTATATTGAAAAATTAGGAATTAATTGATACAATATTAATTTCATTCACATTCTAGGCATTTACGTGAAGAAATAGAGTCCAAATCCAGTAATTCCAATGAATATGACTATAAAAGAATATGAGTTTATAGACATATTTGTCCATTCAATCATAAACTGAAGCTGAAGGTTTCAGGGGGGAAATCTGAGTGGAAGAATACATCTGTGCTGTCACACTAAAACCTGTTGAACAGATGGACAGACCAGATTTACTTTTTGACCCCGAGGCTCAGCACTAAATACCGATTTCTGGGTCTGTCATCGCCCTCCACTTATCTGCCTCTCTCGGTTTATTTTGGTGTTCCCTGACCTATTCACCCTCATACTCGTGGATAAAGATGCAGATGCATGAAGCCCTGGTTGCCATGGAAGCACAGCATAAAAAGGTCAAGCAAACAGCGGTCTAGTCTTACTCCTGGTGCCACTGCGGGACGGTGCGGTAGCTGTTTATTTTGGTTGTGACGATGTGCCGATAAAGTTTGTCCGACACAGAGCGGCATCTCACCCAAATCTTCCAGCTGGCTCACCCATTTGCTGCCGTACCATTGAAAAGGCTTCGAATAATTAGTTTATATGGTTATCAATTATTTCTATGAAATGCTTATAGAGATCTAAATCATAGTCAAATTTGAACTCGTTAAACCAATGCGAAGATATAGAACTAAATCTGTTTGGTTCTATGACTGCAAACTATGACTTTAAAAGCATTATATTTCAGCACTGTAAAGAAAGCAAACACACCCCCTGCTTCTCTGCTTAGACATCCCACAATCCTGC
This sequence comes from Poecilia mexicana, assembly GCF_051168715.1. NCBI lineage: Eukaryota > Metazoa > Chordata > Actinopteri > Cyprinodontiformes > Poeciliidae > Poecilia > Poecilia mexicana. The sequence goes on along the minus strand of NW_028263376.1, from coordinate 11,137,706 downwards.
TGCGCTGCACCATTGTCAGTGTCACTTGCCCAAGCAAATACTACATGGCCCACCTCCAGAATCACATGTACAAACGGCGACAACGTGTAGATAAACATGGGTAACTAATGTCGGCCCGGTTTTGCTTATGGGGCCGATAATCTTCAGCACTCTGATGACTGCTCACACAAACACAGCTGCCAATTTGTAGCTGCCTGAATATGTAGCTACTGTATTTTATGGATCCCGATGTAAAGTGGAGTCGTTGTAAAGCGACATTAAAGCACAGCCTCTTTCTCTTCTAGCTTCATAAATGATCTTGTCTTGTGAAAGTAAAAATATAAAATGTTTGGAAAATTAAGTGCACCTCAGAAATCCTAGATACGTACAAAGTACGTAAAGCATGCAAGTGCTTAGAATGTAAAGGCGTCGTACTTTCTTTTGCTTTGTTTGGCTAAAGTATTATTACGCCGGTCAAAGTTTTACGCTTAGGCTTTTGGTGTGACCTCCGCTGCTGTCTGGTTAAAAAATGGCGCTGGCTTTCAGCCAAGAGATGCACTGATGGCGGACATAGTGGGTCTCCAGTAGGAGTTGTTTGCTGTCATGTTGTTCATGATTGAGCGTACCGTGGAACGATCCGTCTCCTTTTCCTGCTCCGTTTGTCCAGCTGCCCGATTTTGCGTGTTGTTGCTGATGGATTGGCTGCTCTGGTAAGTGCCATCTTTCTCGTCTGGATCTGATTGGTCCCTATAATCAGGCTGCTGCATGCATGGGCAAGTTAATGAAGAAGAAGAAGAAAAAGAAGAAGAAGAAGAAGAAAGAAAACACACAAACAAAAAAATCATAGAGAAAAGATGTAGAAATGAGGAAGGAAACATTTTGGGAGGGGGGAAAAAAATTGAAGGTGACAGAAAACATGACAATAATAAGAAAAAACAATACAACCAAAATGGTGTCCATCAATGAGACATCAAGAAAACTAGGGGAGAAAAAACTTATGGGCCTCACAAGACAAAGAAAAGGATGTAGAGGAAGAAGAGCTTGGTCAAAGAGGAATATGAAAGTGTGGAGAAAAGAAAGAAAAGGACAATGGAGGGTAGAATGAACGGCTGAGGGGCAAGGAGGGAACGTTTTTAATGGAAGAGGACACAGAGTAGTGCAACAGATGGCAATACAGGGTTAAAATGGGAATGAGCGATAACGAAGGGGGACGGAGGGAGAGAAGGAGAAGAAAAGAAGGAATGGGAAGGGAAAGAGAAGGAGTAAGGCAGTTAGGATGAAAGGTCAGAGCGAAGGGCGGAGGGAGCAATAAGGCGCAGAAGAAGAGAGAGAAACGAGTGACGTGAAGCAATAAAAGGGACGAGTTGCAGCAAAAGATGTGAGGGGCGTAAGGAGACGTCAGAGAGAAGCAAGGTGATGAAGGAAGGAATGGAAATGAGCATGCGTGAGCGGTGGCAACAAAGGTGGTGTGAAAGGTGGGAGAGGAGGCGGGAGGGAGCCAACAGCAGAAATCGATCGGATATGGAGCCCATGCAGACAGAAGGAGGGACAAGAGAGGGAAGACAGGGGAGGAGAGATAGAAGGGGTTGGAACTGGCCTCTAATGGAGTATCGTCACTTGAATCTACCGATCATTTAATCACACCTTCTTAAAAACCAATAAGCTGGACCAGATCAGAAGAGAAAAATGATTTTACAATGCATGACTCTTTTGCTATTGAATCAGCTCTATGAAAACTTTTGCGATTTAAATGCCATTATCTAACTTTACTTAGAAATTTCAGTAGATTATTCCATCTTATCAAACCGAATTCCCCCATTGGTGAAGTCTAAGAAAAAAATGACGTCCATCTGTAAAGTCGTGTAAAGACAAAACAATCGAAGTTAATTCAAAATCTCTGCTGAGTTTTATTGTACTTTCTTGGCTCATTTATTGAATTTTACAATAATAAGTTACATTTAAATTTTTAAAAAATCTCCACCGAAACACCAATATAGATCTGAAATAACTTCAGCTTGCCTTTACGTTTTTCAAACATCTGTGCAGGTTCCAAATCCAGCCAGAAAATAAAACCTATTAAATGTTCTGATGTTCCCTCTGATCCGTTCTTGATATTTCAGAATCTCTAACTATTTCTTGTAAATTGCGTTTGCAGACCCACAATCAAATCATCCAGTTGTCATGACACAAAGGAAACAAGAACCACCAACTAAGACTTCACGATGCCAAACTCCAATAAAGGTAGACCTCTCATAAACGATCAATATTTGATAACCTCTCTGACCAGGCAACTGGCTCCATTTGAGGCTCCAAGCAGCATTAAACACAGGTTAGGAGGCATTAAAACAGCATGCAGAGGACATGCAGAGTTTGGTTTTGTTTTGCTTTTACGCCAGCAGCTCATATCTGACTTAATACTCTGCAGAGACCGGAATGCGTCCCACAGTTTTCCGGCCTATGCATGATGAGCATTGGAAATTGTGAATTTGGATCAACAGCAACTCCAATTAAACAGCTGATATGGCCAGGATGTTGCCGCAGATCTGAGCATGCTGTGTAAATGAATTTTTGCTCTGTGCAAAGAAACTCAAAAAGAAAGCAAGGTGGAATGGGACTGAGAGAGAAGTCGGCCAAAACAATGCTTAGGCACTAGAACAACAACAGATCAACAACAAAGAAACTTAAAAAAAACAAAAAAAACATACTAGAGAAATATAATTACCTAAGAATTCAATGGATCAAAGCAAAACAGTGGTAAGGAGTGAAGGAGAGGACTGTGCTTCGTGTATTTTTACCTTGTGCTCGACTTTGTTGTCTTGATCCTGGCTGTCTCCGGAGCAGGGGACGGAAGCGCAGGGAGACGCTGGAGGGGAGGCCCCTTCCACCTGAGCGTCTCTGCCCCCAGATGGAGGTTTACCCAGGCCGTCTACCTGCTCTACAAAGGCCTGCAGCTGGGTGTGCAGGGCCTGAAGCCTGCTGGTCAGAGCACCAACCAGAGGACGGTCCGCCAAATCGGAAAGCTCCGAGATCTGAAGAGCGGAAAGCGCAACCTTCATCACACGGCTTGTCGAAACCGATAGAGGGGATCAGGTAGTGTAATAACGAAAATGTATTTTCTATCGTCACAAGGATTTGATAAATAGATTTAAAGATGAATAAAATTTCACGTGACGCTTTCAAAAACAGACCGAACGGAGGGCGCGTACCTGGCAGTGAGGCTGAGGTTTCTCCAGGTCGCACGGCTCTGCTGCCTCATTGCTGCAGACCTTGTGATACAGCGAAGGAGAGGAGGAGGAGGACAGGCAGTTGGACTCGGGGGAGGTCAGCAGCTGTATGGCAGTGGAAACCAAACGAGCCTGGTCCCTCATGGCCAACAAGGCATCGCGGTCCTTCTGCCCCAGGCACCCAGAGAGCGGAGTCGTTGCCTCAGCGTTGTCCTCGATCTTCTTTTTCTGTTCGTCCATCTCCTTGGCATCGTTCTCACCACCCACTGGCTCTTTGCGATGAGGCGGGCTGACAAACAAGCAAGAGGGGACCTCTGTTATCGCCTATGTAGTCGTTACTGAAGACGATTTGTGTATCGAAGGAAATGTAAAAAAAAAAAGAAGTGACTAAAACTAAAGAGATAATTTGTAGTTTTGTTTCAGCTGATAATGCTGTTAAATGCAACAACTGAACGAAATTACATAGATGGGATGCACACTACATCTGCAAACCGATCGTAACTGATGTGTTCTTACTGACAAATATCTGGACAAAACATTTTGGCTGCTGATTCTCAGCTGAATCTCTGATGTAAACAAAAACATATAATCCGATAATACTGTGCAGATCATAGTTACAGGTCACTGATTAAAGGTTTGAAAGTGCAACTAGAGGATACAACTTGTTACAACATACATATCAGTAACTTTGGCTTGACACGATTTTAGATAAAATCCAGTGTCAAGGGTTGAGAAGCTTATTATCACATGCCATCACAGTGATACCAGACCACATCACAGCAGCTCTACAGTCCTTCCATCCCTTAGCCAGAATTCAAACGTGGAGAAGCAGCATTCAGCTTCAACGCTCCTCTAACATGGAAGACACTTTGAGAAAACCGCTAAATCTTCACGTCTTGTTTGGGCACGGCGGATGCGAATTGGCGTTTTCAATACTCTGGTACAACCCATCAAATGGTGGCATTTATGTTTGAGTTGTAGATTGTGCCTTTTTGAATAAATGAAATCATCAATGAAATGAACCAGCTGAACCACTGAGTTCCTGCAGGTCAAGGCTAAAAACTTGTCTTTGATGAGCAGCATGTGGAACATTGGTCAACAATTTGATTTTGACGATGACATTTGATCAAATCTAATGTTTGTTGCTTGTTTTGTAATTCATTGATATTGTTTGTATGGTGCATAGCACTTTGACCTGCCTTGCCGCTGAAATGCGCCATACAAACTGACTTGACACAATAACAGCATGCTGAAAGAAGCATCGGAAAACGATATCCAGACATACCTGAGAGGGAGGCACTCAGCCGAGTCTCCGGCTTCTGCATCTGTCTCCAAAGCCAGCCTCAACGAGGAGGAGGAGGACGAGGAGGAAGGAGCGTGGTACGAGGCGAGATCGCAGCGCTGCAGGTTGGACAGCAGCACGCGGTTCTCGTACTGCAGCTTCTTCAGTTTCCCGCTCAGCTCTCCCACCTGAAGCCTCGTCAGCCTCAGTTCCTCCTCGGGGGTCGGCGTGTCGGTGCTGATGAGCACGGCCCCGTCCTGGACCGAGTGGCTGTCGTTCAGCAGCCCGTCCGTCAGGGACATCAGCGACTCGGCGGACAGCGCGGACGTCGCGGGCGGGAGTTCGGATTTGTAGCGGTTGATCTCATTCATCAGCAGCTTGTTTTGCTCCTCCATCTCGATCAGAGACCTCCTCAGCAGCTCGGCCTCCTCCTCCACAAACTGCAGGTGTCTCTGGAGCTCCATGACGTTTTCGGACGAGGCCCCTCCGCCAAGCACCACGGCCCCTCCGAGCCCGGCCCCTGGACCAACGCTGGAAAGTTCTTGGTGGCCGTCTAGGAGTAAAGACAGTCGTTTCAGAAAAAAACTTGGAAAAAAAAACAAAAAAAAACTGTCGACAAAATTCTGAAAGAGAAAGTATTTAAGATTTAAATAGATATAATAAAGATTTTCACATGAGGAAACAGCTGACAGATTTTAATTAACAGTTCTAAAATGTGTCCTGGCACCTCGGCTGAACAGCATAGGATGGCAAAACGGGCAAAACAGGGGGAAAAATTGCTACTGATGTTAACAATGTGTAAATAATTGCACAGTCAGTGATGAGAATGTGAGGTTTAAGTTTCATCTATTGGTGATGTGTGTACCGTATGCAAGATGTGCAATATTACTATGTCAATTGACATGACTAAATGTTTCCTTATTTATTGTTTACTTTTTAATCGAAGGAAATAAAATAAAATGAACAACTAATAGGAGTAGCCACCTTGTGAGCCCTTCATTTCGTCCATTTCGGCTCGGAGTCCCCTGTTCTCCACCTCCAGCTCCACGATGCGTCGACTCAGCAGGTTGGCCTCCTCCTCCACTAGCTTCAGGTGAACTCTGACCTCAGCTTCGCGAGTGTGTGGAGAGTCGGCAACCTGAGACGAGTCAAACAGGGCAAACAGTGACCTCAAGCGTCTCGACGGATGTTTGCCTGAAAATGTTTAGCTGAGAGTCTGTTTGCGTCGCTCGCACTGTTCAGTGCTTTCTTTTTTAACTCATCTGGTATTTATCCCTGCTTTGTCGTGATAAATGTTGTTAGTAAACCGTGTTGTCTGTTCAGATGCTTTTGAAGATTTTAAGGAAAATAAAAAGTTAATACATGCACATACAAGCAATTAAAATTCTATTGAGTTGTTAAGAAAAAAAAATCAGTTTAATAAAATACAAAAAGTTTGAGTTTAGCTTTAAAGTGCTTTGGTGGTTTTTAAAGCAATGCAACTTTCCCTCTGCAGGGTTTTTCTCAGGCACACCCACCGGCATATAATGACCACATTGGCCTCTTGAGTGTTTTGTGGGAAGAAAAGAAATGCAATAGTTTACCACTATAATACACTAATGCTGTAATGAGACTGTTTACCAAACCACAACTTGTACAAAACAGCCAGCAAAGACGTAACATTGTTTATGGAGTTCCCACACATTTAAAATGCTAAACTTTTCCAGATACAATTTTTCTTTGTTGTCAGGAAGGAAGGAAGGAAGGAAGGAAGGAAGGGAGGGAGGGAGGGAGGGAGGGAGGGAGGGAGGGAGGAAGGAAGGAAGGAAGGAAGGAAGGAAGGAAGGAAGGAAGGAAGGAAGGAAGGAAGGAAGGAAGGAAGGAAGGAAGGAAGGAAGGAAGGAAGGAAGGAAGGAAGGAAGGAAGGAAGGACGGACGGATCCAACAACAGAAAATTATCATGGGAGGCAAAACAAAAGGAAAGAAGAAAGCAGGGAAAGATGGATGGGCAAAAGGGAAGGAAGAAAGGACAGAAGACAGGAAGGTCACAGCAAAGAGAGAAAAACAGGGAAGGAATCAGAAAAGTCTAGGAGGGAAGGAAGAAAAGAGGAAATAAAAGCAATAAATAATGAAGGAAGGACAGATGAAAGGACATTCAGAGTCTGGAAAAACAAATATTTTTCAACATTCTTATTTTCTGTCTCCATACTCAGACCTGGAAAACGCGGATGTTAAATTCCATACTTCTCCAAACTGAGTTTACAACTATTTACTACTCATTAGGGTAAAAGATAATCCTCCATGCTTCCTTTTCATATCGTGCAGCTAGCAGCCTTTGAGTCCTCGTGGTCCGTCCTCCTCTCACCTCCTCCACGGTGAGCGAGCTGTTGACGTCTCCGTACAGAGACCTGTACTTGGCCAGCTCCTCCTTCATGGCCTCGCTGTCCTTCACCAACTTGGTCAGCTTCTTGCACATCAGGGCCGACTCCTCTTTGGCAAAGTGGAGCTGACACTTCAGGTCTGAATTGTCTTCCTGGAGTGACATGACAAGAGGGAAGAAAAGCACTGGGGTGACAACGACAAAGACGCTACGCTCCCTGATGGCAACTCCCAGTAAATTCTGTTTCTGATTCATGGTCGTGTAAAAATGTAAGACCACCACATCGTTTACCAAAACGTATCGCTTGAATCACTTGTGCTTGTGGTGCCGTGGAAAATACATCCATAAAAATAAATAATAATAATAAAAAAATAAATAATAATAATAATAATTACACACCTACGTGTATAATTTAATGCCCATGGAACATCACAGCCAGTTACTCATCAAACCTGAGTGTTTACCATTTTACAGAGAAAGGAGTTGCATATATAGAGAAAGGCCCTTCATGCAGTTTGTTAGACGGGGAGGAACAGACAACCTGACAGCACAGATATACACAAAGCATGGCACAACAACAACCTGACCAGTCAGATCACTTCAACCACAAGATTGCTCCTCTTTGAGTCTGTAGCATTTAAAACTAGCAAAACGAAGTCCTGAGCTTTATGAACTTCAGCGCTTTAGATATCTTCACGTCGTCTTGGACGAGAGCAAAAGCCTCTCCGACAAACTCTTTAAACTTTAAAGGAAGACATTTCCGAAGCTCTGTCTGACCGACATGTGGACCGAAGCCACTAAATGGTGAGGTCGGAGTCCTGCTGCGTTTGTATTTTGCTTGAATTACAAGAATAAAAAGCTCTTAGGGGGGAAAACATCAGCAAACACACTCATTAGTGGTTTGTCTCAGACGTCATCTATCATCTGCAGAGACTATTCGATACCTCGACGGCGAGAGGAACATAAATGTGCTGGCAAATTGTCGAGGAAACGTTTAGTTCGGCCTTCTTGTTTAAAAGGGAAAAAAAAAACTCTTAAATTTGAACCTAAATGCATCTTTCTCTCATCCCAAACCCGACTGCTCTTGCTGCAGCTGACCTCAGGTGACCGAGTGCACACATTCCCCAGCAGCAGCTCTGTGGCTGTTTGTTTTACAGCCCGTGGAGCGCTTCCAACCACATTAAACGAAGCGAGGGCAGCTGAATCTACAGCCATTTATGGTATGTGGTTTGAGAGGGGAAGCCAAGGCACGTCTTGGCGGCGCAGCAGAGACTTTGGTGAAAAGAAATACCTGCAAACACTCAACGCGCTTCATTCTGCTGGGTGTTCACCTCGTACATGTGTGACTTTTCTGACCTGACGACAACAGCTAGTGCGTCCTGGGATGTTTCAAAGAGGGACATGATTTCTTTTGGTAGTGTTTGTCGAAGTGCGACTTCAATGATGCTGACAAGAGAGACTGAATATAGAGCAAACGGAGATTAAATTCTGTGTTGAAAGCTTTATCTGTCACAGCCAAAGCAAATTAAAATTTTGTAATTAGCACACTTGCAAGACAAAAAGAACAATCAGAAATAGAAAGGCAGAAGACATGGAGGACATTTGCGGACAATCATCACTTCTTGAACAGAGACACATTTATCAGCCATGTGCTCTGGTTGTGTGGCAGTCGTGATTTGGGGTTACAATACAATACAAGGCATCGTAGGACCAAAAATTAGCCATTCTTTACGTTTCTGAAGTTAAAACACTGATGTAAAACTTTTTAATTAGAATATAATGAGTGGCAGAGAAGAAGCACCAGCAATACCTTTGTAAAAACTAATTTACTTCTTGCTCACTTTCCATTCTGTGGTGTGTGTGGATGCATGCCGGATCAATGTCCATGTCTTTGCAGGTTTAAGTGGCTTTGGCTCCCGAGACAGCGGCGCGTTTCTCTTATCGATTATTCGAAGCACTCAGAGGAACCTCCCTCCAAAGCAGTGAGTGTGTTTCCCCCCTCCCCCCCATCCCAGTTAAAGCCTCACCTGTGGAGCAGGCTTCTTGTCCGGTTTGTTGCTGGACCGTGCTCCTCTTTTCTTCTGGGAGTTCTGCAGCAGAGACAGAATGACATTCTCATTAGCAATAAGTTGCACCTCTTCGATTCTGTTAAGAATAAAATCGGTCAGAAACAACAAGCATTAAGAGAAACGGCAGCAAAGAGGCTGCTGCTTCTGTTACTAAAAAAAAAAATCTTTGTTGTCTTCAAGATCTTTTATTGGACACTAAAGTGTGGGTCTAAGACAAAATGTGAAGAAAAAAATCTCACTAAATAGCAAAATGATAAATGTATCATAAGAGAGAGTCTTTAGTTTTTTTCACCAGGCTTCATGTCTGGCTCTTTTACATATTCATTTGCTACAAAAAACTGATATTTATGGGGCTCCAAAAGTACAATTTTAGAGATCGAAATTAGGGGGGAAAAACCAAAGGCAATGCTTGAGAAAGCAGACAAATTAGATTTCTCAAACCTTGCATATGAAAGTGAAGGAATCGTCAATAATTAACTATTTATGTTCCCCTCCTTTCTGCTTGTCTCTCTAACGATGCAAACAGAAATCGTGTGTCAATCAGAATAGGCAGATTTCCTGCATTATTAACACCAACCATTATTGGTGTTAATAATTATTAACACTTGACCAGCAAGCCAGAAGCTGAAACATCTGAACACACCATTTAGAAGTCATAAACACTCTTTGGTGTGGAGGTTCTTACTGCAGGGTGAAGCTTAAAGTTGGCCATTTGCCGCATAAGTGAGATGTTTAAATATAAAGCCAGATGACGTCCACAGAAGTAAGAAGCTATTTAAAAATACAGTTTATTGAGGGAATGAGACGGCAATACTTTCAGCAGAGGAATGCTGGGCAGAGGACAGCAAAGCTGCTCTGTTCAATCCGTATGAGCTTTCCATTTCTGGGAAAGCTCCCTCTTGATCTACATTCAGGAGGGAATACAGATAGAAGTAATGCTGGACACGGTAAACAAGATAACGACAAAATATATGATGCTAAACCCTTGTAAAACAGGGTTTATTTTACTATAAAGACACAAAAGATACTAAATTGGAAAGGTGATCACTTTAAAACAACTGCCCCCCTATAGAAGGGTCATAATCCCTTCTTTGCTACTAATATAAACAATTAATAGCTACTAAAAGGGAAGGTATTAACACATTTTCAATGTTGTTTTTCTACCTTTTTTTGTAACTGTTTATGAGAAATTGGAATAAGCCCAAATTTGTACAAAAAGTTTACCAAAAAAAAAAAAAGACTGGAAAGTAACCTCAATGCTCTGATTTGTGATGTTGCATTATATTATTTTTGACAGCTAAAAGCTTTCCCTACCTGATCTCTGATGAAGAAGTGCCACTTCAGTTTTCATTTTAATGAAAGTGCTTCTAACAGGAAGCCAAACTGGGAAACCTAAGCTGTGTTATTCTTCTCCTGGCCTTGGTTAAGACGTCATTGCTATGGCGATGCTGATCAATCCCATGGCGATCCTAATCACTGCAGGGCCGCTGATAAGAGCGCGGACTTACAGCGCTGAGGTGGAGGTAAGGCCTACAGAGATGCTGACACACACACACACGCACGCACGCGCGCGCGCGCACACACACACATACACACACACTGTCTGTTCATCCAAGCATTTGTTCTGCCCAGTGAATCAGACTCTAATCAATCATCATTCCTCCTCTCAAAAGGCAAAAACAAACCTTCATCATGCAAACACACACTGCACATACTCTGCAGTGCAAGTAACCAAGCTTATCTGGCTCAGCACGTTTCCATGGAAACAGGCTACTCTCTGTCTCTCCCTCCCTCCCTGTCAGTCTCGCTCTCTGGAACTCATCAGCAACAACAAAAGGAGGAACGGAGAGACAGGTGAAGAGGGTCGAGCAAGAGGGAATGGCAAACAGCTGTTTAGATTATGATGGAAACATGAAGTTAAAATAAATCTCCTTCGTCATGATCAGAGGAACAGCAGTTAAATCAGCACAGGGGCTTTTTTTGTCTGGTTCTCCGTCTCGCCATCGGTCTCCACCTGCTCTTTCTTCTTCACCACCTCATCCTCCAACAGAAAGCCCGATTCCAACCACTTAACTTTCCATCTCCTGCTGGGGTGTCCTCACCATCGCCCGTCCCCTCAAACCCACTCGGACACCAGTTTGTCAGGGGGCAAACGGGCTATTAGAGGCCCCGAACCCATCAATACGACCGTCCCCTGATAATGGAGCCATCGATTCTGGCAGCACTCGTGTGGGAGCTGTCGGGTCGGACTCTCGGCTCGGCTCTGAGACTCTGGCAACAAATGGAAAACTGCTGGTGGATGTGCTATTAGAGACATTAGTGTACTTGTTTAGGTACCACAGCTGGACTTAAACAGCCTTTAACAAATAAGTTGATTTTTTGTTTTAAATATTAATAATAAAAGTACAAATATATTTCACTTGAAAGCAAAATAGCTAACTTCTCTACACATTGAGCCATTGGTGATATTCATTTAAAACTTTGAATGCATGTAAATAAAAACATTTACTCCTCTTATATTTGAATCCACTTTATTTTATGCTGAGACACAAAACACAACAGGCCTGTGACGGGAACCCGACTGAGGCATCCTTCCTGCAAACTAGACTTTGTAGTTTTCTAAACCTGCACTGATTTTCTATGAGCAGCGCGCCAAGAATAAACTGACTGACCGGTGCGTGGAGCATACAGAAAACTAGACTTTACCATGACAATTAAACAGCTCAACAAGATTTGACACAAGATGCTGACTCAGCGTGCCAAATGCTTTTCCTGAAATGTGTCGCAGTTCTCTCAAATTCACAGAGTGTCTGCAAGATGCTGAAATGGCAGAAACGGTTTATTTTTCTCAGTCTGTGAAGGAACCGTTTTAAAGATTAAGACTTTAAAATACATTTTTTTATTTATTTTTTTTCCTCTTTACTCCTCTTGTAAAGAGGAACATGACTGCAGGTCTGGAAGAGAGACACTTACACCACATTATACATCATTTCCCATAGATTCTCTATAGGATTTGGGTCTGGTCTATAGACTGAGTTATTTTAAAACATAATATGCCTTGATCTAAACAATTTCGACATCCACCTCAGAGTCATTTGCAGCCACTAGCAGTTTTTCTTTTTTCTAGAACTGCTGAGCTTTCATCGATCTCCCCATCACCTCTGACAGCTTCTCTTGCCCTCCTGAAGAAAATCATCGTCGTGACCAGAACGCTTTCCTCCACATGTTGTAGCAGTAGATACTCACACCTGTCGCACCTGTCCCAGCATACTTTGCTCCAACGTGGTGTTTTCCCTCCCACAGAGTTCCTGTTTTTAGTTTACTTAACATATGAATAACACATTATTCATATGTTAAGTGTCTAAAATCACTTAACATATGAATAATGATGTAAAATTAGGGCTGTTGTAAACGAATATTTTAGTAATCGAGTAATCTATCGATTATTCTTACGATTAATCGAGTAATTGGATAAAAAAAAATTATAAAATGAAATATTGGTAAATCTGGCATAATACCGGTGTTACTATCAGATATCAATATCAGTCCAATTTTTCATATTTGAGCATCCCTAACAGTTGCTTTTTTGTAGTTTAGAAAACTAACCTGTAACAATAATAGCTCACTTTCTAAGTTAACCAGAAGAAAAGTTATAGAAAAATCTGAAATTATATTGAATTTAATAACAAAGAGGCAGGCTCACAAATATGCTTATAAAAAATGTCTACAATCCAGCTTTTAGTTTATGTATTCATCTTCAGTGAGTTTAATAGATTAATTAAACTCACCTTGCCACCTAACCTGTCACGCTTTGGGTTTGAAAATACGGGAAATGCCGCCTGGAGTGGGAGGAGAGGGCGAATGAACGAACATGGGGTGGAGGGGAGGAAATAGACCAGCGGACTGACGAACCGTTAGACCGGGGGACGAACACGGGGGGAAGCAATACGGGATATTTACGACACCTTCACTGGTCACACTCAGAAACTCATCTACCAGCCATGTACGATGCGCTCCGCCACCCGTTTCTTCAGACCGGGATATGAAATTTATTGTGCGGTTCGTCGGTAAAGCTACATTTACACGGTAAGCATCAGCTACTCAGCCGCCCGCCCTGTTCAGGCTATCCGCTCACCTCAGCGCTCTTCCCGCCGTTCGCTTTCAACCAGCAGCCCCGGAGGAGAAATGCTGCCGTACTCCAGGCATTCCCCCAGTCATTTTAAGGTCGGGCATTATCATCAATCAATAAAATCCCCACGGGCCAATCTTGAAAATTGGACTTTATGCCGCTGAGACTTAGCTTTTGTCAACAACTCAGAGGCGGAAGTGAGAGCTTCGCGCAACGCAAATGAAGTCCCGGCCGGAACACGGTGCGCTAACTAATAAAACATAAATTAACGAAGCTTCGAGGCAGGTAAATTTTCCTCGAGGAATTTTAGTAATCGAGGTACTCGAATCATTCGAGGAATCGTTTCAGCCCTATGTAAAATCATAATCAAATGTTTCCTCCTTCCTTGTCGACCTTACGGACAGATTCCAGCATGAATAATCCTCCTTAAAATAACCAATCTGTCCTGTGGTTCAGCTGGGCCTTTTCATAAATAATATGCCGAAGCAACACTGAAAGTGTACTGGGGGCTCTTCATAATTTATCGTGTGGAAGCCCACACACTGTGACCAGAGCCCAGCTCTCATGTTTCTGAGACTGCAGATCTCCAGTTACGCTGCGGATAAGATAGCGAGTTGACTTGCGTTGCTCTCTGATAAGATATTCAACAGCTTCTGAAGTACCCTCCCCCCTTTGGCTGTCTGTCCCTGCAGTGGAGATCGGTCTGCAAGAATTTATTTTCATATCTTTCACGACAACTAGATTCTAAACCAATACAGCAGACATGATGGTGGAAGGAGAGGTGGAGGGTTTTTGTGAAATCATTGGCAGAAAAGACTTAGTACAAGATTAAAAATAACTGAACTTGTGGAAGAAGGAAAAGAACCGGATGGTTCAGGGAAGCAAACAAATGACAGAGTCAGAAAAGAATGTGGAAATAAAAAAAAGACTTAATTTCTCTTCACAGTAGTGAGGACTCTCCTCTCCTCCCTCTCATCTGATCTGATCTGATGTGCGGTTCAACCAGCCATAACACACAGGGCAGGGCAGGACAGGGTTGAGTAAACCAAGGAGATCAGATAAGAAAACAAAACAAAAAAAAAACTCCCTGCAATATGAAAGTAGGATGGTGAAATATGATGACATGGAATCAATAACAAACACAGCCAAAGCAAAAACTGTGAATATGCAAGTATGAAAACGAACCGTCAACATGAAGAGCAGCGCTAAATTAAAAAAAATAAATAAAAAATGTTCAAGCAGTCAAAACAAGAGAGAAGTTTAGAGGAAAAAAACAACAACAAACATTTATTCTGAAGATGTTCAAGTTGATCCAATCGAGTTGGGTTTTTGATGGACTGGGGCAAAAGATTTCCCAAAGAGAAAGCGGAGATACGGTTTGTCTCACTGGGAACGACAATGGATGAGAATCAGAGAGATCGAGAGGAAGCGGAGCAGAAATCAGATTTGATTCTATTATACAGACACATGAACCAACCAGGCATGAAATCCAGAGAGTCGCATGCAGGGAGAACAGAACCTCTAAGTTCGAATTAGCCTGACAGTGGATGGCTTCTTCTTGATTTACAATTACGGTGGCTTAAAAAAAGTACAGATACCCTCTGTGCTTTTACTCATTCATGTCATGTTCAGCCATAAACCTCAATCTATGTTATGGTGCATAACTGTGAAGTGGAAAATGTGTGTGCATGTGTGCAGATAATGGAGAAATTAAAAAAGAATTTGGCTAACAAAGCTTTGCACTAACACACACTCCATCTTTGTCTCCGTCAGGCGAAGGTTTGGTCTGAGAAACAGGACACCGGCATATCAGCATTACCATTACACACAATGGGACAAAGATTCGCCACAGCGCAGCCACACAATGGTTGCATAACCAGCGTGTGTGCTGAATGTGACTGCGTGTGTAAGATTAAACCGGATGGTAGCAGATAGAAATGGATGATTGACAGATCAGAGGAAGGGCGATAATTACACCCCACTGACCATTAGGGAGCAGCAAGGAAAAATCAAACCAGCAGTCTTTTTTTTTTTTTTTGCCAAGAGTGTTCCACCCCCCCCAAATAATCTTTTAGCAAAAAAAAAAAAGGTGGTGATTTTTTTAAATGGCTTAGGCCATAATTTTAGGAAGGTGACAGCGTTGTAAAACGACTAAATTAGTATATTTGGAAAGGTGCTGGATTATTATGTGGTCGGGGAAAGGATTTACGTGCGACAATAAAAAAAAATACACATCCTGCCATTTGCCACATGAAGTGATTGAAAAAGCACAGACTGCTTAAGCTACACAGTGCACAAACCCTAACATGCTATTTATTCTCAGTGAGAGATGTTAAGTAGCTCCCTGCAGTTGTTTGCAGGCAAAGCGAAGCGGCTCAGCGCGCGTCAGAACGCAAAAGATAAGAGGGAAGCAACGCCAGTGTTTTCCCAAATCCCCAGGCTTCTCTGCTCATTACTAAACACACACATGCAAACACTCCACTTCCACACCGAGCGCATTGACACACAGTCTGTCATACGCCCATCCCGCTAATGCTGAGGTGGGAAAATAATCAGCCAGTTTGCTATCAGCTCCCGGAACATCAGATCACTTTGGATGATGCAGAGTGAACTGAGAACCAGAAATGAAATGTACCAAAATACCCAATGCAGAGGTTTCAAAGTGTTGTATCAGGTTAAATGTTGCATATCAGCAAGCAAGGCATCTGGTTTGAATGTTTACCCCCCTATTTATGAGCTCTGCAAGAAAGAAATTATGGTAATAAAATTAAAATGGGAGAATGCAGCAATCCTGGACTTTACGGGGGAAAAAATGTTCATGAGAAGTACAAGAAAAACTACATCTGATAAAAGCTGCACACAAATGTTTAAATAGCAGCATCTCCAGCATGATGTACCTACTTAAAGATAATTGTTTTTTTTTGTTTTGTAAGAGAACTTGGAAGAAAACTCAAACTTGGGCAACAAACCAGAAAGCGAGCAGTAATAAACGCAACTCCCTCCGAAGAGCAATGAGTTCATGTTTGTGTTTTATTTTTGGAGTTGAATACTTTGAAGGCAGAAATAAAACAATTCCTTCTGTGTTCTCGTCACAGGAGTGGAGGTGTGAAGAGAGAGAGGAAAAAAAGATGGAAGTAAAAGATGAAAGAGCTAAAACGCGAGGAGAGAAAAACGCGAGGAGAGAAGAGAGGGAGAAGAATGTAATCTGAGTGCTTGCATTATGCAGAGAAGGGGGAGATGCACAGAGCGAAACATATCAATCAAACCGTTTCTGGCTACTATACTGTCTGAGACGTTAACTTCGTTTAGTTTTAACATCAGCATGAAACACCAACTGAGCTTCTAACTCATCAATGTGGTAAAGGGCTATTTCACAGCTTTCTTTGGTAGATGGACTTGTATCAGCTTAAACACTGAAATGAATAATTTTGTAGATCTGAACTGGCTAATCACAGCTTGTAATCTGTGACTTCTGTATTTTCATATTTCTATTTTGTTCCTTAAACAAACTACTTGACAACCATGTAGTTAAACTATCCGCTTATTTTTTGTTGGAGTTAAGTATTTTCATTTATTTCAGGCATATAATCAACAAACCTCACATCTAATTTAATTTGATTGCAAATTTATTACCTGAAAACCTTTTTAGAGAACCGTTCCCATTGAATTAAGCTCTGATCACAGTTTGGCCAACTCGACTCTTATAACATCTGACAGATTGTGACTCCTGATCACACACATAGCAACTCAAGCCAGAAACCAAAACAACGCATGAGTTGGACAAAAACCTAAAAATTGAAATACAGATACACATTTGTTGATCCTTTTTGAGAGTTGTTTACTTTGACCAAATAAGAAAAAAGTCCATAACAAGACAAATGTTTTACCATTTGTCTTGTTCTTTCTTTACACTTCTATATTTGGATAAAATCAAATCTCACATTTTTCTAGAGTATTTAAGACAATGTAGGAACCATGTACATAAATCAGGTGGTTCCCCATCGAACATTCAGTCCTGACAGACTTGGAAAAATTCTAAAATGTATCTTTATGCCTTTCCTGAACTACAGTGACCATACAGTAACAGCTAATGTCATTCTTCAGATTCCTGTTCTTCTCAGTCCATCATAACGCATGTTTTAAGTTTTCCCACCATGAGGAAACAAGTGATGCAACAAAAGTGATGTAATTCAGCTCTCACTGTCTCGTGTGTGTGTGTGTGTACAAGCGCAGCCAAAGCCAACAGGCTAAATGCTCAATTAGCATAACATTAGCATAGCATTAGCAGAGCAACAAAGAGCCACTGGGCCGACTGGAAACGGATGTGTTACCCTGCATGCAGTTTCCAGAAAGAAAAATATAAACTCTTGCTTCTGTTGCTTTCATTTGTCACAAGTAATCACAGGCTGTCTGAAATATATGTAACCAGAGGAATAAAAAAATTAAAGCAGGGTTAGGGCGTTACAAAGAAAGAGAGAAGAAAATTGAGGAGAAAACAAAGAAAGGGGCAGACAGGAGGTTCCCTTTGTTACCAGGAGCACCGCTGCTCACTCCCAGCCTCTTCCATCAATCGAAAAGCTTCCGTTTATCTGCCAATAAGTGTGTATATGTTTGGGCCGTACGCGTGCGTGTGTGTGTGTGTGTCAACTGTGTGCTTCTTAAGGGCAGTGTGTTAGTGGGTAACCTTGAGAAGAAGAACACATTTCAAACACAACACGACTGCTTTGACTGAGCTGAATTATCCATGTGGTGAGTATACAGCCATCATCTGGGTTTAGCTGCCACTTTTGGTTCTCTACAGTTGTGAGGTAGATTTAAAATTCAATACTTTAAAAGTTTTATGATTCTCTTAATTTTTTCAAATAGTTAAAACATTAAAGTCCTACGAGCTCAGTGAGTTGGAGGATAAAGAAGAGGTCAGACTTTGTTTTATTAATATTTAATGCCATCACCTCCTCTATTCTGAGGAGCAAGCAAAGAATGCAGCATCCATTTCAATCTCCCCCTTATCCTCCCTACAAATACATGCATCAGCAACCACAGACCATGGTACGTTGCCGTGACGACAGCTTCTGCAGGCTGTCGCCAAAGCACACTGTTGGCAGCACATTAATGAGAAGACAGAAACAGGAAGAGGAGGAAGGACAGTAAATGGAGAGGGGGTAAGTGTTGGCGGACGAACGACAAGCGATGAGAGAGGAAAGAAAGGAGGACTGAAGGAGTTGAATCAAAAACAAAGTCATGAGTCGGGATTTGAAAATGTCCAGACATTTGTTTTGTTTCTTCTTATTGTTTTCAGAAAGTGGGAGTAAAATCATCTAAGCGTATCTCCGGAAAGCAATCAGCTGATCCCGATTTACATGATTAAACATCAACAGTAACCTGAAAGCCCGCTCTGTGCATTCAGCGTTGGACTAACAACCATGCGATAACGACAGGGCGTAAATAAGGAAAAGGCTCACGGAGGGAGATGAGGCTCATCACAACAATACAGCCAGTCCTCATAAAGTGTAAAACTGTAACCTCAATATTGACACAGAATGAATTAAAGACCTAATTGAAGGGTGTGAAATGTTTACGGCCACACTTTCTGCTCTTTCATTAAGCTTCTTCCTCTACTTCCTTTTGCAGCGAGACAAGGGAAACAGTGTTCTTCTGGGCGAGCTTAAGAGTAACGATAGTTCGCCCTGCGGTTCAACTTTCACAAACATGATTTACTGTTCAACATCACTGCACATTATTGTGAACGTGCGAGCCTTTTATCCCCTTCAGCCATCACAACAAGCAAAACCGAAAAGATTAGTAATGATTGTCTGCATCTGATTTCCTCAAAACTAAACAAAGAAAAAGATCCGACAATAATGAACAAATTACCCCATTTACAGCTAAATTCACAGACGGCAAATTCTTTAAGTTGTGTTGCAAACATTTTTACCCAAATGTTTTCGTACAGTTTAATGTATCACCATTAGGGTTTCTGAGTCATTTAAATCTCAAAACTAGCGAGTTTTCAAGACATTCGCTGTGCCAGTGTCACCAGCTGAACGGTTTATTTGAAGGGCTTAAAGCAGCAAAACCTTTCTTTCGTCTAACTAAAGCTGATGCCGAAACCAGGCGTGGTAAACCAGATTTTCAGATGCCTAAAACTGACAAAACACTCACTTTTTAAAAATCCAGATCGAGGTTTGTTCCTGAGGTTTCTCGTGTCACTTGAAAGAGTAATGGTTCCTACTGGGTTGTTTGGGGGTTGACAGATTGCTGCAGCAAGGTAAAGCACTGAGCCTAATGTTAACATGCTTATGACTGATAGCTCTAATAATAGCTTAGTGGGTAAGAATTAATAACCAAGTGGCTGAGAAAATGGATTACAGGAACGTGACAGACTGAGATTATTCTGCCGGCTATGATTAGCTGGTCTTAGCATGTTTACTAACTGTAACAGTATTTTCTATTTCACTCAGTTATCACCTGTGTTCATCTGTACTTATGAAATCTAGACACCTGATGAACACACTTTACATTAAAAAGCACGTGCCTGTACAAAAAAAAAAAAAAAAAAACATGCTGCTTTTGATATCTTGAAAACTAAAATAGTCAAGAAGTTAATTTTAAAATGTCACCCTGCAATATCAATACAGGGTTACACAAACACATCTCCCCCTCCATGCCTACTTCACACAGAGAAACCATATGTGAACGCAACACAGCAACACACAGGGTCTCCATCTGGTGAGTGTGACACTGTGGACGTCCCAGCGAAGCCCAGAGCAGCCCCCTTTTAGACGCTATAAATAGAGAGCGTCGTGTGCAGTTCACACCTCCCTGCTCCCTTTCTGTCAAACTGAGCTTTGTTGATGCTTTCTGACAAGGAAGCGGCATCTAATGAGTTGAAATCTGAAGTTAACCTCCTGTTCCTGAATTGCAAAGATTAGAATGAGTCAGAGTCTGAGATCTTAAAAGACAAAAGAGGAAGACGCCTCATGCAAGTGCCAGATGTAACTGTAACAAGATGACAAAAAATAAAATAAAAAAATCCTCAGATGCTTCAGGATTATACTTGGTCCGTCCAAATATGGCAACCCCCCCCCCCCAAAAAAACTGTATATAATTTGAATGCTCTATCTCCATTCTTAGACATGGTGGTGGCAGTATCATGTGGTTCATTGGAATTGACATGGAAGATGTTAATTTTACAAATCCAGTAAAATGTATAAAAAAAACCTGGTTGTAATATGAGAGTGAAACGTCCATGAGTCTGAATTGAATTTACTACAATAATCTAATATATAAAAAAAATAAATAAATCTTGCTACAATAGTCAACATTTTGACAGTACACAGCTTTATTTATGTTTCAAACAGGCCTCTTTTCCTTATTTGTGCCAACACATGCAATACATGCAAGGGTAGCTTAGACACCCTTGCATGTATCTAAGCTACCCCTATTTAGATCCATGCATGGGCTAACATGCATGTCCACAAACTCACCCTTCTGACCTGCATGTGGCTGGTAGGAAAGCGTGATTCACAAATTTAATTAGTCAGAATATCTTGTCACGCGCCGCCTTACACCTGACAAACACACAAGGCAGCAGTGACAGCTGCTAGTTTTTCACAGGGTGCTGCATAAGAAAGAGTGAAGTGGAGCACGTATGACAGCAAGCTGACTGGGTCCTTCGGTAATTGGCAGTTTGAGCTGCATCAATGTGTGTGTGTGTGTGTGTGTGTGTGTGTGTGTGTGTGTGCGTGTGTGTGTGTGTGCGCGCATCACATCCAGCTGCAAATAGTCTCCTGGATAAAGAAAGCTGCAGATACATTAAACACTATCAATGACCACAGACGTAGTAATAAATACTGTGTCAAACATTTGGCTAATAATTATAACTTTGGTCAATTAATTAGAGTATATTTGATTTAAGGTACAACAGATAAAAGACAGATAAGCCCCGAGTCTGTCATAAAAGCCAACGCGCTGAACCTGGTGGTGCTTTAAATAATAACCGCCTGTTTTATCTCGGTGAAAGCAGAACAATATCCGGCGCTGGCAGACATAAAGGGCTCGGCTGACCTTTACATGTGACTGACAGTTCAAACACAAAGACCAACGCGTTCACCACACACACACGAAGCGTAATTTCAGCAGACACTCATGACACTCCTAATGTAAACGGCGTGGCCCCACAACTCATCTTGCTACTGTGGCGACGTCTATACAGCAGAGAGAGAGAAAAAAAAAAATCTTTTTGTAGAAGTTGAAGTAGTTTTTGTTTTATTTATTTGTGGTTTAGTTTTGGATTTTAAAAAAATCTTCCAGTACCAGTGTTAAGTTTTTGGGGGTTTTTTTGTTTTTTTTTTTAATAAAAAATAAAGTTTAATGATGTTTAAGAGTGCTTGAAAATGGTTTCAAAACAACATTATTATTTATTGTAGTAATTGCGTGGGCAATTTATCATCCAGATCCAGATGCTACAGCTGTAGGGTTGTTTTTCCTTCATAGACCTTTGAGATTTTGTTGGAGAAAACTGAAAACGACACACCAGTGGGTCTTTGTACAGAATAATGATCTACAGTAGCAGAAGTTGTAATAAATCCTCCTTTGTGACCATCTCAGTCACAATACTGTAGAAAAACTGTGGAACAGAAACTGTCAGTGATCCCTCTACCTATGTGCGTTACTGCGAATCGCAACTTTTTCAAAACGAGAAAAAATAAATACAGTATTTTTTTCAATTCTTTTGCAGTAAAATAAAACATGATCATTTTAAGTATTTTTTACACGTCTTTGTCAAGGGTGTCAAATCACGTGTCTTCCTCTCCATCTTCTGGGTTTCGTTCCCTCTCTTTCACAGCATAAAATTAGATCCTAGAGACCATAATCGTGTTGTTGTCGGTGATAACAAGCGTCTTAGATGAGCACACGCTTATGTGTCATCCTTTCACGCCAGCTGGGACACATCTGTCTTCAGAAGTTCATCACAGGGCGCTAAACGCATCCCTCTTCTTCCTGCCACCCCGTTTGTTCCCTTCGTTCTCCTCGTGGCCCTCCTTCCATCCCACTCCAGCGATCCTGGAAATCGCATGTTGACAGGAAATCAAACAGGATATGACAGGTTGATTGGAGGCCTAACTTCTTGCTCCGAGCGAAAAGAGATGATGAGATGCTGTCTTGTCCGTAATCGTTTTCGCTGAAGGGCAGAAGCTGTGCCTTTTCCAGGAGTTTAAAATGTGTGAAAACAGTTAAGGGGAGGGTGTTTTTAATGAATTAATTGCGATATGCAAAGCAAATGCTGTGTGTTGCGACACAGTTTGACCTGATTTTATCCAGTTAGAGAGGCGGCGGCGGTCTGGTTATAAAAACGACCAAGGCAGATGCTGACCCTGGCACAGAATCAAACACAAATGAACACAGGGCTTTTAGCTGTTAGCTTTGGGTGAAGGAATGAGCTAAATGTGGTTTTAAAAGGCCGGCTTATCGACTCGCAGCATGGTGGAGGTTATTACACAGAGGGGGATGAGTGCAGGATGGACGGCGCTCCTGATAGCTGATAAGCAACCGAACAAAGAGGCAATCATACAGGGTTGTTGTGTGGCTGTTGCTGTCTGGTGACCAGATTTAGAAGCTACAGTTGTAAGCAGGCTAAACATAAAGTACAAAAAAAAAAAAAAAACACATAAGAGTGAAAAAAGACAAGAAGATAACTACACGGTTTGTGGAAAGTTATAGTCAAATGGAAAATATAAAGTAAGCAACCTGCTAAAACAAGAGACATTTTGGTTGTATCTTTTTTTTCTGAAGGGGTGAGCCAGTTTTATAAAAGAAAACACACATTCAGTGTTGCACCACTAGGGAGCTAAACCCAGAAATCTGCTCTCACTTGTTCCACATAAAGGGCGTTGGGTCATTTTCTGATTCTGTTGCAATATTTTTTTTCTGCGGCGAAGGCTCTGGCAGAGATTAAGACCCCTGAGAGGAAGACACAGAAATGCCCGTATGCGAGCGCTCCCACTCAGCCACTTGGACTCGCTCCACTGCTCCCATCAAATCAGTGCTGGGACCAACTATGTGGTGGCTATTAATTTTTGACCTCAGTGTGACAGACGAACACAAAACTGCATTACTGAACCTCCAGAAAAGTGCAGGGGAAACCCCCGGAGTGCCCAAAGAAAGCTCGGGGAGGGAAAGTACCACCAAACACTCATAAATCCTGGGAGAAGCCGACCTGTCTGCGCTTAATGATCAATTCACTCTACAGTCAGATACCTTTTCTTCTGTTTGGCAAGGTTAGAATAAGAAGCTAAAAGTTAGGAATGTTATTTAAGCCACTTGGGGATGACACGAAAAATTGAAATGTTTTTTTAGCCACTTTTTAGAGATCAACCTAGCATGGCCAATTGGAGTTCGCTGGATTTCACCGTAGACATTTTTGCATGTGTGTTACACTCTGGAAACGTTAGTCAAAGGAACTCAGAGAGCGAGGAAACCCTTTTAGTAAATAGCCACTGTGGAAAAAGTACAGACTAAATTCTCATACTCATCTAAATAGAAATGATGCAGCTACATTCCTTTAGCATGCTAATTACATTTAGCTTTACAACTCTGACAACAACTTACAATGTTGCCGAGCTAAGGCTAATAAGTGCATTTTTAGCCAACCTAGAAGCATGTATAAAGTATATACAAGGTTTTTTTTTTAGTTAATCTTTATTTATCCAGTTATGCCCTTCAAGACCAGATATCTCTTTTATAGGTGAGACCTGGCCAAGACAACATCAGCTTCCTTAAAAAACTGCCAAGATATTCCCATATTTTTAAAATCTCTCAGCGTAACAAGGGCATGAAGTTGAAGCTCAGATTGTAAATTGTTCCAAACATGAGGTACAGAAAACCTAAAAGCTTTCTGGTCCAGGTCAGTTTGTACTTTTGGGAACAGCAAAGATTGTAAAACATCCATAGATCTAAGCTTGTAACTCCCATGTTTCCTTATTAAGTGACAAGACAGATAAGAAGCAGTAGCACCCAGAATAGTTTCATAAATAAACGCATACCAATAACTGAGCCATCGAATATATAAAGATGTCCAGTTAGCTTTAGAGTACAGCAACCATATTTGCTCCCCTGAGGTTTTTTGTTTGTTTGTTTCATGAAGTTAAGTCAACTTCACAGTTTCTTTTAACTGTAATCACACACGGTGCACGTCCAGAGCCTGCTAGGCTGCTGGGGATGTTTGTGCTAATTATGAGAAGGTCTATTTGAAGGAGCAATGGAAGCTATTTGTAAAACAGGCCATGGGGACATTTCATATCCGCCTCATATAATTAATGGGCAGTTGACTCATCAGTTTTCTTGAAGCCCCGCTTATTTCATTTCCACCCGTGCAATTATGCACGACTATGCCTTCCCGCTGGATTTAGAAAAACTGAAATCTTTTTTCAGACAGTGAAACTTCTCATCGGCTACAGATGGACGAGTGAATGAACTGTAACAGGGCTGGCTGGTCATTTAACCACTGATGGTTCGGCTCTGTGTCACGATTCCCTTCAGTGTCCGTGTTTTCACCCTGATGACCCAAGACATTCTGTAAAAAAAAAAAAAAAAAAAAAAAGTTGAAGAGGACAAACCCTCAGTAAGCTGACCTTGACAATCGACCACTTTCAAAGGATTTGCTTTTCAGCATCACGCACAGGCCAGGTACGGCAAACTATACAGCTTCAAGAGGCATGAAATGTTTTTGAAGTTCAGCCCAGATGAGTTAAAAGCAAATCCACTGAGCGCTTGTTTGCCAACTCCACAGAACCAGTTACTCTTTTTTCTTCGTCTCAAAGAGGAATACACACTGTGAGTGGTGTTTTTATTTTTAGGACCATTTTACGTTTAAAGACATATATTAACATGCTGATTCTTCTTGTAACAGCTCTGTCCAGTTTATGTTTATTAAGCACTGACCTGGCATGGGGGTAAACTTTAACAATTCTGATTTAAATGATTTCAAAACATGTTTTCTTAATTGCAAAGTTATTTTTACAGAGTTCTCGCAAAATAATATATAAATCAAACAAATGCTATGTCAAATTATATGTAAAATTTGAGCATTTCTACGACTATGTTGAAAACTGATGGGTGAAATCTCCACATACTTACTAGATATTGTTCTAATGTGTATCTTGGATGCTCAACAATCAATGCTAACTTACAATAGCTGTTTTAGCTAAAGGAGCACTCACGTTTCCAAATTCGCCATTTTTACAAACTTATTCACAATATATTTCGAGTAGATGGTTTATTTTGGAAGAGAAATCTGAGAGAGAAATTGCTTCAAGTTTGAAATATGAGCTCACTTCTAGCCGCAGACTGGGCCAATAAAATGATAGTTAGGATCTGTCCACTGATGTGCTCAAGCATAGTCATTTTTATCAACACTTGTAATGCAGAAAAATTCAACATAACATAATATATACATCTCCTTCCTGCAGTGCTTTATCGGTGTGGTCATGTTTTCCTGGTGAAAATGCGATCTCTGCAATGTTCCTTGGATGTCCTCTAGAGCAAAAAGGACAATCATAAATCGTCTTTACTGTAGGATTACAGAGTCATCCAGTCCACTGAGCATGTCAGCCCTCTCACACCAACAAAACCCGTATGATATTAAGTACCTAAATTCTCATTTTACAACCCACTTTCTGATACCTCAGCTACTTCACCTTTATTGCTGTTCTCTAGTCTTCACACTTTTTATAAGTGCTTGAATTTCATGCCTCTAGAATTTCCAAATCTTACTTGTCGGACCTCCAGCTGAAAAAAGAAAAGAAAAAAATGTCTTTTTGGGTTCAGTTTATTTCACTTTGTCCAGTATTTCAGCAAGCAGGAGTTTAAAGGTATCCCAAAGAAGTAAAATAAATAAAAACAGTTCATTGCCAGGAGAGTAGAACGTCTTTAACGTAGCATTAGCGTCAAGTAGCGTTTGGGAATAATGCTGCTTGATGCTTCCAACACAACATGAATAACTTTGGCTCCTCTTTTCTTTGTTCCCTCTTTAGCCCTATGTCTAAGAAGGTATGTGCAGCAATGCAACATTTTTCGGCAGAAATGCAACATCGTCCTGAGTGAACTTTAAAATGTGCTAAAAACTTTAAACAATTTAAAGTAGCAAACGTAGCGAGTTCTTGTCCTATGAAATCTTAAAGGTATAAAACACCGTAATATTTCTAGAGCAAAGTCTCTCCTGTGAAGTGCTATTCGATTGCTGGATATCTAGAGAAATAATTGTAAGAATATGAAGAAGGTGTGTGCTTTAAAAACTCCATGTCTTTGAAAACTTTACCAGTGAAAAGACTAAAAATGGGAGGACTTGCACTGATTACATGATTTAAAAACCTGGAATATTTACTCTATTTATTAAAACAGGGTCAAAAATGTTGAACTCTTGCTAAAATGCACATAACTGTGTGAGAGAGGAACTTTTTTAAACTACCTATAAAACAGGAGGCTTATTAAGACCCACTGTACTGTGGAAAAAACTACAAAAAGTCAGTAAATCTCAAAAATTCAAAGATGTAAATATAAACTCAGACAGTATTTTTCACAGAAAAATTCACTGAACACGAAACCGTCCCCAAAGCAGACTGAAACCACGAGACATGAAGTTCAGTCTAAACCTGAAGCAGGAACATGCTACGAAACCAGGACCATGAAGATTAAATTCTCGGCCACTGTTCCTGAAATGATTTATTTCAGTAAGGATCTAAACATCATTTCCTGCAGCAGAGCGAGGTCATACAAGAAAACAGTTCACTCTTTCTTCTTTTCATCAGTTCCTCTCCTCCACAGCTAAATACCAACACGGCCACATTTCTCTTTAGGCACAGCAAAGCATTCACATAATATCGTTCTCTTCTCTCCTCTGGCCAGCTCCAGATGCCCACAGCTCCTTTCTGCCCCATTAACCAACCAGTGACTGTTTCTGATCCGGGTGACTGGATGAGACTCCCCAACATGCCACAAGTGAACGACATCTCATATATCATTATCGGCGGTGTTGTTTGTCATCTTTAAAATATAACTGGATGTAAAATTACAGGAGTCAAACATACGAGACATATACAGAAAGTGAGAGCGTAGCTGAAAAACTGTTTCACATGTGCAGCTTTTGTAGCAGAGGAAATCCTGACTGTGCCACAGATTAAATCATTTCCACGATGAGCTCACACAGCAACAAGTCCATCACTATAGCAACAATACAAACAATCTTCTGATGATAATTTGCTGAAAAAGATTTATTTTTTTTCCTCTTCATTTAGATCCAGCCCTTCTCTTTCCTTGTCATTAACCACTCCTGTTTAAAAATCTAAATTCTCTTTCTGGTTTTGTGAAAGACTGCATGCTGCCGTTTTCTTCAGGCATGTTTCCTCTCGTTTGTCATTCTCATGCATTTGCTTTGTAGCTGCTGCCGTTTAATTTGTCATAATTTGTTTAATTATGATTTGGGATGCATTGTGAAGGAGCATCACTTTAAAAAAAAGTTTGAAATAGTGCAAATAAATCCAGAGGTGCTCCACTCAGGCATTCTAGGATTGTTCAAGGAATAAAGCACATAAAAAATAGAAATTTTAAAATATAAGACATGGATGGATGGTTGATGGAAATATCCCCAACTTTTATCTGATTTTTATTAATCTCATAAAGTGCAGAGAAGTGCATTTACTGATGCATTTATAGTTCAACGTGCTGCATAGGAAACAAACTGATTTGGTCGATTTTATTTATTTATTCACAAAACCTTCCACAATTGTTGCTCTAAAATAAAGCAGCAACATCAAATTACTCTCTCATTGTGTGGCACCTTTGCAAAAATTCCCTGACAGGACACGCATTTGCTTCGTCTCCTTTGAAGGACCACATTTTTTTATTTTTCATTTTTTGCAAAACAGCAAAAGCTGACGCTTCTTAAATTTCAAACAGTGAGTCTGCCAACCAGACATAAACACAAGTGCAGCACATTGCTCTGTCTGTGCAGAGCAGCACACAAACACAAGCAGAGTAACCATGGCAACCACAGTCCAGCCAGACTATAGTATCAGCGGGAGGTGCCAGCTACTCATTTTCCACGTCTCCATTTCCACATCATAACAACGGCCGGCAGCGTGCTGATGATGTCACCCCGCCTCGCCATGCAGCCGGGCGAAAAGCAGGGGGGGGGGGGGGGAGGCAGGGGGAGAGGACGAAAAGGAGGAGAAGAAAAAATAAAAATGAAACGATAGGAGGAGAACAGAGGAAGGGGGGAGGACAAAGAAAAGAGACGGAGAGCATAAAGGATCTTTCCAAACACAAAAGACAAACACAGACGCATGTTTTCACAAAGGACCTGCACCTGCAGCCTCATGGTAATCTCCCCACTGCGGCTTGCGTGGAGCAGAGCGCGGCCGCAGCACGACTTCTACACCCAGCAGAGCTCATACTTTTAATGCATCAACAATAAACTCCAGCATCCATCAGCCATTATAAGCAATAAACCATTAGCAATAAACACCAGCAGCGACAATGCAGCCTTCTCTGGGGGGAAACTGGCAAAGATCTGCGACCGGTTTTATTGCATCTTGATGTAAGTCGGGTTCTGTCTTAGTGCGCTTGTTCTGCCTCCTGAGTTATAAGCGATCAGAGTGATTGAGTGCGTGACGACGTCTTCATTTGCAGATTTTTCATTTTCAACCCAAAGAGGTGTTTCCTCATGCTTGTCAAGATGAAACTATATTCTGACTCCAAGAAGAATTACATCCCCAGTTATTAGGTTTTTTTTTAAATTAAAAATCAAACCAGTTTTCTCCCTGTGAGTTGTGGCAAAATAATCTACGGTCTTCGTTCATTGCTGTTTATTGCAGCCGTTTTAAGTTTATTTCTTGTTCAGACTGCATACCTCGACAAAGATGATGAACACCGTTCATCATCTTTGATGATGAACGGAATTTCGCCTTTTTGAAATTCCCATAAAAATCAGCAGCTAAGAGAAACATGTCCAGTCATATTTTTAGACCCTGACAACTAAATAAAAGCCCTTTGATATTCTGATCAGGTTTAGAATAAAGCAGAAATTACAGCAGAGCAGGTGACACTTTTTTACTCCTGGTCTAATTCACAAAACTTACTTATTGTGCTTAACACCCAAACAAAGAACCTGTTTTATGGAAGCAGCGCTACATTTTTGTACATAAGTCAGGAACAGTGTGCAGCCAGGAAAATTACCAATAATGATGGTGACTTTCAAACTCTCCAGCAAATATTTGATAAAACTGCTTATTTCATCTTAATAAACTTTAAATCTTTCCAGTGGTGAAACTCCTAACTTGAGTTAGAGTTTAACATTTGATCAACTTTTATCTTCTCAGAATTTTTATCAATACTATATACTGCACTGA
The DNA here is from genome assembly GCF_051168715.1 of Poecilia mexicana. Lineage (NCBI taxonomy): Eukaryota > Metazoa > Chordata > Actinopteri > Cyprinodontiformes > Poeciliidae > Poecilia > Poecilia mexicana. The sequence goes on along the minus strand of NW_028263376.1, from coordinate 11,108,258 downwards.
CATTTAAAATGTGTTCAACAGTAAAGCAAAAAGCAGAATTTTAAGAAGGTCAATACTATTGTTACATGGTACCTATGTTATCTTTACAATAAGAAATATAATCCCCTTGATTACTAGAAGAATTACAAGCACAGATTTATTCAAACAGAGCAGCATTAGAGTTCAGAAAAATTATGGAGAAATGCTAATTTATAAGCATAAAGGCCCCAAGAATACAACAGATTCCGCTTTCTCAGAAAATAAATCTCCCTACGAACTTAAATCAGAAGCTTTGACTACGCTGTTACAGTGGAGAGGCACTCTGCACTGTAAAAATGTAAGTGTCTTTATTGATTTGGCTTTGGGCGCATTCAGCCTGTTCCACTTAGTTTATCTCCAACCCTCCTCAAACCAACACACAGACTAAACAGCTACTGAGGAAAACGATGCATAAAAATTATTTAAAAGATAAAAAATAAAAAAAACATGATTAATTGTTTCACAGCAGCAGAAACTGAGAAGAGACATTCTCACTGGTGATTGGCTGCATAAGAAACAAAAACTCCAAGCCTTTTTCTGACGAGCGAATGCACCATCAATCCTACCCTCATAACACTCTTCAGTGTGAAAGCTATTACTAAGGGAAGAATGCTGATCTGCTTTCACAGATATGGACCCTTAGAAATATCACTTTTTCTTAGACGAGATGTTAGCATCCTGATATTAGACTAAGCTAAAAAAAAAAAAAAAGAAAAAAAAAAACATTTTTATTCCTGCAGACTCAAACTGTTCATGCTGTAAATATATATATTTTAAAGTGAATCATTTTTGCTGCTCCTTTTGCCAAATCAATTAGAAAAATTAGCCATACAATTTGTGATCAGTGCACCTCTACTAGAAGGACACCACACTTTCCCTTTATACAAATATATTTGTGTATGTCAGGCTCTGACATGTTGGAAACAAGACAGATAAAAGGACCTGAAACCACAGAAGAAGAGCAGAGCTCTCACTGCGCCGAAACATCCAGCTGCAGTCTTTCTTCTCAGCTCCTACTGTGAGTTTTATGCTTGTTGTGTTTTCCTGAAACGTTTTGTCGCCTGTTGACTGGACGCTTCATGCACATTCTCACCAGCGCCGTCTTGAGTGATGCGACGCACCGATAATCATCTACACCCACAATAACAAGGTGCATCTCCATGACACACAAGAAGGAAATGTGACTCCAGTCGCATTATTGGATACTGCAATGATTTAATCCATTTTGACAAATGTATCTGTTGTTGGTAAAAGGTGAAGGTTACATTTTACTAACACTGACTACTCCTGCAGACAGGCTTGGAAAATAACATTTAAATCATGAGCTCAGAGCAGCTGCAGATTATAGCAAGAGTGAAGACATATTTAAAGGGACAGCACGTGTAATTCAGGTCAAAGAAGGGGGAAAAAGTACGAACTGTGATTTCAGCGCTTCAGGTTGAACCTATGAAGTCCATTAAAAGCAAAATCAATCATCCCACCAACATGTGGTGGCGCAGTAATCCTCTTTGTTGTTAGTGTCTCTCTCCACCCACGATGATTCCCCGCAGACCCCGGCGTCTCCCCACAGGTGAGATAATCAGCACTTGAGTTTGCTTTTAAAAGCTGTAAACCTCTGAAAGGCTGAGAGTGAAAGTTGCTTCCCCTCCCATCTCATCCATCTGCTCATTTCTCCCCCATCCTGTCCATAATCATCTCGCTCACTGGCCGACTGCGTGGAGCGCATTACTGCATTTATCCCTCTGGTTTCATACCCACTTAATTCCATCTCACTTTCACCCTGTTGCTATTTATAGCACCTGTACGTTTTGACGTCATGAAACATTCAGTGGACGATTCTTAATGGTGATATGAAGTGTTAGCTTTCCACAATACAGAACTTTTTTTTTGATGTTGCCCAAAATACTTTTGGTTGTTTTGGTCTCATAAATGTCACTTTTGGTGGACGGCTGTGCCTCTTCCGTTTAACTAACTCTGCACTGAACACTACAAACCTCCTCATGGAGCCGATTATTGTTTATTGTTCTCCAATAAACCTCAGAGGGCTTCACAGAATAGCTAGAATTATACTGAGCTCTAATTACAGGACGTACAGACAGACTGACCGTTATTTATTGGACTTTGTAGGCAGTTGCACTGGTTTTGTTTAGGTATTTCAGAATAGCCTATTTCAGAATATGCTAAATAGATAAATATAAAGATTTCAGACTTTTATTTGTGAACAAAAGAAAAAAAAAAGTATAGTTTTCCTTCAGATTCATATTTATTCACTACTTTGTTTGTTGGCCTGTTAAACAAAATCCTCCCCAAAAATTGGAGTTGTAAAGTGACAAAATATATAAATATACTGATAGCAACCTAATAATGTTAACAGTTAAGTTGATCAATTCAGATGTTGCTCAAGACAAAAGACTCGTTGCCTTTGACTGTGCCTTTCAGGCTGGCATTTAAAAAAAAAACAAAAAAACGCAGCAGCTGCAGAGGAAATTATACCTGACATTTGCTAACATTTGTGCTAGTGTTGCTCGAAGCCCACTTTATGACACCTACAAATCTATTCTGTGACAATGAAAACCTCTTCTTCTTTTTCTTCTTCTTCTTCTTCTTTGAATTTGGCAATAATTTAGGCTTAATTAATTTCTTTCAAGGAAAATTTAACAGAACAAAATGGTCCTTTATATACAATCAAGGTAACATAATAAAGAAATGTCTTTTAAGCTCGTCAAAAGGTGAAGCAGCATCTTGCCAAGAATCATTTTCTGGAAGTGCATTAGCGTTCGCACAAAGCGGGCTGCAGAAAAAGGTGAGCACTTACTGAAAGCTCGGTAGCTGCTTTTAATGGCACTCGCACCAGTCAGGGAAACTCGTCAGAGAACAATGTGTTTCCACGCTTTAAGTACATCTCTTTTAAGCTGAGCAGAAAAAAAGTCTGAACTTCTTCCCACAGATCTGACAAACTCATCTTTTAAATAAACTTATTTACGGATATGAACGAGCAAACAAATGGATGGACAGAATTTAAAAAAAAAAGAGCTGCTTGGTGTTCCCCGCCATCTGATCTAACCGCAGGGCTCCCATCACTGAAAGGTGTCAATACATCCAGACATCCATCCTCCCTCCGTTCCTCTTATTTGTGCCCTCTGGTTGTCTCGTCTTGTCTTTCTCTCTCGTGTTCTCGCTGTTATTACGACCCAGTCGTTGCTCAGCGCCTCCATCAGTGATTTGACCAGTTTTCGGCACAGGGTGTCTCAGGCAGGTTCACGTTACAGCTAGTGAGGCATGAAATTACCCCTGTTACCCCTCTGCCCCCCATGGGGCCATTAATGATTCTACACCAGAATAAGACTGTAGAAAAAAAAAAAAGACAGACAGGAGACAAGATTTGAGTTTAGGAAAGCTAAACACTGCTAATGGTTTTGTAGGAGACGATGAGGCACAAATTGCTTGCTGATATTTTTGTCCGCAGTGCAGGAGGTGAAGGCAAAGGAGAGACGGACATCCATAATACCCGACTGATGAGAAAAACGAAGCTTTTGAGTAATGATGAAATAAAAATGAAAAGAATCTTATATTATGACTAAAAAAGGACTCCAGAGTTCCTTTATTGACAGTGGAAAAAAATAGGTGTTTGTACACAAGAACCTTAAAATGTCGTGCAGTGCAGACGTTTTTCATATGAACTGGAATATTAAAAAAAAATCTGTTATTGTGAGCATTTTCATTTTGATGTGACCTTGTGATTAATTACCATATCCAGAACTGTTTAAATGTAGTTATTTGGTTATATTGCTGTTGAATCCGGTTTTCTTATTCATGTTTTGTTTTCTTTTTTAGAAAATCTGTTTTCAGTCACTTCAGCTAGTTTGTCTTCGTACCAGTTCCTCTGATTCCTCTGTTCAGATTTCTTTTGTTGTGTTTTTTTCTTTTTGCTCCCTCTGGAGCTGACCTGTTTTATTACCTGGAGTATTTCTTTGTTTCTTTATTTTGTGAAGGCCCAGCTCCCTCCCTCCTGCAGTGTCTTACCCCCTCAGGCAACAGCCTGGTAGATTGTTAAAGTTGTTGCTCCACCTGAGACTTCTCAGATCCTCTCTGACTCGCTGAGCTACACTTGTCCAGCGTGGGTCCAGCAAGTAATTGCAATAAATTGTTCATAAAATTACAGCTCTTTTTTTTTTCCATTCTCATCCCCGCCTAGGTTAATGTTTCCTTGTTAAATGAAATGGAGAGGAGATCCTTCTCTTTTTGTTACCGAATGTGTGGGACAGAATTCCAGTCTAGAATCAAAAGCTTTGGAAAAATACACAAAATGTTTGACATTGCTGCCAAATACTGAAGAAACAAACTCTGCACAAAAAGCGAAAAAGTCTGTTGGTATTATTTTTTGGTCTATCATTGATCTTGAGAGGCTTAATTCAACTTTAATTAAAAACACTTTTCAAGCTGGAGGCAACCAAAGATTGCTTTACGGACAAAAATCCCAGGGATTGAATATGTGTAATAATAAAGTAACATTATCAAAGCATAAAAAAGAAGATAGAAAAGACAGAACAGACAAGTTCAACACTAATACAAAAGCACCCAAATTAAATCCATATCAAAGCATTAAGAGTGTGCCTCAATAAAAAAGGAAAGAGTAGACTCTGATAGACATTTTGTGAAGTGGAAATGATCCTAGCTGACCTGGAAAAGGAAAAGTTTTGTCTGATTCAAAATTAGAGAGCGCTGGAAAAATAGTATGTCCTTTTACGAGGAAAAAGTGCATGTTTACATTTGGGTTTTCACACCAATAATTGGATTATTTAGCCTCAATTAATGTGCAGAATATTGTGCAGAAGACAGCAGTGAAATTCAGTGTTTGTTCCATCTTATTAACAGGAAAACTTACTGGAACTGTGACAAAGTATTATAAATGATCAGTTAAATAAACACAGATTTAAATGCATCTCTGATTAATGTTGCCAGTTTTTTACATACAAACTAGCAACACAGTCACATCCACAGTCTGTTTTCTTTGCTGAACCTGACATGATGTTCAGATTGATAAGGCACGATAAGAACGTTTTACCTTCCAGCCAGATGGCAACATGCAGAATTCAGTAAATTTCTGCATGCCTTGTTTGCTATAAAGCCAGCAGCAGAGACGCGCGGCTCACCTTGTGCTGCTCTGGTTCTTTTTGTGCACTTTTCTCTGCAAGGCCTCAATATTCCTAACCGACTTTCTACTCATCTGCATTACGGTATTTGTGAAAAGTCTCTCGCTTCTTATGCACACGTGTGTTTGTGTGCATGTGCAACTGCCATCTGTCCCGGTTGGTACCCGTGAGGCTGGGATCGACCCAGAAAACCCCTCCTGGTATGATTCCACTTGTCTTCCCCCGGTTTCCCTCTGGTTTTCTCCCCTGTTTCTTTCGAAACATTCAATCTCTTTTGTGCTTCTTCTTCTTCTCTCCTATTTTCAGAATTCACACAATTTCTCCCTTTGGGCTTTAACTCCTCTTAAGTTTTACTTCGTGATGTTCACCGTGTCTTTAAAACCTTTCTGTTATACTTTTATTTGCATTCCTATCGATCATCCACAATTTATGAGGTCAGTGTATATTTTTCTTCCTGCCTGCATCTCATCCATTCTGTCTCAGTCTTTCTAAGTTGTTCTTTTGCAGGTTTGTTACAACTTACAGTTTAAATCATCATTTTTGACACATTTCCAGCAACCTATCACCATCACTTGATGCGTCTCTCTTTCTTTCCCTCCAGCTTTAAAACGGTGACTGCCTCCTCTAACAAGCACAGTTGGTTTTAATGTCCCCCATGTCCCTCTTCTAAGACTCTCCTCACTCTAATCAATCAATGCGACCCAGATAAAGCCGAGTTTAAACTCGGACCACTTTGATGCTCTGACCCATTTTCTCCAAACTTGTGTCTGTGTAGTAAACACTGCTTTCACTTCCTCCCAGTGCTGTCAGATGGAGCTCCATGACGTGTTTGGTGCTTTGGATTAAGTACAGACAGGCCCGCTCGGGGTGAAATGGAGGTGCATCAACAGAATAAAGGTTTACTAGTCTTTGTTATGGACTTGCAAAAGATTCAGGCCCCATGTTGTCTTGTTTCCAACACCACATTTGTGATCCTTAATTTCGTACAAGCTGGGGTTAACTCAGTTATTAGCAAGTCTCTTCGCTTAGCTTCCAATGAAGCCAATTTGTCCTTTAATCCACATGAGGTAACATTTTAAAGTCACTATACACAACTAACAGCTCACAGTAGTTCTGGAATTTGTTACAACAAAAAATATATCCTAAATTCTCTCTGGCTTCACATTTAGTGAAGGCTAATCATCTGGGACAACATTTTTTGTTATTTTTTGCTTGGAAAACTTTTTGAACAAAGTCTGAACTTCAGCTTAGACCTTGAAAATTTTCTTCCTCATTCTGAGGTTCAGTTTGAGCGTCAGTGATGCGTCTTCGCCATATCTACATGCCTAAGTGTATTGAGTTGCTGTCATGTGTTTTGCTAATTTTCTGTTAGCTTTAACCAGCTTCTGAATGCATGTAGTACCTCAAACATGTCCGACTCCAAATAAGCAAGCATAGCAGCATAAAACATCATAAAGACTATGAATTTCTGATGCACCCTAAATAATCTCCTTGTATCTGTAGGTTAATGAAGGTTTAAATTTAAAAACGTTCGCCTTTAGCTTCCCATGGCACCTTTATTTTTCACTGCTAAAATAAAGGACATTAATGCGCACAAAGAGACGCAGCCTCACATACACACTATAAAGTCTCCAGCCACCCTCGCCCCACATCCCTCGGCTCCCTGCAAACAAAAGGCAGCACTTCCTGAAAGTCAGGAACAGCAGGGAACAGCTTCCTTTAGCATTTTGCCAGGACTTAAAGAGAAGGAAGGAGATATAAAAAAAAAATTTAAAAACACAGAAAGGTACGAAAGAAATGTCTGGAGTGGTTCACTCCTGAGCTGCTGCCTTCAGGTGTAAAGTTGATTTTTAAACCCCGTAAGCCTGAGCAATTACAAGTTTGATTTGTTTTGTTTGTTTTTTTCCTCCAAGGACAGCATGAGGTAATACGATGGCAGCAGTTTTCGACCAGAAAGCTAATGTACAGTTCCGGTAAATACTGTTCAAGCATAAAAATATCCATGATGTTGTATAGAGTCTGTTGCCTTTTGTTTGCCACCTTGAGCCGATTCATTCTACATCACCGCGTTCAGACATATAGACAAAGAGGAAGGGTCTTGAATGACCTTCAGGAGAAATATTAGCTTCAGAAATCTGCAGAGAGAAGCAAAGAGAGAAAGAGAACAGCTGGAGAGAGGAGAGGGGAAGAAAATAAGTCGGGGAGCTGCTATAATTTTCCCTCCTCTCACCCGGCACTCATTAAAGTATTTTTTTTTCTAATTTGGGCAGATATCTCCTCCTCTGTCAGCCTTCCTCTTTACAAACCCCCACATGGTTCAGTCCAGGCGTTTGTGTTTGTTTTTTCTCTTTTACTCTTTCAATGTATAATTGTTGTTCCTTTTCTCTCCATCCTTCTTCATTCTGTGTAATTTCTCAGTTATCCAAGCTGCTTTTCTTCCATCCGTCTTCCTTTAGTGCTTTTTCTGATCTCATTTTTCTCTTTGCAATTTTCCGTTCACTTGATTTAAAGAGAGGTTGCAGCTAAAACAAACAAATGACAGCTAGCATGCGGCATATTTTTCAAACTATAACTCAAACACATTTCATCTGGTCCTGCTACTTAGTCTGAGTCATCTATTAAAACACATAAGCGACACTGGACAGGGGAAACGGCAGTCCCGGTCACTAGACGGCATTTATAAATCATAAATACTGAATGTCAACAAAGGACAAGTCAGCTTTCTATACGCGAAGAAAGAAAGAGATTCAATTCAAATCAATACACTGAATCATTCCAAAGTCATCTTACCAGCATGTCTCCTACTTATTTATTTAAATACCAATGCACACCAGCAGACTCTGTGGAAAGTCTTGTGTGTGTTTGCAATACACACAGCAGCCAAAGTAGCACGTACGCCAAGAAGAGGCGTAATGGCGTTGGCCGTAAACAAAACCTGACCTGAAACAAATCAGAGGCAAGCTGACGACGCTACCGTTTTCTCCCTTAACTTTTAACATAAATTCAGTTTGACTTTCTCCATCAATATCATTTTGAATATGCCTCTATTAAGTCCTATCATCTGTTTCCCGCTAACCGTCTTTAGAACAAGTCCGTCCCTTATTGCTTCCATCCCTGTGGAACTGAAGTGCATCCATCCCATCATCAAGCGCAACCTTCCCACCTCCAAAGGTCACCCACAGCTGAACGGATCGATGGTTTGGGAGCAGGAAGTGTGGACGAATGAGAAAACAAGAGAGAGATGGAGAGAGAGAGAGAGAGGAATGAGTGAGTGGCAGCCTTGATGTGACAGAAGTATTGAAGGTGAAGTCCGGCTGGAAGAGGAGACGGACGAGGAAAGGATTTAAGGGGAGAAGAGGGAGGGCGAAAATAAAACTCTTGCATCAGCATTCCTGTACGTCTCTGTTTGAGAGATGGGAGGAGGAGGAGAGGGAGAGAGAATGGGAGATGATAATAAATGGGGAGAAATAAATTAAAAGAACACAGGAGGGGAGCCGTGGGTGAGCGATGGGAGGAAAGAAAAACAGGGGCAGAGAAAATGAGGAGCGGTGAACAATGTCAGCTTAATTGAATTCATTATCGATAATGTATGTTTTACAAGGTATGTGCGTTAAAGGTCAGTGTTCAGAAATGGCTCATGATGGTTTGAGATAGTGTGAAGCCAATCTGGAGCACTGAAACAAAGCACCTAGACTTCATTTCATTACATATGCAGCTACATGTTTGATGGATCTCCATGGAGCCTGAAATCCTGTTTGCATCATGCAACTCCAATCCTCCAACAATCTGAACTGATCCTCATGAAAGAAGCAGCAGGACCTGCTCCAATCGCAGTCCAGCCCGGCGGAGGAATCCACTTCATGTGGACTCCCTCTCAGAGCTGATTCATCAAAAGCTGCAGACAGACCTCTTCTTCTTCTTTTTTTTTTTTTCTTTTTACAGTCTCTCCAGTTCCAAGTATAACATCCACAGCCTACAGCAGCAGCATAGAGGTGCAGCTCCATGCGCCTCTGCTTCTTAAAGAATATCGATATCAGTGCAGACTGTGGGCTGCAGCTGCCACATAGTCAATAATTCAGCAGCCAGTCTTACCACTGTGAAGTTTAGGACCTTCATTGTCTGAGTGTTTACATGGTAGTTGTGTTCACGTGGGTCAGAACCGGTCTGCTTACCCTTACTACAATCATCTCTGTGTATCTACTTCAGCTCTCTCTTTATTTCCAAAACATATCTCTGTTGTCTCGCCTTGATTAGTCATAGTTTCTGCTTTGTGCCATGCAAAGAGTTCACGCCCTTTGAAATGTTTCACCTTTTGTCTCATTGCAACCACAAACCTAACTCCAGTTGTTCTGTGAAAGGTCTCGGAGGTCTGGGAGAAAGTTATTGAGAAATTTAAAGCAGAGTCAGATCACAATACGATGTTTGAAGCTTTAAGCATCACAGAGCTCTGTTCCAGCCATCATCTGAAAATGGAAAGAGGGCGGAGGAACAAATCTACCAACCGTTTGTGGCTTCAACTGAGCTAAACTGGACAGGATCATTAATCAGAGAAGAAGTCCTGATTTTGTGGTTTTGGGACATGACGAACATGTGGAAGAAGAATTAAGAAGTAAACCTTCAGGCCTTCGTGTAAAAGACCATGTGTGCCGTGACTCAGCCTGCACAGGTCATCCCCACAGTAAAACAAGATGGGGAAACTTTTCTTCAACAGGGACATGGACCCTGCTCAGAGCTCACAGGGACAAAACCTGTTTGAGTCTTCAGACTGGAGCGTAGATTCACCTTCCAGAAAATAGTTACCCTAAACATACAGCCATAAATACAATGGGTGGTTTAGATTTCATAAAAATGTCATGTTAGAATGGCCCAGTCAAAGTCCATGTATAAATAAAATTGAGTATCAGTAGCAGGGCTTGAACAGAGGTACTTTCCATCTAATATGTCTAAGCTATTCACAAATTTCTTTTGAAAAAATACAAAAACAAAAAAACAATTTGACTAAAAAATCTCAGAACAAATGCATGAAACACTTTGAACTATGTGTATTTTTTCTTCTGATTCAGTTATGCAACACCCGTGTTGCTCTGTCACACGAGGTCCCAACAAAATACACCGACATTTGAGGTTTCCGATGAGGAAAAAGATGTGAACGCTTCTTGCAGAGCACGGTAGCTGCACTGTGTCCAAATGGTGAAAAACGGATGAGTGAGAATTTCCACTGCAGATGAGCCTGAACACAAACTCTGAATCATCATTTTTCAGGGCAAGGAGGGTGAGAGGCTCCTTCTTAGAAGGGATTTTGGACGTTTGCTCAACAGACAATAAACAGACGTGTGGAATGAAACGGCCTAGTCACACACCGTGAGCTAAGAGCCAGAAAATACTCCAGCAAATCAGTCATTTAGTTAGTCAACAAAAAGACACGACAAGACGAAAATAACCAGAGCACATTGGCTTTGATGAAGCTGCTTAATGTGCATGGATAGCTTTAGATAAGTACTATAGTGAGGACCTAAGGCAATGCAATATCGCATTGCTTTGGTTAGAGATTTAAATGTGAACGCTCTCATAAAATATCTAAAACAGCTTTATTCTGCACAAACTAAATGCTTTTAAATACAAAGATTAAACCATGACAACTGGTTTACACATGTTGGTGAAACTCAGCAATAAAAGTAAAAGCATATGGATCCAATTCAGAGTATCAGCTATTTGTCTTGAGAGAAGCACATCAAAAGCAGCCGAAAGGCAAATTAATAACATTTTACAAAGTTCAAAGAAAAAGTACTGGCTTTATGAAATGGAAGGAGGCCTGTTTCTGGAAGCTTTGTCTGTTCACTGTTGGCTGGAGCCTCACTGAAAAATGCTGTTGAATTAGCTTAAGAGTTTGGGCAAAGCACCTCTGGCTTCTTTCCATAATCAATAGAAGATACTAAATTCTGCTAATAAGTGACCGATGCAGTAAGGGTGAGGGGGTGAAAATGTCTGCAATGAAAATATAGTCAAAATTGCCAAAGGTAGATATCAAATGAAGGCATGTGTGTGTTGTACATCCCTCTCGGCTGCCCTACATCCATAAACAAGAAGAAACTTTATGAATGCATTGTGGGAACACACAGTTCACCCAGACAAAAGCAGCCAAACCCAGACCAGCTGCCAGAAACCCAACCATCCAATTCTGACCCACATCGGGGGCCTCAGCGAGGGCCATCAGGCCAGCACAGATTGTGGAAAAGGGACACTGAGCAGAAAAAAAAAGGATGAGAAAAAGAACATGGCAACAAATTTGATCAGAAACAAAAGCAGGAAGTCTGGCAGAATAAATCCCATCAAGCGGAGCGTGACATCAATTGGGTTTTGTTCATCTTCACTTTGCCTTGCTTCGACATCCAAGTTGCCACTTTAGTTTTCAATGCAGTGTTTTCCTGGACACACTTGGCTAAGTAAAAAACTCCCCCGAGCGATGGCAGCGAGGCAGAGATGAAATGAACACAAGACGCGATCAGAGACAGAATCCCCTGAGGCTCCGAGACAAAATAGGCACAACAAGCATAGTTTTCAGAGACCTAAGTGAATGGGAGGATAAATCAGGATCCTCCTGAGCTGAGTGTTTAAATAAAATGTTTAGATCAGACCTCAAATAGATGTTGGACTGTAGCCGTATGATGCATCTTAACAGGAAATGTCCTATAAATAGCTCAGCAGCTCAAATCTGTTCTTTATCAAAACACTTGGTGGAGCATCAGATCGCCTGCATGCATATAAACGGGGGTCCATCACAAAACAGCAGTTTTTGTTCTGGACCAGTGGAAACTTTTTAATCTGACCTTGTCCAGCTCCTGCTGCAGGACTTGTTTGGCGACCTCCAGGTCCTGCAGCCGGACTCGGAGCTCTTCGTTCTCCTGCTCCAGCCGACTCCTCTTCTTCTCCACGCTGTCCAGCTGGCTATGGATTCGGATGGAGACATCCTTCGCCACCTGAGGAGAAGGGGAATGAGAAAAAGTTATAGCTAGCTAGTGAGTATAAAAACTGCTTAAAATCTTAAGGAATAGAAAAATAATACACTTTACCTTACTTTAGATTAAGAAAGAAATACATATCTCTTTGGCAAAATAATTTGTTTTAATAATTACTCTCGAAATGCATTACAAGCAAAATTACAGGAGTGTCAAAAGAGACACTGATCATTCATAAAAATGGGACATTTAATTCACAAGCCATTATTTGACCAGTTAATCTGTCATCAGAGCCAATTCAGGGATTTTTGTCAATTCACTTTAAGACAAAAATACTTTATTAATCTCAAAGGAAAATTAAGCGTTGCTCCAGCTCATAGAAATTTCTTGAATGAGTCAGCGTAGATGCATAAGGCATTAAGGATCTCCTGCAACAGTCAGTCTCACAGCGGTTCTGGAAAAGCCTCTGACTGAAGACACTCTGTTGTCTAGTGAAGATGACGCTCAGGGTTGTTCATTGTTTCTCTTATATTTTATGAAGAATAATTTTTAATACAGTCACCCCCAGAGGTTTCAGAGCCGTGTCCAGAACAGAACAGAACTGACGGCTCCACCACAGCTCGATAACTGATGGGTAAACAACTGATGTACTGCTAAATATTAGCTGTAATTACAGCTTTATGCTCATTCACGTAATAGAAAGACCACAGCAATAAAATTAACACCGAATTAAAAGTTTGTTCCGTAAATGGGAAGAAGTTGATTGTTATGGTCAGTCAGTTTTACTTTTTATATGTTCCAATTTATGTTCCTGAGGAGGACTTTTTTTTTTTTTTTTTTTAATCTAATCTACGCCTAGAGCACTCAGGAGGGCTCTGATATTTCATACATAAATTGATCTCATGAAAGTCTGATTGTGTTCTCCCAGGGGCGGCTCTTCATTAAAAGTTTGAAAAGTCAAAGAGTGAAACTAAAGTCAACCACTTTATGTCTGCAGCGCAGCTCTCGCTCAGATGTAATCTTTCCATCTAATTTTTTTTGCCGTCATGTACGCCAAACCCGCAACAGTCACATAACAGGCTGAGCAGTTCAAACCACGGTCGGATAACCGCACACGAGCCGATGCGACAGTAAATCACATCGCAGCGGCTTCGACTCTATTTTCAACTGCATTTGGTTAAACAAAACGAACCAGTGAGAAAGCAAACTGTGAACAATGTGCCAAATATAACCACCTAAAAGAGAACAATTAGACATTGTAGCATTTATACCAGTGCCGCCTAAATGGCACCTTCATACGCCACCCTGTCATCTGGTTACATACAAAACATTCAAGGGAGAAGGACATTTTTATTTTATGTTTTTTGGAGAATGACTTTCACATGTGTCTGGAGTACTACATTATCTCAGTCCATTAACAAATGAATTAATTATTACTTCAGCTACTCATAGTAAATTACATAAGTGATTTTTTTTTTTTTAATGGCAGAATAAGACAAGAAATCACCCCATTTCATTCCAGCCACATTAGTCAAACCTGTTAGAAACGGGTCATCGAATCACTGGGCCATGCTAAATTTGAGAAACCTCATTTGAGTTGAAAGAAATTCTGATGCCAGTGCCGCCTTCGTACTCAACAACTTTTATTTTTTTTTCCATGAATCCTCTCACGTCACGTCTGCCAATCCGTAGAGCAACCCTACATTAGTGGCAGGTTTCTGCACCTCCACCGTCAGCTTCCAGTCTACTATGGAGAAGAAAACATCGTCATTGTTTTCAGGGAGTATCGTCAACGAGTGAGAAAACCGGAAGGGGATTGGTTGTTGCTGCAAATCACTGAACCTGACATCCTGGGCGATAATTTACAGCTGGCACAGAACTCTCTGTGGATATATCAAATCTCATCTCATTGTGCTTCATTCCGAAGTTGGATTTATAAGACCCAGTGCGTCTATTGTTAAAAAATAAAAATAAAAATATCCCTGTAAATCATCACTTCCTTTGTTCTCACAGTATATGTAAATCAGAGGAGTGGAGTGTCTCTCCAGGTTGCAGCAATATTTCATGGGAAGCACAGCACCGGCTGACCTTTGTTTTCAGCAAAACTTGATCAAAAAACAATAGATTTATTGGTGAGGAAATCAAGGGTTTCTTTCTTACAGCTGCTTGTTGAGATGGTTTCAGCCAGAGGAGTGACATGAGCAAGAGCAATACGGTCACTCACAAGCAGCGCTAATGGCGTTCCGATGTTTCAGCGTAATACCATATCTAAAAACCAAATTTATTTCTTTTTAATCCTGAATGCTGTATTAGATTTGAATGCATGAAACTTTAATGACTCCCATTGGAAGCTAATCAAAAGGAAACCGAGTGTGCTAATTAAGTCACTCATTGGCTCATAAAAGGACTCAAACTCCATTTATTAAACAAAATTTAAACATTTGCACAGACCAAACCTTGAGTGCTGCTCCACACTTGTAAATTACTTTTGATAAAAAAGTGTCTGCTAAACGACACAAACCTAGATGGGAATGATCAGTGCTCTAACTCAGTGTAGGCCTGACTGATTCATTATCCGCCGTCTGTTTGTGAGATGAGTTTTCAGTCAATATTCAGACCCACAGGCCCCAACCACATAATGCATCTCATAAAACGTAACACAAGACCGGAGAGTTTGTTTGAGGCAAACAGGCATGGTTAAATAGTAACTCAAGTGTTTCCGGATTACACACACTGAATTTATCTAACAATTAGAAACTCAGATGAATCCATATTTCATCTCGGGGACTTTGTTCTTTTTTGTGTCGACACTAATCTGCATCATATCTCTATATTTGTTTGTTTGTGTTGTTGTTTTTTTTCTTTCTCTATAGAGTTGCCTGTGTGCAATAATGCCAGCCCCTCAGTGTGTTTGTTTGAATTGTTGCCAGTCTGCAGCTGAATCCCACAATGATGGGCCTTGTGCTGCCCACTCCTATTTTACCCAAGCAAACCCTGCCTGGGCTCCACCATGCTCCGATTCATGTCGTTTTATAAGTGTGCGTTTTGTGCGTTTGCACACTGGGGATTTTGATAAAGTTATTTAGGGCTCTCTGTTGTAAAGTTAGATATAAATATTCCAATAATACGCCGCTGCAACGTCTTTTCTTGGACTTATTTGTTCAGTTCCAGTTCATTTCCTATAATTTCCTGGTTTATCTTCTCATTACAGAATTCCAATATATTTTAGACCAAAACAATTTATTACACGGTATTATTCAGATGCAGCCATTCTACTCCGGGAAGACGTAATCTGAAACGTGTATTGTTGTTGTGCATCTTTACAGAGATAACATTCCCAACAGTACGCACCAATGCCATTGTTAAAGTGCTCCTTTAACAATGGTGTGCTGATTTGGGAAAATATCTGGCTGTTTAGCTACTGAATGCACCACAAACTTTTTAACTGTGGTAATGGGTGTTCATAAAGACCCAGCACCATGTTGAAACTGCTGACATTTGAAAAGCCGTACCAAGCTGAGAAAGAAAGTGAATTTAATAGAGATCTCATAAATCTTCTTGATCTCGTAAAATGTAATCGTAAAAAGTCCAAACTTAACAAGTAAAGGGTTACGAACAGGTGAGGCGACATTTTTGTATTCTACAAGAGTTGCACTGATGCAGCACTAAAGATACTTTCTCCAAACACTCTACTACTGCTGAAATGAACACTGATATTAAGGTATGCAAACATATGTGAAGACCACACACATTCTGGATATAAACTGATTAGACTTCTACCTTCAGCTCGGCGCTACAGAGCACTATTTTCAAAAACCAGCCGCTACAGACCCAGACTGCCTGTCTGATGAATGCAATGAACAACCATACAGTCAGAGTAGTCAGCTACTGTGCTGTGAAACAGAATCAGCATGTTTATAATATCACGAGCTGCTTTCCCTCTTTCGTCCTTTTCTTTGTGTAAATACACATACATGCTGTTTCACTTATCACTTGTTTTATTTCCTCTAAGATTATATATCATTATGTAAACTCGGAGTTCTTACAAACCCCTTTGTAAATACAATCTGTACCAATGAAGGTGATTATAACAACAATGATAACGTTAATTTTACTCCTAAGCTGTCAATAAACAGACATTTTTGTACATGAATTTTTAACTTAACTCTAAGAATGATGTTTTTGCAAGGTATTTCGTCAAGAAAAGCAAGGGAAAATGGCAACAGCCGTTACAAACTGCTGGCTAGTGGGACATCAGGCGGCCATATATGATTTGTTTTAACTCTCAAAGCTGGTCAAAGACCTCTGGCTTTCCAAGGCAAAACGTCCACTTTATTGTGTCTTCTATCAATTGTCCTGGTTTGGGGCTCAGACAGTTTGACTTCCGACTACAAATCGAATGCGCCATGAGTTCATGCCAGTTCTCTTTAGTTCTGATCCTCTTCTTCTATAGTGTCCTATTGCTTTAACATCACTTTGTTGGTCTTTCACTGCTGCTAAATACTTCATTGTTCTTCAATGTTAAAGGAAAGAATGGAAAGAATTTCACACCATCGAAGCCATTATTTTGTACCTAGCAACAGCACTTTAAGTGTAATTAAAGCTCACTTAGAGGGAAGCAAAGAGAAGAAAAAAAAACAGAAGGAGCTGGGAAAGTCAGTCTTTCTCTAATGCTTCTTTACCAACGCATTATGCAAAGCATACACACACACACACACACACACACACACACGCGCACACAAACCAGTGCACAAACAGCCTCATGTTTATGATTCTACTGCAGTCACTCAGTGAGTCACCAAAAGGATATTTTTCATGGAAAGCGTGTGTGACTGCGTGCGTTCTATTGCGGTCAACAACTGGAGTCTTGTTCCAGCTGTAATTCTTGCATCTACACACACACACAAACACGCGCACGCACACATACACTTAGCGCACAAAAGCAGCTGCATGTAAAACCCCTCTGATAAAATCTACACAAAGGAGACTTGTTAAACTGCAGACCGTTACGGAGAAAAAGCAGCTGTGCGTGTGTTTTACGCTGCATGTTTGATTTTTTTGCACCCTTGTACAATTATAGGTTTAAGATTCCAAAAGGGAACAGATGAAGACATTTGATTAGTTTTATTTGAAAACTGTTTAAATAAAAGTTTGACAAGAACTTTTTCCTTAGGAATCATTCCTGTCAAAATGCTTGATAAAAACTGTGAAGAGAAAATCTTACATGAAAAGCAATACATGCTCTACACAGATAGGTGGACAATGTGACATTAACATTGAAGTTACTGTCACCACACTGCCTTATTCCCTAAGCAAAACATCCACAAGGTCATTTATGATCATGGTTGGTTGGTTAATTAATGTTTGAATTAAAGCCTAATAAAAAAAATAAAAAAAATCCAGATTCAAAGTTTTGATTTGTTTGTCTCGATTCAAAGTCTTGAGTATGAAGTTACTGATGACAGATACCAGGTTTCACCTCAAAACAGTTCATGCACTGCTGGGTCGGAGCCGGTACGGTAATATATGGCTGTGTACAACATATGCAGATGGGAGAGATGTCTAGGCTCCTGTTTATGTATTTATAAGGATTTATTTATTTACTTAGATTGAATCTGCTCTAACTTCTAACAGGATGTGGCTGTCAACTCCATATTGACAACTGCTGTCTTACCTAGCAACAAAGGCAAAAAAAAAAAAAAAGCATGACACTTTCTGAAAAATGTAAGTGGAAACAGACAAACTTTGCAGAAGGCTTGTTTACCTTATTGGGATATAGCAACATAAATATAATCTACTACAACACTGTGGAGAAATGTACTCAGAAAAATCAATCGAGCAACATAGTTTGAAATGTTATTTAAGGCTGATGTGGTTTTCTGTAGTTGTCCAAGATTAGTTTCTACTGATTCTTTTGTGTGTTAGGTAATTTTCTGTGCCTTAGACATTCTGTTATTAAGTGAAATAAAACATAATTATTCATAGTGGTGCATAAAGCTGACATTGTTCATTGTTCACTTTGTGTTTTCATTTAGCTCAGCACTGTGGCTCAGTTTGCTCTTTACCAAGTCACAAATCACTGTGGCTTCACGCTGGGAAATGATGACTCCACCTAAATGGAAAAGTATCTCAGATCTTTCAGCCAACCTTGAAGGTAAGTGATTTTTTTTTTCCTAAAGAGCAATAAAATATGCTTACAAAGTATGGTCCTTTGTGATGTAATAGACAGCCTGGTATATTGCTGAGTCCTGCAGTTTAGCATGGAGGAAAGAGAGGGTTGCAGAATCAGCTCGCAGCAGAAACCTACAGAAAACGACTGGTTTGGATAACAAGCATGGTTATTAAATATGAACGCCATCTTGTTTTACAGGTACAGTATAAAGGACATATACCCAACTCTAACCTCTATATATAAAGTCAGGATAAACATTTCCTATAGAGATCAGGACAACCAAAACTATTTCCATTTACTAAATTATGTGTGTGAGCAAGGAAGACAAATTTCTGTCACATCTGTTCTGTCTGAAGGAATGGAACAAATTTTTAGCAAACCTGTAGAAGCTTGTGAAAAAAATACAGAAAATGTCCTAACAAATAATAAATGTATGTGATTTTTCTGAATCTAGACAAAGCTGTAGCAAAAACTCTCTGTGATTATTAAGTTACTTCGCAATTACAAAGATTTGGTAGTCCTAACTGCCCTAAAAATGGGAAACATTTACACTCATGTAATGTTAAGCAGTGAGGAAAATATGTTTTTTTGTCTTTTTAGAAAGTGGATGTAAATATCCAGCTTCATTTAAAGAGAAGATAATACTTTTTTTTTTTTTTTTACAAATTACAAGCCGGCTGCTGTACAGCAGACAAGTAAACACTCCTGATGAAATAAAACAAATAAAAAGCATCTCCAGAAAACAAAAAGTCTGCTAAATCAGATTAGATATTTTCCTAATTCCCCGAATTCACAAATTACTTTATTCTAAAATCAGTGTAACTTTATAGTAACTAGCCTACAGAAGTAAAATAAAACATTACTCTCAGATATGACTAAATTTCCACGACTGAGTGATTTTCGCAGGTGGCTACCAACACGACCAATTCGGCTCCGCATGCTTTAATGCCAAGCGTCGATGCTGCTTGACCCTTAGAAACAGCCGCACAATATCATGGTCTCTAAGTGCCCACTTAGAGGATATTACATCACCCATGGCGCGCTTCATGTCTATATATAAAAGCATATGAGCGAGAGAGTAGGAGGGAGCCGTGGCGTGACAGCTGTTCCAGTTCAGCCTGTGATGGTGGGTCTCCAGAGAGAGGAAGAAAGAGCCGGAGAGCAACAGGGAGCGAGGCGGCAGAGGGTGTAGGAATGTAATGGATCCTCACCATCACTGGCACTTTGTTTGGCTGGTGGAATGCGTGATCTCACCTCCACTATCAACAGAGATCCTTTTGATTCCATCAACACATCTATGCATTCACGTGCCGCCTTACACTTTATGGACACACTCTGGTAAAGAAGTGTAAAATGCCTTCCTTTGTGGATGATCTCGAAACAAACAAATTAAAAAAAAAGAGTGAGTCCTGTCTTAGGCTCTCTTTACTTCACAGGTTTTCAGTTAGATCTGGGTCTGTGGAGGGAGCTGGTCATCACGGATGTTTAATTTTGGAATTGGTGAACATTGGTTTCTTCTTCCCACATACTGATTCACATATTCCTCCGCCTTAAAATGTTGGTGTTAGAACAATCTCGACATCGTCTGACCAAAACACCCGTTTCCACTTAAAAGTCTGAATAGCTTCTGGTAAGGTCCGTAGGTTGTCACAGTTTTCCAATCTTGGAGATTCAATTTAAGAAAACAGGGAAAAAAAGAAAACAAAGTCAAAGCTTAGAACACACTAATTGCATGCTAGTCTGGACATCTTTATCTAGCACTTTAAACCATTTAGAACTTTATGGGATTATGGCAGCACTGAAAACATTCTAATTACATGTTTCATTGTCCTGAGACTGTAATAAAGAAGCAACCAAATGGATGCCTTAAAGCATTAATGTCACAGAGACATACACAGACAAACAAGAGTTGCTGTTGTTCCTCTGCAGTCTGCAGGGAAGTAAAGAATGAGACGGGAATGGTAACTGGAACCGTATGCATTATGACACATGGTGCAACAGCAGAGGGTGGGATCAGTGCGAAGTTCATGCATAGATGGAAAAACGTACATGAGGAGCAACTTACCTGACCTCATTCAGTAAACCAACTGCACCGAGTCCAGTTTTAGCTCCACGCCTCTCATTGGCACACGCAGCAGAGCATATGGTGATGAGGAAAGGATGCAGGCTTGTTCAGATGGATGTTGCTGCTTCCCTCATGTAATGATTTTTAGGAAAGTTATGCAGTGCAAGTATGGCAAGTGAGCGTTTTTTTTTTTGTTTTGTTTTAAATAAAATTTCCATACCTTCAAACTGCCTTTGGCTTTTGTAGTGTTAGGACTTTTTACTGTACAGCTTCTTAAATCAAAGCCCTGAAACTGCTCACTATTAGTGTCCCCGCAAATGCAGTAGTTTAATTTCAAGAGAGCAACGAGAGACGGCAGGTGCGTCTCTAAACTCTTGTTTAGAGACGCACCTGCCGACACCACAAAACGATTTGAAGGCTGCCTTTTAAAGGTTCCCTTATCATAGCAATTAGCTTTATTTATTGTGAACAGACAAAGATGGAGAGCTCAAAAGAATGAAACAGAGAAACCGTGATGTAATACTTTCAGCCTTGCTTCTGCCTGCTGGACGTCTTGCTCTCTCTCGCTCTCCTGCAGTCTGAATCAATTGTGAACTAATGTTGTCAAACTAAAGGAATCTCCAGCACACCTCCATCATGTTCTACGTTGTTAATTCGGGAAGCAAAGATTGTTTTAAAACTGTTTTTTTATGTTGCTTAGAAACTGGACTTTTAGTGAACTGTTCACTGTTCAGAGTTGAACTATGAACTGTTCAAATGAATACTTTCACATTGAAAGTATTCCGATGTGAATACTTTCATAAAACATATTAAGAGATATATTGTCTACTGTTTTGCCACACAGGAAAGCACAACATGTCAGTCTGTTCTAATTTCATTTAAGTCTCAATGGCTGCTGACTCGCCAACTACAAACTGGTTTTACAGAGATTAACATGATGTTACTGTTTGTAATTTTTGTGATTGTTATTAGAAAAGAAAGTTTATTTGGCTGCATGGTTTTGTGTGTCAGGTTTTAACATTTTACATTGTGATAATCCAAAAATCTTAGTCTGATATTCTGGTAAGAAAAAAAAAGGCAAAGCAAAAGAGATGACATATCTGTTTTATGTAAAAACAATAAAAAAGTTTGTTTCAAAGAATCTATTTGTTTTCAGGCAGAAAAGATCTAGTAGAGATCCCTGATAACATCATCCCCTTAAGTGAAGTAATGCTTTGTTGGCTTCATTAGGCTCCCAACAAACATTTCCTTCTGTACTTGTGCATGTGTGTGTGTGTGTGTGTGTGTGTGTGTGCGTGCGTGCGTGCGTGCGTGCGTGCGTGCGTGCGTGCGTGCGTGCGTGCGTGCGTGCGTGCGTGCGTGCGTGTGTGTGTGTGTGTCCAGATGTCTGCAGCCTGTGGGAATGAGAGCGGTTTGTGAGTGGGACAGGAAATGATGTTAGATGTTCTCATGGAGAATGTGATGGTGCTACACCACACTGACTAGTTTCCATTTCACACAGACACACAAACACAAACAGTGTGTCTCCAAGTCATGTGCATGCAAGACACACACACAAGACGGCTAAACTGACACAAGCTGGAGCATGTGATCCTCGTTCCTTGTCACAAAACATCCATGTGACACTAATCTTTCTGTATCATCCAGCACTCAGCACTTAAGTCATAGACATAAGTGGGAAGGAAGACAAATAAAATGAGAGCGAAAAAAGTTCGGCGAAAGCAAAAAGTTTGGCGAGAGCGAAGAGTTTGCATGTGCGCATTTGTCGATTTGTTTGCATTTGCATGTTGGCGAGTCATCAAATCTGGAACCTGAAGCAGCAACAGTGTTTAAGCCACTTACTCTTGTAAAGCAGCTCAGGAACCGTGGAGCAACTTAAGGTCAGCCTGGACTAAGAGCTGTGAAACACTGAGTGCCTCCAACGTACATATTTATTTCCAGCAAGAATGGGGATGTTATCGAACACAAACACTTATCCAGGTTCCTGCTATTTGCAGACTCCACCCACCTTCTTAACCTGAAATCCCATTAAATTATTAGCATTTTCTTTAAAATTTCAGCTATTTAGTTTCAATACTGAAATATCATATTTTTTACTTGGATGTAAAATGTATCAAAACTGAAAACTCCCATCATTTTTAGATCAATAAACACATCAACAAACAGTGAGTGCCTTATTCAAATGTTACAGTTTCATAAGAATATTATAAATGCTATTGAAAAGTGTCTTAATGCATAAATGGAAATAATATTAAAACTGTATTATGTTTTGTAGGTTTTTACTACTACTATCAAATAACCTGCAGGATATTCTTTCTCTTATGTGCGTCGTCATTTCTTAGAATAAAACACAATCACAACCAGTCGAACCCGATTAGTTAATCTCTACTGATTTTATCCCATGATCACTGTGTACTTTTACACCAGAGAGAGTTATATTTCCTAAAGGTTGGGATTTTTGTTGCCATACTGTTGTAGCTTCTGTTCCAGATAATAAAAAAAAAATGTTCTGATAAGAGGGTGTGCTGCAGACAGATGGCTAGTTTGGCTCTTTTCCACTTAACAGAAAACCCCAAAAGACATTTGCATTTGTGAAATATATTTTAGTTAGTAAATCAGAATTAGTTCACTTTAAGAGCTGGTACACTGATCAACACATGCTCACCTGCTTATTTCATGAAATCCTATATTCTCACTACTATTAAGAGCTTTTTCAAGACAGCTGAGTCACGGTAAGGTCAGAGGGAGAGCATCTGTTTTTGTAAAGATAAAGCTTTTATAAGTGATAAAGCTTTTAGAATAAACACGAGCAACAATAAGAGAAGATTAGCAAAGGCTTAATGCACTTCTACACCCACACACACTGAACAGCGTGGTGTAACTTGACCGGCCGAGTCTCTGCTGCCAGGGAGCCACAAGCGACCATGTGTTGTGAGAAAGATGCAGAGAGGTCAGCATTCCCTCCCAGAAGACACTTTATTCCAGTTTCCTGTCTTATATTTGGTAATACAGACAACAGATGCAGAATTTGCTTAAAGCGATAGTTCAGTCATTTTGAAGCAGGGTTCTGTTCAGATGCTTTATATATTTTGTTCTTGGTGTGTGTTTTACACAGGAACATCATTGGTGCCACAGCACCTTCAGCTTCCATTTTCTGTGTAAATAATCGACAGTTTCTCTGTAATTAACCGTTCAGCGCAGACATGACAAGTGCTACCAACTGCAAGTAAATTATTAACGATTAACAGAGTCTCCCTTCAAAAATCCTGACATACCTCTTAAAATCTCGTCTTCAAAGTCTTGTTTTTATTCACGTCACGCTTTCTGTACACATTTAAACAGAGCAATCATTAATTAAAAAAAAATAGGCTGGCTCTATTCAGATATCCGTTCCCCATTTTCCATTTCAATTTAAAAACTCCTCGTTTTCATTTTCCCTCTATTTTCATCCTCTCCTCCTGATTGGCCGGTTTGAATTTTCAAACTGAGACAGAGTTTTGCCCCCTCCCCTTTCAGTCCACAAACACCGGATATTAACTCGTCTTTTTCCTTCCCGTCCTTCCAAAAACAACCAGATGGTGAGACAGCAGCTGAGAGACAGACCGCGGCAGCGGGCGGAAACCCCTTAGAACGATACGACGGCCTCACACTCGTGCACTCTCTCGCTCTCGGAGTGGATAAAGACCTCATTGTGTCCTCCTTGACGTTAAAAATGTCGGAGGAACGTTGGAAATTTAACAAAGAGCAACTACTGACCAGGGGGAGCTCTGACCCACCCTGTGTTCACTTAGTGTTTACGTTGAAAAGGCTTTTATCAGGAATTCCTGAAGTGACTGGGATGACTGTAGATTATTTGCACATGCTCTGAAGGTCGCTTGCTTTAACCGTATCTGTGTCTGTCTGAAATGAATCTGCTCTGAAAGGTTTCTGGAGGCACTGTGCCACTCATCTCTATCATGAGGTCAGCTCAGAGTCCTGATGAGGCATTTCTACGTTTCTGTGAGCATAACTGAAATAAATGAGAGGAAAGTTGCCCTTACTCCCCGAAGCAAAATCCGGCGACAGTCCAGTGACACACACACACACACACACACACACACACAGACTTATGATAGCATTATGCTGGTCATATTTCAGAATCTGAAATAAGGATTATCCCCGGGGGGAGAACTCTTATCTCTAGTTGGTATACAGCTGAACAATGCTCCAAATCCAGAAGCCCATATTCATGAGTGAAGCCATCAAAGAATCATTGTTCTGTTGGAAAACCCAGATGGTTCTGTTTTTTAACCATCTGACCCAAACCATTTACCTTTGGTGAACAAAAACAAATACTGATTTTTATTGAATAGAGCTGAAATATATAAATAGAATCTTGAATGCTGACATTAAAATAGTAAGTAAATGTCAAAGTTTCAACACCGGCAAATTCTTTGACAGCAGAACCAAGACTAGCAGTTATGAAGCCAGCTAATAAATTTCTAGTAAACTCCAAGCTACACTGAGATTGCATTTCTCATTCATTCAAAATCATTTTGCGGCAACTGCTATACAAAATGTTGCTGATTTTAACACTTACTTTTACATCTTGCTCCAATGTCCTTATCAATTCTCCATCCACCTGGCCCGTTTGGGCTACGCGCAGAGAGCGCCGCTCTGCCTTTCTCAGTCGGTACTGCAGGATGCGGCAGGTTTTGTTTGCCTAAAGGGAGAAAGACAAGACGTCACGTCTTGTGTCTAAACCATCCCTGTTCCTGCTGCAGTCAATGCAATACATGACCAGAAAACACTTAGAACAAAGTAGCATTTAATTCCTTTGGAATGGATTAAAATGTAAGAATTGAAACACAAAACAAAGGTAATAGATGGAAGATAGAGCAAAAATAGCAGCAGAGAGGGACTAGTGGTTAAGAAAGTGGCCTGAATCCTGAGCTCATAAAGCCAATACAGGGTTTAGCCAGTGAAACCATTATGAAGGTACTGTAGGCAAAACAAGGCAATTCATTTGCATAGCAAATTTTCAGTAGCAGGGCAATTCAAAGTGCTTTACACGATTAGAAGGAAAATATACCGAAAAACAAAAAAAACAATGACATTGCAGTGGCAAAGTAAAGGAAAGGGATGGCAGGTTGAAAAACACAAGACAATTTATCATGTTTCAGTTCTTTATTTTATCAAAAGCAGCTCTAAACAAATGAACTTTTAGGTTTTTTTTAAAAAAAAAAAAGAAAAAATTTTTCCAGCAGTTTTGTCCAGATTTTCTTGAACCCCCCTGAGTCCAGACTACAAAGGTGTCTGTTGTAAACTAAATAAAAATCACTGGACATTGTGATAGCCGTCTATAATAGGCAGCTTATTTTGAGCTCAATAACAATAACAATAGTTACTAATGCCACCCCTTGCATTTGGCCACGAGAAAGCAGCCAAAAAAATTCCTCTATAGCTAACATTGCAAGACTTAAGGAAGAAATGTGAGATGGTTATGTGCAAGAACATTCTGGTGCAATTAGATGTTTAAGTATTGCGAAATTAAAGGCTCACGTTGCTTTGAAGGGAAGCCTGGAGATCATTTTGCTAATCCAACCTCGGACTGGTCTTGCACAAAAGCATCAAAAGCAGATGACTGATAAACCTTTTCTTGCTTGCCTGCTTTGAAACATGCAGCAGCACTTTCCTTTGTCAAGATCGGCTCTGGCTTGTTCTTACCTGCTCCAGCTGTTGGCGCAGTTCCTGCAGCTGGTAAACATCGTCCTCCATGTACATGTCCCTCATTTCCAGCATCTCAGACCTCAGCTCCTCCATCTCATCCTGGAGACGGTTCAAAAAGGAAAAAAAGGGAGGAGTTAAGAAAGTAACGCATGTTTTCATTACAATTCAAGTCATATTGTGATAACGGCATATTTGACGGTAATTTACTCCCCAAGAGTGGACCGCAGTTAAAAGGTGAAAACATTATATGGACATAAAGGGAATCCTTCAACATTTATGAAGAGCTATTGAAGCCTCTTATCACCACGGCGAGGGAAATATCATCCCATTGACCTTGTTATCAACATAATCTCTTTGGTCAGCTCGTTGTCGGCCACTTCAACTTCTCTTCATTAGTCTAATAACTGCCTAATAATTACCTAATAATTACAGACTCAACTGTCTGCTCCAGCAGCTGGAAGGGTCATCAGAAAATAGAGTTACATAAACAAAAGTTATTGCAAGATGTTCTCACCGGAAATAAACCTATATCTGTCTATATCTACCTTATATATCTAAAGCAACAAGAACACACAGGAGCTTTCAGGACATGAAATGTGAATCACACACACACACACACAAAAAACCTTAATTCTTGGACACCATGAAGAACGTGACAAAAACATTGCAAAGAGATCTGCTGCACATTACCTTCACGAATGTTACTATCTACTACCTCTCATTTTCAACAAATGGCAATCAGTGATTCATTTCAACCCAGAAACATGAATTGCATCATCCCTCTGAATCATATTTCGGGGTGCAGCTCTCATAGCAGCGTGGGTGTGAGTAATGAAACTATCATCCATGGGAAGAGGCTTGATGTGACAGCAGGATGTGTGTGACACAGTAGCGTGACTCCGAGACGAGCAGCGTGTGTTTGCTAAAATCTCCGCATCTCACATGAGTGAGGATGGTAGGAAACGGGAATGGGATGCAGCAGCAGTAGTAGTGGTAGTTGTAGTAGTGCTGACACAATTTTACTATAGTGAATAATGTGGGTCAGCTTCTGCAGAGCTGCTACTGTAGCAACAACAAGCTCTGGGGATGTGTCGCGATGTGTGCGTGGAATATGTAATGAGTCGAAGCGGGTTCAGCAGTAGGTAGGGTTCGCATGTGTCACTGCAGCAACAAAATACTCCTATGAGCGTGGAACTGCTAACGATTAAAGCTACTGCCTGTACGTTGTTTGAAAATTGATCGGTCTCGATGATGATATAGTTTGTGGTCTATAGGATGGTTTTGATGTTTATCTGTGAACTCCACCTTCCCAAAAACAAGATGACCTCTGGTGACATCACATAAGGCACAACTGAGCCTTGAGCATATTCATTTATGCTTTCCTTGCTGCGTTTCTTCCTCTTTGATCACATTTTCAATCCAATCCCTTGTTCAAAGGTACTTATTATATTTAGTACAGCAGCAGTTAAGCTTATCAGCTATATTTGGGAGCAGTGAATGTATTTCAGAACCATTTGGCAAAAACAAAAGACGTGGATTTTTAAAGAGGTTTGAATTTATGAAATCCTACAGTTCATCACTCCACCACTGTGCCGTTTTTATTGTTAATGTGTATAGTTTTAATAGACAATAAAACACCACAGTGTAGTATTTCGGATTGTAATGCAGCACAGTGTCTTGTAAGCAACCCGTTGTTGATGAAACTCTTGACTTCAGTAGGAAGCAATTTCTCCAAGGACCACAAATACAAATGTGCAATCCAGGGAGCAGAGGGTCGATTGCAGGAGGAAGGAGGGGGGAAATGGAGGAAATAAAAAAATGAGAGGAGAAACAAGATAAAAGAAGAAACTGAAAAATATGGGGATTTAAGAGGGCTAGAGCACCAAAATAAGGATAAATCTCCAAAGATGAAGATTTAAAAAAAAATCCTAGCTGAAGAGAAATTTGGAAATGGGTAAAACAAATCCCTCTCTATGCTTGCAGACCAATTGTACATAAAGATGATGAAACATGACAGAGGAGGGGAGAAAGTGAGGACATGAAACCAGGGAATCACAAGTTATCGTGGCTAGAGACTTAGAGAGAGCTTGTTCCACTGACCTGCTTTTTACCGCTAACTGAGAAAGAAAAGGGAAGATTGTCTCTGTCATGTGAGCACACAGCCAGTCACGAGAAAAAAAATCAACCAATCAGCTGTCATTTTTAAGAGTCAGACACTTTAATATTTGAAATCATGCTGTAATCACATCTCTTGCTTTTATTTGGTCATGTTAAAGCCTCAGAGTTTAATATTTGTTTTGACAATTATTTAATACACCAACACAAAGAAGCACACGGGGAAGGACAATGTCATAAAAAAAGGAATCGTTTGAAAGCGGTGGCGTGCATCGTGGTGGGCCCTTTAACTCTGATACCCCTATATAAAACAAAGTGAAAAATTTTTGGGGTTTTTTCACTATTGAAATAGATTTTAGCCATTTCAATAGCTGAAATCCCTCAGCTATCGAACAGAGTCCATCTGTGTGTCATTTCATCTCTTTTTAAATACAGCTGTTCTCTGGAGGCCTCTCAGCTTTGTTGCAAACAAACATCTCACAGAGCAGGGTTTACTCCATCAGCAAGTGAAAACATGGGGGCAATACTGCAAGCCTACAAGAAAATGGCAGACCAGGTAAGAAGGTCATTCCTGAGAGAAGCAGCCAAGAAGCCCATGGTATCTCTGGAGTAGAAATACCAAGCTCAGGTTGGATTGGAGAGAGGGGAGAATCATTTTTAAAAGAAAGTCAAATTCAAACTTTTGCCACTTAGGGCCACCTAACACCCCACCTTGAATACACCATTGCAGCTTCAAAATGTTTCACTTGCAGCATCATGCTGTGGGATATGGCAGACGGTCAGAGTTCATGTAAAATCAGTTGTAGATAAATTCAGGGAGAAAAACTGTTGGAGGCAACATAGACTTGAGACGGAGACAGAGGTTCACATTCCAGAAAGACAACAGTATAAACAAGGGATTCAATTAGAAGGGTTAGACTAATGTGTTAGCAAGACCCAGTTCAAGTCAAAAGACCAAAATCAAACAGATACTGTCTGTGGCAAGACTTGAGCATTGCCATTTTTGCATGCTGTTTTTTTTAATCTGCTGGTGGAAACAAATCCCTCAAAAACCTGAAGCTGCAACTGCAGCATAAGGTGAATGACTCAGAAAGGTTGAATACAAATGCACACCACACTTTTATTTATTTATTTTTTTTGTTTCAGCCATGTATCATTTTTCTTCCTCATTCAAATTATTTATATTTTGTTGGAAATATCACATAAATCCCCTGTAAATACTCTGCGGTTTGGTGCTGTAACACGACAAATGTGAAAAAAGCAATAAATGTGAATGCTTGAGCAAGGCTCTCTATATTTTATGTTAAAAGTTTGTTTTTTTCTTTTCCATAACATTCTCAGGTTGCAAGAGTATCATTCAGATTTCTTGATATGACAAATGATTTAGTGTCCTGTTAAAAGTATTTGCGACAAGTGATACATGGTTTAAAAATGAGGAAGGCAGGAACCATTTGTCCCATGACAGAGGGACTGAAGATAATTTAAGCATCTCCTTGTTGCTGTACACATAATTTATTTTCTTCAGTATGAACACATGCAAGTTCTTTATGCTGCTTGCAGGGTAAAAATAAAATGCAGGAAATGGCAAAAAGTCAATGTTATTCTAAGCAAAGTGAAATGTATATTTTGGTGCTAATTTCCAGATTATAAGCTAACTTGTGGTCTGAATATTCATTCTCTAATACTAACCTAAACAGTTTTATTAGACTTAAATTATAAATAAAATGATTTAAGAACATTAGTAAAGGGTTTCTTTTTTATTTACGGTCTAATGCGTCTGTGTAACACAAGACTGCAGCAGAAGAGCTGCTAGCTTAGCTTACTACAAAATGCAACGTAGCCAAAAAAAAAAATGTTTTTTTTGTTGAGGTGGGGAAATATTCGGAGCAGCATTTATTAACCTTAAAGCCACCCTCTGTCCTGTTTGCTTAGTAGTTATAGTGGACAAGGAGGTATTTTCTTCAAACAGAGCCAGCCTGCCTGTGCTCTGTTAAGCTAGCGTTCGTCTGCTGTAGTGTTGAGTTAACCTGTCACAAATTCAGATGTCAGGTTAAAAACCAAGATTTTTTTAATCACATTCATGTCAAGTCTTAGGTAATATATAACCAATAGATTTATTCAATCAAGTTTAGGATTATGTTCGTGATAACCAATGACTCAGGAAACCAAGAAATTTCTCTTTTGTGCCTTTAGCTGTTCAAAGAAGAACCATTGGAGATAAAATAATCTGTGACATTTACCCAAAGTCTTTGGGTCAATTCTGGTGCTGCAGTTTCACCACCGCCTACTTCCATTTCTCTATGAACCTTCTCAAACTATTAGACATCGCTGTATTTTTTATTTGAAGTTATGATTTTTTTTATAATTTCATAAATAATGATTTAATTTATACTGACAAACATAGCATGCTTCAATCTTCACATTGTCTGCATGTTCCCTTTGTTAGATCAACTGGCCATGTTATCTGTTGTGAAATATGACACCCCTGGAAAAAAAAAAATCTAAATAAGTGTCAACACTGCTGATGCAGTTTATTCCTGTTATATTTTAGTTTTTAACCAAAAGGCATATTTACCCAAAGTGGACAATAAGAATATTTGAGAGTATCCATATAAATCATGTCACAGCAAGTACAAAAAAAAATCCTACCTACCAGGAAGTTAAAATAAAATCTCTCAGTGTCAAACGATGTAATGGTGCAATCACACTAATTCAAACCCGTTTCCTGTATGTACAAGGAAACTGATGCTCGTCTTGGATCTGAAATTGTAGTCACAGGATAGACATTCCTCAAAAATTAAGTCAACGCTGGGGAAAAATACTTTTCAAATCAGCGGGATAGCTACGAGTAGCAAAGACATTCTCATACAGTAACACTTAAACAGCCCAGAAAGGTTTCTCTTTAACTTCAAGCGGAAGGAAAAACACTTGAAAAGAGTAGAAACAGAGCCAAATGTGGAGAAACAATGAAACTGTTGTTTGCCTGCCACACACACTGCACCAAGTGTGGTCTAAATAGCAAGGCGTTGTAAAGTGTGTGCAGCAAGTAGTATTTTTGACACGCTGCAGACGTAAAAGATTTTTAAGTTGACTGATATTTATAGGCTAATCAACAGTGAAAGAGAGGCAGCACTACAAGCTCAGGCAGTAATACAGAGGCAGAGTCCAGATCAAACAGTGACAATGAACATTAAATGAGGCTTAAAGGAAAGAAGGTAGTCACGAAAAAGATTTAGAATAAGGATTTAGCTCCAGTCTGTTAATCTGACGTTTAAACAGTTTGTTGTTTAGATCTTTGCAGGTGTTCCTCACAGCTGCAATGACAGATTAACTTGACTGCAGGCCCTCCCAGGAGTGTTTGCTGTGGTCTAAAGAGGTAGCTCTGAATCACGATGGCCTATATTCAATCTGCAGTCTGCCAGAGAAAAACGGCACTCAGAGGACGCAAAGAGTAGCTTTAAGTAAGAGAGAAACGCAGGAGTGTCATTATGCTTTAGTGTTCCACTTGCACAAATAAAAATTGCAAAGAAATGTCTGTGTTAGGAGGCAAGTAGTCTGTCCAGTACCACAATTAGTCCGTTTAGAACTACCTGGGCATAAAGAACCAGAAACACACAGAGGCAAGTGTTCCTGATCAGTCATCGCTTCCAATCAATCTCTGACAATTACTGGCTTGTCTGGTCAGACGTTGCGAGAGCTTCGGGACATGCTCCCCAATTGATCTTTCCCTTAATCAGTCAATCTCAAGGTAGGCTTGACCAGTAGATTCAATTGTGCTGCTTTTCACTGCTGTCTACAGGCAATCTCTGAGACCTGAAACAGTTTTTTATTTTTTTTTTTTTTTTTTTAAACTGATAACATTGTCAGGCTAGTTCTACTGTAACAATTTCACTTAATATGCTGGCTGTCACTCTTCAGCAGTAACAACAGCGCAGTGTTTGTGTAAAATGGATCAGTTAAATACAGGTTTCCCAAAGAGATTGTGCCTGAAAGATGGACTACTGGCACTAAACTGTATCGTTTAATGTAAGCCCAGATACTTTAGGCTGTTCTTCCAAGGCTATTGTGTCTAAGGTCTCTAATATGTAAATAAATACAAATCACAATCAAACTTTTCAACCTGCACAAGCTGCCATTCAAATTACTTTTGGGTCCATCAGACCAAAGGATTTTGTTCAAAGATGGACAGTTTTCAGAGTAGCCTCATAGGTGCCAATAGTGCACCGATTTAAGTCTTTTTTCTAAACAGAAGGAAAAATGTTGCAGTTTTTCTCATCAGCAACTCAAAGCAATTTTTGTGTTCTCAGAGAGGAAAAACAAAAATCCCAAATGTAAATGACAGAAAACCCTGTAATACAAGAACAAACCACCTTCTTGTATCTCTTCCTACGATTGTGTGTTTTTCACTACATGCAGTGTGTTTAGTGCCTCATTCTGAACAGAAGTGCTATTGTTATTTGTCAGTGGAAACAGTCAAAGACATTTGGCTGTAAGGGCCTCTGATTTGCAGAGGCGCTGCAGAACGCCTCCTGGGCAGGTTCCGATATCAAAATATGAATCAATGAAGCTCAGGGGAAAAAGCAAACTCCCAGGATGAATGGGGGGCTTACTGTTGGGTTTGATTCATCCTGAAAGTCAAAGCTCAGATCTGGGTTGGATAGTGTCACACGTTGTCGCTGCAATTTATAATTTATAGCTGCTCTGTGTTTTTGCTAGATGATCAGGATTTATGAAAATCCAATTTCAGAGTACCAAAAAGCATGCACCATTAATTGGTCAATACAATAGAAAAGGGGAGGCTTTGAGAACAGAGGAAAGTAATCGAGTGGCACCAAAATTTGACAACCTATATTAGGCTGCTGTATTGTTTCCAGCTAAACCAGTGTAAACACCCTTATGTATATTATGAAATATGGCCACCACTACCAACAACAACAACTTGCAATGTAATTCAATGAAGCAGAATCTCCTTCAAACCCAAGATGCAACTATTCAAATTATTTACATTCCTTCCACTTTAAGAGGTGGAAAGCATATCTGTTTGGTCTTTTGTTAACGTCTAGTCACAACGATCCTTCACAGATCATGCGCAGAGAGGGGTTCCCAAAACAATCTACACATGGGAAAAAAAATCAGAACGAACCAAAGAAATGTCAGCAGCTTAAGGTGCGCTGCATGAAGTGAAAAACAGCAAAACCTACCGAGTTATTAATTGTAAAATGACGCGATTTTTAATATTTATGTCTGACAGTGATGCGTGTTAGTTAATACGGTCCGTGCGTTTAAGGGAACCACAGAAGATGAATGTTCCTTACTTTGAGGTAATCATTTTCAGATCTCAGCTCTTCTATTTCCCTGAGGTACTCCTCATGCATGCCGTCGGTAAACTCCTCCGTGAGGTCTGAGAACGCCAGGGATGTGCTGGCAGGCACCCTGCTGTCAAACGAGGTGGCCGACCGCTCCTCGCCCGGGGAAATGCTATCCTCCCCGGTCTCCACGCTCAGAGAGAACCGATCCTTTTCATCTTTCTCCGCGGTGGAGCAGGTGTTCTTGGCGGCTGCTCGCTGACCAGCTCTGCTCCCAAGCGGCTTCTCTCCCTCTGCGCCGCGGCTGCTCCTCGACTCGGCGTCGCTGCTCCCAGCATCCGCTGAGAGTTTGTTTTCCTCGGAGGCGCAGTCCGAAAGCTCGGAGCTGCTGTCTGTCGGGGAGAGCTTCCCCGCGGCGCACCCAGAGTCTTTGGATAGGTCGTCGGAACCTGTGCTGGCGTCCGACACCTTCCTCCGGCCGCCGTTGCTTTTTGCCGCTTTGGACGCCGAAGTCTTGGACAGCAGCGAAGATTTTCCCGCTGTTTTACCACCGCCCCTCTCGGCTTTACCGTCCTTTCCAGCGAGGCTGCCCACAGGGCTGCGCCTGGAAATGCGGCTGCCCAGATGGATAGCTCCGGGCTTGACGCTCAGGGTCGTGCTCCCGATCCCTCCGCGGATCTTTGTGAGCGACCAACCGGGCACGTCCTTCGGTCTCGCCGGAGACGGTGCCCGGTTTATCTTCTTCTTCTCGCCCGTGCGAGCGGGCTGTGCCGCCGTTTCAGCCCCGGGGTGCTGCTGCGGCTGACCGGGCACCGCGTGCTGCGCCTGGCCGCCGTCCGAGCTCTCCGTCCCGCCTCCGCTTTCCATCTTCTGCCGGAGATGAAGTCTCCGTTCCTTTGGCGAGGCGAAGGAGAGGTGAGTCGGACAGTTATGGACATCAACCTCCTTTGTTTTTGTCATTCATTCCGTTTAGGGCGACACAATGAAAAGCTGAAATAAACCACCTCCTCTATGCAGAATTAGGGAGGCAGAAGTTGAATAAACAGCCGCAGAGCAACACAAAAGGGAGACCAGTCCTCCTCCTACAATGAGAGCTTGCAGAGCAACAGGACGACGCGGAGGAAGATGAGCCTGAAAGCTGCAAAAATGCTAAACAAAAACCCCAGTTTGGGAAGCAGATTTTCAAACTACTCCGATTTGTTGTTGTCCTCTCATTTCTTTAGGATTTCTTTGCGCGGATAGCACAAACCAACCGGTTCCTGCTTCGGAGCAACTGTGTCTGAGAAGAGGGAAGCAATGTGGTGGCTATGGTCACTATCTCTCTCCCTCTCTCCCCGCCCAGATAATGGGATGCATTGAAAGACGAGGCGAATCGCGTTTCTGAAGCTCTGTCGCCACCGTTGTGAGAAGAACACACAAAGCCGGAAAAAAATTAAGATAAAAAAAATTAACAAATCCATGCGTATTATGGAAAGCGAAACATTCAAATGAATTTAGCTATTACACACAAAAAAATCCCAGCAAAAATTCTTATCCATTGGCAGAGTGCCAGGTATTTGAAGGACGTAATAAAAGACATTAACACGGTAAACAGAAAGGTCAAAATAATTTTTGCAGCACACCGTTGTCTGTCAAGATGAGGTTGTAGTCATACAACAAACTTGAGAACCGCTGATTAAAATGCACGTTTGATATGTATAAAAAGAAATGCATATCAAAACATCTTTAAGTCACATCTCTAAAGAAGATACACACTTAAAGTCTTTAGCCTAACATGGTAGTGTTCAGATACAAAGTGGAGAAAGGTTTTTAGATTTCTCTAAAGCTAAAAATCAATGTTTTAAAAAGAAAACAACTTCAATATGTATATTTACCTTACTTCTTCCACATACTGATGCAGATTCTCTCTCAGGAGCCCGTAAGTCGAGGACAAATTGACTTTTCTTTTTTCTTGAAGAAGTCTCAACTCTCATTCTAAAGGCGTCTTCAGTTCTGACCAACATAAGACGTTATGGGCTTATGAGTTGAGGTCAGAACAATCACATTTATGAGGCCAATGAGGTCACAAATGGGACGATTAGGGCATGCGAGTCACTGTCGTCACACTGTTCACAGCTCAGCGTAACTTCCAACCGTGTTTTGAAGTTGAAGAACTCTTCTGGATGAAGAAGTACATTTTTGTAAGAACAAATTTGCATTGATTCTGCTGAAAACAGAAAACGTTCTTTACCAAGACAAAACATCCCTTTGTTTTGCTTTTGAAATCACCTCATTTGATGTGGTAAGATTTAGGACCTCACAGTGGCCCAAACCTCACTGTGAGACCAGAGGGAGGAAACTCTGTAAACCAATCACCAAATGCTTCCACAATACAAGCAGCATATTTCATTAATTGTGGATGAAAAATACCCCGACGTGCCTCTCATTGACGTACTCTCCTAGTTACAGAGCCCAATAGATCCCAGTTGCTTTTGGGGCACGAGAAACAATAGGAAATCGCTGCGTTTGCAAGACATTTTCAGTGCAGTAATTGGATGGCCGTGTAGGTGGGTGAAAACATGAGCTGCATCAGCACCGTCACTGCACTTTATCCAGCCTTCTGAGAATAAGTGATTGGCATTGTGTCACATTTTACTGTCCTATTTTTTGGAATGTTTTGCACTTTTAATTTTAGTTACATTTGTACTTTCATTTCAAATTCGTAGGACTAAACCACAAAATGTATTCCCCCAGCTGCAGATTTATCAGGCTAAACTAGTCATTATTTGTCCTAGTGGAAAATTACTTACTGCAAAAAGTGTGACTCATGTGCCCTATTTTGAAAAAAGAAAATCTCTACATTCTTTATTTTTTGCAGCACAGAATTGGAGGTCACCTACATCCTAGAAAGGCAGTAAGCAGTGCTCTGTATAGGCTATGTACTGCTTTAATCTGACTGGTTTCCCTCCGATTTAAAGAACAGAAGTTAAAATCTGTAAAAGTGTGTGACCACATGAATAGCTTCTTTAACCAGCGGGGTTTCCCATGATGTAATACTTGGAACACTTTTGGTTTTAATACTTCCCAATGCAGGAAGTATTAAGTATTTCGTTGGCATCCATACAAAATACCTATTACTCGTGTTATGAGTAATATTTATTTGCACATGTTGATTAAGCAACACCAATTTGCTAGTTCAGTGTTTGTAACTTCATGGAATCATTTTTGGTTCCATCTTGACTCTGGGTTCTCTTGAAAAAGTCATCTCCTGGTTTTGTCTCTTTCACTAAAGGCCATTTGCTATACTCAAAAGTGTTGTGTTGTCTGCTTAACTCAAATACATTTGTTTTGTCTCAATGCACTTAAACCTCTGTTATACATTATTTATTGGAATAGAAAAAGCATCACTGAAGAACTTTTAAGTCAATCAGAATGGGTTATGCTCTAACCTTTGTTTTGTGTGCATTATACAGTATATATATATATATATATATATATATATATATATATATATATATATATATATATATGTCTGATCTGAATGATATGATTCAGTTTAATTGGTAGGGTACTACTATCAGGATTCAAACATGTACTGACATTGAAACTGCATGCTTCGACATAGTTAGATAATCTACAGTATCATTATTGAGATGAGCTCAGTTTAATGGGCTCTATTACATAACGGGGATTTGTGGTTTATGCTGCTGGGTTTTGATCTCAGACAGTCACCACAGAGGGATCGTCTTGTCAAAACATCTCTTATTTAAGTATCTTTGAGAAAATGTAATATATTATGGAGCAGTGTTTTATTACATGTCTGACATGTAATAAAACTTGTAATTGAGCTCCCAGCTCAATGGAAATCAGTAAAAAAATAAAAATAAATTACACCAAAATTGTTGATGCACAAACAATATTTTTAATATTTTTCACAAAGTGCTAGAGAAAATCAGCCAGTTTGGTTGCCCTTATCCAATAAGAGGTGGAAAGTAACATACAAGTACATATAAAAAAATTAATATTGCATAAAAGTTCAATATTTCTTGGCAGCCACTTCAGAAAGTGAAGCAGTTATTTTAAAGAGGTTATTTACACAGAGAATATTATTTCTAGCTTCTTTTTTTTTTTTTTTTTTTTTGCAGTTTTAATGATTACAACATTCAGGTAAAGAAAACCCAAAATTAATTTCCTCATGTCATAGAAGACCAATCAAAAACGGCTATTTTTGATCACAAATGTCAGGATTTTGAAAACTAGCTTTAACTTATTATATACATTTATTGACTTAATACTTGTTTGGGTGTCTTCTTGCATGAATTACTGCATCAGTGTACAATGGCATAGGTCAACTGCCTCATTGGATTTGATATCTCTCATCTTCTTCCTGGCAACAGCCCACAGATTTTCTGAGATTTCGGTCAGGAGAGTTTGTGGGCCAATGAAGAACAAGAACACTGTGGTCAGTGGTCCAGCTTTAGGTATCTTTGGCAGTGTGGACTGTGCCAAGTCCTGCTGGAAAATAAAATCAATATCTCATACAGCTTGTTAGCCGAGGGAAGCATGAAACACTCCAGAATTGGACTGTTGTGTTGACTGCGGGCTCTGGACATTCAGAAAACACAGTGGACCAACACCAGCAAACGGCATGGCAACCCAAACCATCACTGGATGTGAAAACTTCAAACTGGACTTCAAGCACTGTAGATTCTGTGCCTCCACTCTTTCTCCCAGACTTTGCTTTCCAAATGAAATGCAGAATTTACTTTCATCTGAAACAGTTCCTCTCTGCTTGTGCATCTTTCTTTTCCTACCCGATTCCTCCCCTCCACTCAATTTTGTGGTAATATGCTCGGACACAGAACTTTGAGAACAACCTGCTTTTTCACCGATGATCTTTTGTGACTTACCCTTCTTGCCTTCTGTCAAGACAGCAGTCTTTCCCATGATAGAATCGTTTAAAGGCTCAGGAAACCTCCGCAGGTGTTTTGAGTTAGTTGATTGGGGTGTGGTAGCGTGAGTTTCCAATAATTACCCTTTTCAAAGTATTCTAAGTTTCTGAAACACTAATTCTTGGATTTTCATTATCTGTAGTCTATAATAATCACAATTACTCAAAACAAAGTCTTGAATTATATTAGTATGTGTGATGAGTCTATATAACGCAGGAGTTTCACTTTCTTACATGACTAACAAGGAATATTGCATTTTGCATTATATTCAAATATTTTGAGCTGTATCTGTGGAGAAAGAGAAAAAAATAGGACAATCTTTTACCGCCACCTTGTGTTCAGAATGAAGAGTTGCAGCACAGTAGTTCTAAGAGGAGCAATCATAAACAAGGAAGAAAACATTTAAGTGATAAGGTAAAATTATTCGCATGACCACAAGTTATGTAATATTTTGCAGTAACTGCTATGCACAGTATTCATAGGTGTGTTTTTCTTACTAACAAATGTATATTGACAATAAAAGCAGAGCTGAGTTATGACATGAGTTTGGATTTTGACATCACACATTACAATGTTTTACAAAGTTTATTGAAGAAAAGCAAAACAAAAAATTAGACATATTTGTTCATAGTTTGATTAATTACATCACAAGAGGACATTTCCTGGTCCTCTTTCAAAATTGCTCTCCTGGGGGACACCTGCATCAAACTACTTTTCTATTACTTATGATGGGGAGTGAGCGCTCCTCGAGGTTGTGCACACCATAAGAACTAAACGAATGTTTCTGTTAACTCTGACTAATTAAAAGAACACTTTGATTTACAGAGTTTGATTCGTCAGTTCAAAAAAAGTTGGAAGTCCTTTTGATTAACATGGTACCTTACCGAGTTCTTTGCAGAATGATTTAAACTGCAATTAATTGTGTACAGGTCATGATGACCATGACCCTTTATTTAGTGGTACATCAGAAAAATCTCACAAATCCACAGCACTGCGTTGTTTTGTTAGAATTTCTTTATGACGCCCAGGGCCTCTGTATGTGCTAAGAATGACTGTGTCTTTGTGTGAGCGACTGAGTAGAAGCAGGACTCTGTGTCCCACTGAGAGGATGAATAGAAACTATTTTTTCCTCCAATGTTCTCCGCCTGCTCCCCTCCTCCTCTCCTGCCCTCTCTGATCACATTCTCTGTTCTCCTCATCACACCATTATTGTTATGTAACTGCAGAGACAAACAGGACACTGCCTTTCTGTCCCCTGCTGGTTATCACAACACTAAATTAAACTGGAATAAGGCCTTTCTTATTTGTCCTTAGTTTAAATGAAAAATGTAGTTCAAAACCTATTTACACTTGGCTATTTTTTCATTTTTTTTAATGTTATATGGTCACATAAATAAATATGAGAATTGATGACTGACCATTTTTAGCTTAGAATGACCTAAGACTGACCTTGGTGTTTGAATGAACCTCATGCATGTCTTCATCTATGGGGATGCAGTCAGCTATATCAGACATATCAGTGACTAGTAAGATACATTATTTATGAAAGAAATAATATGGCTTAGATGAGGTCTCATACAGGGCCTGAAATGAACCCCTTATCTGACTACAAGAGTGGGCCAAAGTAATACTGAATATAGATTCACAGAGTTTGCAACGATAAAATATAATACATTTTTACAACAATAATAATAAAAAAACTGCGGTCAAAAGTGTTTCTCCAGTGTCGTCGCTGCATTCGCTCAGTTCATCTTCCCATCAATTCTGTCCATCTGAAGAAAAGCAGAACAACATAACGCATTCTGACTGTTGTGCAGTGTTGCTTTTCTTCAAGACAGTTTGAATGTAGACTGACAACTGCAGTTTTCTCCTTATCTGACAAGAGCATGCTTGCTTTGTCCTTAAATGGTTTGCAACTAACTTAAATGGGACTGTAGATGGGAAAAGGTCACATTGGTGGAGTGCATGCACGGATAAGAGTTGTGGCAACAGAATATAGCATTTATACTGCATTTAAAGATTGATTCTATTTACTAATTACAAGGACAACAAGGTTCTGGCAGAACAGAAATTTACTTCTTAATTTTTATTTTATAAAAACATATGAAGAATCATTTTTGTTCCACTGTTGAGGCATACCATTAATATAGCACAACTCAAGACCCTTTCACCTCTTTTAGGTGCATTTGATCAAATGGATCACCATAATTAATAGTTCTATTATATTTTGTAAGATTACACATATGCACATGTTTGTGTTGGTAGATAAAATAAAAATCCAAGTAATCCAAATGAATATGTGGTTGTAACATCACAAAATGTAAAGAAAATCTATCTATCTATCTATCTATCTATCTATCTATCTATCTATCTATCTATCTATCTATCTATCTATCTATCTATCTATCTATCTATCTATCTATCTATCTATCTATCTATCTATCTATCTATCTATCATTGTTTTGGTGGTTCTCTCTCTCTCTCTTTCACCTGATTGGCTGCCGACCACGTCTGTCCATCGTCCGGTCACGCCCACTGTGCCAGCGGCTTCCGCTTTAGTGTACAGACAAGGCTACACGCAATTCCTGCCCATCTTTCTGGGTTTGCCAAAAACATTCAGAGAGGAGCCACTGCGGAGGTAAGAAGACAGACATTTTAACGTCCTGATTGTGGACTATCTATTTGTTTTCAGACCAGGAACTCTTGCTTTGTCTGTTATCTTCAAAGAATACTGCTAACTGTGCTAACTAGCCATATTTCTTTTTCAATATAGCCCGCCCGCTAACTCCAACAACGCTAGCTGTCAAAAAGGGAAAAAAAAAAAAAAAAAAAAAAAAAGCTTTCATACCTCCGTCAGTCAGGACTTTGAATGCCAGCTGGACGTCTGCTTTTAGGGAAAAACAACGAGTGTTGTGTTTTGTTTTTTTCTTATCCTCGTTTTTGTTTATAATTCAAGCTGGGATTTTATGTACGCTTTAGATTGGCTAGCTAGATCAATTTTCACTTTGTGCTGGTAATATTAGCAAGAAAGACGTGACATATTTGGGAAAAGTCCCCACAATGGGTGTCTCTTTTGACAAATGCTCTTGTAAATATATTGCTAAGCAGCAACAATTAGGGTGTATTTCGTATTTTTAAGCGTAACTTTCACATAGAGTGTTTGTGTGGTTGAATCTTACTCCCAAAACGTGATGTAAGGAAACTTCTAATGTGTCCTTTCGTGTTTAACTTCTTAGTAAATGGTGGGAATGTCCCCCTGCTTGTTTGACTTCTCGCCGCTTCGGTCACCGTCTGCTTCTGACTTTACCTTTTTAACCCGGAGTAAACTGCAGGTCTTTGACACCCACATTTTGCCGTGATACAGCGTGTCTCTTTATCTGCCCTTCCCCACTAAGAGACAAATTCTCAGTGGCAAACGCTGCTGTATCATCGTGTGTTGCATATTGCGTAGACGTACCAAAACACCAACATTTCTTCATACTCCTGCTCCTTGCATGTAACGAACTAATATCTTAGCAAAATTATTTTTTTATTCGTTTTGTAAAGTGCAATTGTATGAGTGTACACAGATAGAAGTAGGATTATGTAGTACTACCAGAAATATGTTGGTGTCTGGAATGAACAAGAATGTTTCTTGCAA
Organism: Poecilia mexicana; assembly: GCF_051168715.1. Taxonomy (NCBI): domain Eukaryota; kingdom Metazoa; phylum Chordata; class Actinopteri; order Cyprinodontiformes; family Poeciliidae; genus Poecilia; species Poecilia mexicana. The sequence continues at coordinate 11,066,193 of NW_028263376.1, read as the reverse complement.
AATCTTAGACGTTTATGGTGGAAAGAAGAAGAAGAAGAAGAAGAAGAAGAAGAAGAAACAAGCCTTTTATTTGACATTATATTTCAACATTGGGCCACTCTGGGGATTTACAGTTGCAATCATTTTGTTTTGCGTCTTCTTCCCTAAGGTGCCTTAATTACCCCCATAGTTAGTAACTATGGGGATAGTCTCCATCTGAAAGGGAAATTTGTGTCTTTAGTACCAACGTTCTCCTAACAACAGCAATGCCAGGGACTTTTTTTTTTCATTTTCTAGCACATGCTGAAGAATAATTTAGTTGTGAAATGTGTATTTTGTGATTTGTGGAAAGGGAAGAGGAAGACAATGTTGTAATACGTGTACTTTAAGCCTTGTTTCAACACGTCTGTGTGGAGCGTTGCAGCGCTAGTGTGGACCAGGACACATAGACGTATAGTCACATGAATTACCGTGTCATTAAGTTGTTGGATTTGAATCTGAATTAGCTGGTAACCTTTAGCTTTTTCTCCAGAAGGACGTCATATGAAGACGTTTATAAGCCACTTGCTTTTTTTTTTTTTTTAAATAGTATTGCTGTGCTGTGCCACATGAGAATAAAGGTGAGCTTGAGGTAATGCTGCTTCTACTAGGCAACCCTCCCAGCAACAAAGAGATATTACTGTATGTTTAATTTATGGCTGATAAAGAGAGCCAACCCGGAGCCTCTCTTACAAAGGCACTGTTAACTTACTCTGCCTTTAATGGCTTGTTGTCAAAGGGGAAGCTTGCTGGTCAGCCAGGACTAAATATGAGACCAACCCTGTATCATTATGTAAACATACTGTCAATGCTAGGCAATATTGCCATAATGGGTACTTAAATATTGATCCGGTTACTCTTTGTAAGGAGTTGACAGCCTTGTGTTAAATTTTTCAATAAGTCCACCAGTCCAAATTACATTTTATTCCCCCCCGTCAGCACAGATGTGTTTTGGATACTCTAAAACACTGGCACATGATGTGTGGAGCTGTTATCGTACTTTAGATTAAACTGTTATAATTACGTCACAGTGTGATAACGTTGAGGGAAAAAAAAAAACTTAATTCTTTGTAACAAAGTATTTACAAAAAAATGAAAACTAAACATGATCTAATTGCTTTAATTTATGCCACAAAAGTATCACTTATTGACAGTGCTGCTTGTTATTAGGATGATTTTAACAATGGCGTATTCTTCATCAGTAAGGAGAATTAAGCAAAAATATAGACAGAACTCTGATAAAATCGTGTTGTGTTTGTTGTGCAGAAGCAAACCTCTTACTGTTGTGCTTTTCTCATGAAATAATCCCAGTATTGCAAAGTAGGTTTGTCTGATGTCAATAAAACATGTAGCTGTAATGCTATTGCTCAATACTGTGGCGATGTTGATGTTGATTATGACTAGGCTACATTTGGCCAGTCACCTGGAATTTTGCAGCAACAGGTGGGGGAAGGGCAATGCTGGATTACTTCCTTTTATCTAATAGTGTGACAAAAAGTTTTAGCAGCTTTGACATTTGCTTTTTACAAAATTTTAACCCATTATTCTGCTCACCAGTTTAAATCCATCCTCATCATTTTGGTATACTAAACTGTAATATTGTCACAGCTGATTTGAATTAATTTCAATCTAGAATCTAGTAATTAAAAAAAAATGTTTTTGCAAAGTTTTGTTTGGTAATGCAGATTGTTCTCCATATGAACAATCTTTTTGGGTTAGTGGGTCACCATGTGTTTATGTCAGATAAGTGATGGTGGAGATTGGCTTTGTTCTGAGTGTCCTTTCATGCTTCCTGTCTTTTGTTTACAGTTTTTTTTAAAGCAACAGTAAACACACAGTTAGTCAAACTAGTATAACCTCGTGAAACATTTGTGAATGAAGCTACACACCAATGAAAACACAGCAAAGGCAGTAAAGTTTTGCACACAGAAGTTGACTGGATAAAACTCAATTCCCAGCATTTATAACTCAGGGAGGGGAAAAACATTATTTTCTTCTCCGATACAGTTGCATTCAGCATGATTTCAAACTGCGATGACCAGAAGGTTTCTGGTCTCAAAATTATTGACGGGTTTGGTATAGATATTGGACACATTTAAATCTCGAGGCGCTGAGCCAGTTTAATGTCTTGCGATTTTGAAAGTGATACTCATCCTGGAAGGGTTTCCACTCTAACAGGTATCGCTGGAATGTGCTGAGTCATGCTGCACCGATTGCCAAGTTTTGTTTGCGAGTATTTGTGAGAGAAAGACGTTCAGCAGAGGATCACGAAAAGGCAATACTTATGTTTGTAGAACAGCAGAGGATTAATTAGGCTGTTCTAAATCCCAACACATACTGAATTAGTGTGTAACGATTATCTAGGTATTGATGAACAACCCATACATTTTACTGTTATCAGCATGGGCATACAGTGCTTTCCCCACTAACAGGTTCCATATGTTTTTGCCTTGTTATTGAATTGAAGTGAATTGTAACATACGGCAAATATTACCCGAGGAAAGACAAAATTAAGTTTTCAATAGATAATTTCATTTCTTAAGGAGAAATCGCAATCCTAATCAATCTTGCTATTTGTGAAAATGTAATCACAACTTCTTACATCCTTGTTAAATCGTTATTTTTCGTTGTTTTGATTTTACTCGCCACTCTCAGGCCTGGTTACTGCCAGACCCGCAGAATCAAGAAATCACTCAGACAGAACTTCTCCGAGTACACGAAATTTGCTAAAAGATCTCATGATTTAAAGAAATTGAAAGACGTGTACATATTTTATTCTGGAAAGGGTTACAGAGCAATTTATCATGCTGTGGGAGAACACTGTCTTAGCTAATATGCAAAAAAAACAAGGCATATCCTTTGTTCATTCAACTTTGGCAGCTGTGTTTTTTTGGAACATTGATGTTTTTCCATCCTTTCAAGTATGACGCACTGTAACCATTTCTCGGCCCCAGTGAAACACACTATGCAGCTCCCCTGGAAGAAATGCTTGTGGGAGACTTTATTGGCACTAGGGCTGTTGTAAACGAATATTTTAGTAATCGAGTAATCTATCGATTATTCTTACGATTAATCGAGTAATCGGATAAAAAAAAAATTATAAAATGAAATATTGGTAAATCTGGCATAATACCGGTGTTACTATCAGATATCAATATCAGTCCAATTTTTCATATTTGAGCATCCCTAACAGTTGCTTTTTTGTAGTTTAGAAAACTAACCTGTAACAATAATAGCTCACTTTCTAAGTTAACCAGAAGAAAAGTTATAGAAAAATCTGAAATTATATTGAATTTAATAAAGAGGCAGGCTCACAAATATGCTTATAAAAAATGTCTACAATCCAGCTTTTAGTTTATGTATTCATCTTCAGTGAGTTTAATAGATTAATTAAACTCACCTTGCCACCTAACCTGTCACGCTTTGGGTTTGAAAATACTGGAAATGCCGCCTGGAGTGGGAGGAGAGGGCGAATGAACGAACGTAAGATGGGGTGGAGGGGAGGAAATAGACCAGCGGACTGACGAACCGTTAGACCGGGGGACGAACACGGGGAAGCAATACGGGATATTTACGACACCTTCACTGGTCACACTCAGAAACTCATCTACCAGCCATGTACGATGCGCTCCGCCACCCGTTTTTTCAGACCGGGATATGAAATTTATTGTGCGGTTCGTCGGTAAAGCTACATTTACACGGTAAGCATCAGCTACTCAGCCGCCCGCTCTGTTCAGGCTATCCGCTCACCTCAGCGCTCTTCCCACCGTTCGCTTTCAACCAGCAGCCCCGGAGGAGAAATGCTGCCGTACTCCAGGCATTCCCCCAGTCATTTTAAGGATGCTTATTGGTTCCCCAAAAACGATAAAAAGTCGGGCATTATCATCAATCAATAAAATCCCCACGGGCCAATCTTGAAGATTGGACTTTATGCCGCTGAGACTTAGCTTTTGTCAACAACTTAGAGGCGGAAGTGAGAGCTCCGCGCAACGCAAATGAAGTCCCGGCCGGAACACGGTGCGCTAACTAATAAAACATAAATTAACGAAGCTTCGAGGCAGGTAAATTTTCCTCGAAGAATTTTAGTAATCGAGGTACTCGAATCATTCGAGGAATCGTTTCAGCCCTAATTGGCACAGTTGGCTTTAAGTTTGTTTGCAGTTTGAATATGTCGCCATACTAAACATTGTGTGTTTTTTTGGTTCTATGACTCCATCAAACAGCAGAGCTAAGGAAGGTGGATGGAAATAATCACAAGTTACATTTCGGGACATAACGTTCTCTTTAGCCACTTCTCTCGATCTGATCTACATTTTGTAAGCTGTACATCTTTTTCTTTCCAGACTCCCACATTTCTGAGATAACTTTCATCTTTAAAAGGTTGCAATTATTGCACTCATTTTTATATATCAAGGAAAAGAAAAAAAAAAAACATTTATTTTGTAGGAACATTTGACACAACAACAACAAATTCATGCTTATAATCTCATTTCTTGCTTAATGTTTTGTAAAGATAATCGCATTACAAAAATGACACGGAACTTGATTAAAACCAAACTGACAGGGACTTCTAAATCCAGTGATGTGTTTATAAATGGATTTCAATGCTATTTTAGAATGAAAGCAGCTTCTTGGCATTTTAAAAACTAAGAACTTGTTTGTGCTCGTGTTCAGAGCAAAAGTAGACTAAACACCGCTGCTACCAAGCAGCTGCTGTCAAGTGAATGTTCTTGACCGGGTTAGTCTTGTGATTGAGGTCGGATGAATTTGATTTTATACTTGCGGTTGTTCTATTAAGAAGTCATTTGACGTTTAAACTTATTCAGTCTTGTGATAAATTCATCTTCCTTAAGTGTCTTGTTGCAACCACAGTGTTCTGAACACATGTTTGATAGTGTGGAAAAGTACTTGATGTTTACTGTAAGTGCATGCAGAGCGGATGTGTCATGACTTGTAACATAAGTTTGCATGCTTTAAAACTCTCTGTAGGAAAACAAAAACCACAAACATTCTTGTTTGTTCTGTTGTCTAGTTGACCAGCTCCAGAGTGCTTCCTAGTACTTCCAGTCTGGATAAATAACGATTTAACACTTGAAATGTTTCTATAATATGACTTTACTTCATCAGTTCAGTCCATCAAGACTAACATTCGATTTTTGATTTATGGCTTTATTTTAGAAACAATGGGAAGCAAACAGGCATTTAAATTCTTGATTTATAAACACTTCTCTTATTTCAGTAATTCAAAAACCTGATGTTGAACTACTTCCTCAGTGACGAGATACTTGAACAACGAGGAACTCCTCTATTTCCATAGCAACTCTCCTTCCAACTCACTAGCTGGGTTTTTTTTTTTTTTCTTTTTACAATTTCTGCCCAAATTAATGCACGTCAGCCCTACAGTCAAAATGCTTTTCTGTTTAGACTCTTTTTAGAAGTGTGTGTGCGCATCTCCCGCTTCTCAGGCTGCACTGACAATCCCTTTTTCACAGATTTCACAGTCAAAACATTTTCTTTCCGTCTCAACCCTGTTGATGGCTCTTAAAGCCAAACCCTTTAGCAGTGAGGGATTTGACACCAGATTCTTCAAAACCTCCAGGCAATAAGTTATTCTCCTTTATGAAACGCATGTTTTCTCTTGTGACTGTTTCTCATGTTTCTCCAGTGACTGGATCGGCTTCCACCCACCTTTCTGTAGCTACGTTTCCTTTGACCATAAAATTGTGCAAATTGTGATTACGAAAACAAATCCACTTAATGTAAAAAAAAAAAAAACAACTCAACATTCTTTGATAAAAAGTTTTTGTACTAGGATGAGGTGGTTTTTCAGTATCTGTGTATTGCAAAGCTTGTCGCTCCAACACCTGAAAAAAGACACCAACGTCTCCTCTGATGGCTGAAGACAAATGCTAGTGCTGTGGTCAAAATATCAATATATGTCACCAAAGCGTGATTTTTAATGACTTATCATGCGAAGAAGCTTCTTTACATTAGAATATCAAAAACATTTTGCGCACATTTGTAATGTACCATCTTTGTGTTTTGTAGTTTCAAATCTGGACATGTTTGGGGTCTTCTTCACCCTTTGATCTCTGCAGCAACTTTAAACTGTAGATTTTGCAGTTTGAACTTTTTTGAACCACGTCTGCCTTGACTACTCACATGACACCCAGCTTTGTTGCAGTCTGATGTAAACATTGTACAATAGCCATTGCATTCTTGAGGCTCGTGTGAAGTAAGCTCAACACACCCATCCTTACTGGGTTGTCATGGCCGTCGAGTGACGACACGGGAAAGGAAACTGCTGTCCAGCTGGATGGTTCACTCAGAAGCTACACAACGTGGTTGCTCTGCACCATGTGACAAAATATTTGACTTAAGCCCATATTTGGTTTGTTTATGTTTGCTATTTAGTTTGAGTGTTCATCTTATTGTATGCCTTTATTTTTTTTTTGAGTGTGTGTCTGTGAATACCGCCCGCTGTGTGTGTCTCAAAGCATACGGAGACAGGTGTGTCAAGTACTGATGTTGGTGTGTGTGGCCAGACATCTAGAGGTGTGTTCAGTGCCAGGCTTTGTATTGAACTGAAAGGCATCACTTGGACTCTCCCTACAGTCAGTTGGCCAAGGAAGCGATCAGGAGGTCAGTAAGTAGATGTTTGTATTGTAAATGCTAATTCTGTGTTATACTGTGTTAAAGTGGCCATGAGGTATGGAGGTATACCAAGATTTTGAAGCTACACATTGATAAACTGCTTAATGTATGGTCATATTTTAGTAATTTTGTTTATTTTAAGTTGTAAAGAAAGCACAAGAGAGTTGTCAGCAGGCCAGAAGAGGACTTGTGCACTTCTCTGTGTTACAAGGAAAACTTTAGAGATATTTCCAGTAGATACCTAAATTTAGTGAGTCTTCCATATTTCAGCTTATGAGTGCTTCATGCATTCATAAAAATCTAAATTCTCTGACTGGAACAGCATTTGTAATTAGGAGCAGATTGCAACTAGGGCTGTTGTAAACGAATATTTTAGTAATCGAGTAATCTACCGATTATTCTTACGATTAATCGAGTAATCGGATTTAAAAAAATTATAAAATGAAATACTGGTAAATCTGGCATAATACCGGTGTTACTATCAGATATCAATATCAGTCCAATTTTTCATATTTGAGCATCCCTAACAGTTGCTTTTTTGTAGTTTAGAAAACTAACCTGTAACAATAATAGCTCACTTTCTAAGTTAACCAGAAGAAAAGTTATAGAAAAATCTGAAATTATATTGAATGTAATAACAAAGAGGCAGGCTCACAAATATGCTTATAAAAATGTCTACAATCCAGCTTTTAGTTTATGTATTCATCTTCAGTGAGTTTAATAGATTAATTAAACTCACCTTGCCACCTAACCTGTCACGCTTTGGGTTTGAAAATACGGGAAATGCCGCCTGGAGTGGGAGGAGAGGGCGAATGAACGAACGTAAGATGGGGTGGAGGGGAGGAAATAGACCAGCGGACTGACGAACCGTTAGACAGGGGGACGAACACGGGGGGAAGCAATACGGGATATTTACGACACCTTCACTGGTCACACTCAGAAACTCATCTACCAGCCATGTACGATGCGCTCCGCCACCCGTTTCTTCAGACCGGGATATGAAATGTATTATGCGGTTCGTCGGTAAAGCTACATTTACACGGTAAGCATCAGCTACTCAGCCGCCCGCCCTGTTCAGGCTATCCGCTCACCTCAGCGCTCTTCCCGCCGTTCGCTTTCAACCAGCAGCCCCGGAGGAGAAATGCTGCCGTACTCCAGGCATTCCCCCAGTCATTTTAAGGATGCTTATTGGTTCCCCAAAAACGATAAAAAGTCGGGCATTATCATCAATCAATAAAATCCCCACGGGCCAATCTTGAAGATTGGACTTTATGCCGCTGAGACTTAGCTTTTGTCAACAACTCAGAGGCGGAAGTGAGAGCTCCGCGCAACGCAAATGAAGTCCCGGCCGGAACACGGTGCGCTAACTAATAAAACATAAATTAACGAAGCTTCGAGGCAGGTAAATTTTCCTCGAGGAATTTTAGTAATCGAGGTACTCGAATCATTCGAGGAATCGTTTCAGCCCTAATTGCAACTACCTTCTTCTTAAAAAAAAGATGAAAAAGAAAAGAAAACAAAAACATCCACCATTTGCGATACCAAATTATATTTTATCCTGAATAGATTATTTTGTATTTAGATGATCAGAAGATAAAATAATATATATGGAGCAAGCATGCTACTTTTAATTGTGTGCCAATAGATTCCGCATAAATAGTTATGTTTCTTACAGAATAGTTTTTGTAGAAAAAAAAAAAATGCTCTTTCAATTTTTAAGCCTAGAAACTTTAAGCTAGAAATGCATGTCTCTTTTATCAGCAGTGTTCCAGTGTGGAGTATTTGGGTCATTTGATAAGCTTTTGTCCAAGAATGGGAGCGTAATTGTGATGTGCGCATGGTGCCATGTCTGTCACGGTTACGTAACAACTCACAGACATCTGAGAGAGAGAGTGACCGATATGATCTGAGGGGCTGCTCCGGCCAATCAGATAGCTTGTCTCCACTTCCACTCTGTCAGTGGGTGTGGGCGTGTGAACCTAGCAAACCTATCAGCACAGTCATGGAAGACCTATTTGCTGCAACTTGGAACAAAACAGGGTTACCTTGTTCTGATAAATTCTGATAAGTTGGTGACTTGACATTGTTTACAGTCGCGAGGATTTAGCTTGATCTTCATCTACAGTCACAAAAAAACATCGTGTTCCGATGTGATTAAGTTTCATAACAACTAGATCTATTAATCATTTAACTGCAAGATTAATAATTTATCTCAGATTTATTCTCAGAAACTGTCAACTGCAGTTTCTTGTTGAATGAAAAAAATCTATTCAAGTCTTAGAAGAAGCTGTGCCACCTTAACTGTGTCAATCATTGATTTTAATCCTCACTTTCTCTTTTGTAAAAATAGTTTTCTCATAATTTAAATAGTTTTCCTGCCCTCTTATATAACCCAACCTTTAGAAACAAGCTTGTAATGGAATGTGGAAAGGGAGTAGCAGCACGGGGTAATTTAATCGAATGACACGTCCTGCAAAAAGGCACAAAGACAGATTTTGTTATTCATGGATACTGATCTGTTGACCTTAAATTAAATGACTTTTTTATAGAGTAGACATTGTTGAATTGTTTCTAGTAAAACCTTCAGAAGACAGCAGTCCAGGAAATCCTGAAGAAAATATGTATGATTAACGATTCACTGAATTATTAGTTTTACTAGAAGAAAGAGTTAAACACTATTTGTGGAAATGTTTGTGGTCTTGACGTAATTTCAGTGTGAGACCTATCTTCGGTTATTACTTTAAAACTAAAGATCAACCAGTTCATCAAGGCTGGAAACATGTTGCCTGTGTTACTGTACAGCATTTTGTGATTTTGTCTGTTAAAAGTGCTTTATAAATAAACTTAACTTACTTACTACTTTCGCTTTTTTCTGGCCCATTTCTGGGTGTGTTTTTGGTTTTTTGGGGGGTTTTTTTTAGGTTTGACCTATCAATTTTAATCGACCCAGCTTTATTTTCTAAGTAAAATTAGGTAATACAGAGAAATAATTCAGGTTATTTTGAAAACAGAAATTATTTTTATTAAACTCAAAGTGCATAAAACACACACACATGCTACTGACTTGTGATTTTATAGAGTAGAAATAGAGGCAGTTTTAATTTTGAGATATTTCTGCCCATATTTGAATCAGTCTAAGGTGGACAAACTTGCCTTTTTTCTCTGTTTCTTCTCCTAATATCTCTGTTGATTCTCACCTTTTACTCTCAGAATGTCTAGAAATAATTTTCACATCCTTTCATTGCAGATTTCCGGTAATGAAGCGTTTGCCTTTCTGCACAGCACAAACTTTTTCATTAATACTCTGTGACGTGTCCAGTGGCTTATTCTGTAAAAAGAGATTCTGTAAGCCCTCTTTAGCTTTAGCAGGTTTTTTTTTCTCGTCCAGTCTTCTTTAAATAGAATCTAAACTACTGAATCATTGTAATGAATCTGCCAGTTTATCACACATCATCGTCTTCGCTGAATCTCATCTGCTAATAAGTCTGCAAATGACTCATTGGTACGCTCTTACAATATTTGAATGGGACACTGGGATCCATTCTGTCCACTTTATCGATCGTGGATGCCAAGGCCAAAGTTCAGTAGTGTGCTGAAGGCGTTGTTGATTTCTGAGAAAGGTAAAATCCCTGTACTTAGTGGAACAAATGGAGGGTGAATGTAAAGGAAACAGGAACAAACTGTGGTTCCTGATTCAGAGTTTTACCATCAGAATTGACGAACTTCATGAAATGAATTGTTTCAGGACTGGTAAAATTTTTAGTCCGTGTCTAATTAGAACAGAACTTATTCATTACTGATATTACTTTTAAATTTTGATGTGCTTTATTCATGCACAATTGCATTAAAATGAATTCTGAATTCTCATAGTACCTTCATTTGGGTGAACTTTTAAAATGAATTGTAAATGATCCTCTGGGCTGTTTGTTTACCGTCTCTACATTACTTTAGCTAATATATCAGACATCTTCAGACTTTAAAGACATTTCAGGAAAATATAGTGTTTTTTTTTCTTCTGTTTTTCTGATTTTTACATGTTCAGTTGGCTTGTGCAACACAATTCCTTCTATTTCTATCCCTTCCTACCCATTTTCTTATTTAGTTAGTAAGGAGAAGCTCTTTAATGGTTCAGTTATATCAGCAAAAGTGGACACATTTCCAACGTGTTGGCCACACAAAGTTGCTTCTTTGCACTGAATATTTATTTTAGATGCTCATACAGTCTTTGACCTATCACCTATAAAACATTATTTTTAGAGATTTAGCCTTAAACCTAAACACTACTACTATTATATTTCAGACAGGCTACCTATATGTATTTCACCTGCTGCAAATGAATTGACTTTTCAGTCAACACTTGTATCTGCTTTGTGGACTGTGTCATTGTGATGGAAATGTTACCTGTCAGTTTGGCTTGTCTGTAGTAAGATGAGGCATGTAGATTGTTGCAGCAGTGAGACAAACACAGGCATACAGTAAAGATCATGTCTCTAGGAATTCAGCCCTTTCATTGTAAAATGTGGTGCAGTGTGTGCGGCGCAAGGACTGAGTTATCTTTGTCTAGGAGTCTTTCCTTGGCAATGCTTTTTTTCTGCTGATGATGTTGAAAGTTTTAAAAAGGCTATTATTTGATCTGGCCCACCTGAACTCTGGAGGAGCTACAGCGATTGGGAGCTCAGGTGGGTTAAATCTATTCATAAGGAAATGATCAGCTCTAATCAATTCGCTTAGACATGAACAAACTTGAACCTTTTGGTCTACTTGCAAAACACCACAGTGACAAAACTTAACGCTTCAAATCCTCTCTTAATGCCTCATTCCTGCAGAATAATGTGGTGACGGCACCAATACAGTGAGGACATTTTTCTTTAGCATGAACTGTGAAGTTGGTTGGTATTGAAGGGAAGATGGATTGTCATAAAGGAAAACTTGTTAAGGATTATAAAAGACTTGAGACTGATGACATGGTTCACCTTCCATCAGGCAGCACAACTTTGTGCTAGAGTTTTGAAAGTTCCCTTTTTTTATTTAGACTTTTATTGTCTTTCTCTGTCTGATTCCATCAGTTTAACAATTCTTTGTTTCTTCCAGGTTAATAATTTGCCCTGGTGGACAAAGCCAAAGAAGCTAAGCTCTGAAGTCAGAACCATCTCCCTGCTATTCATTATTTGAGGAGCTGTATTTGCCTGGTGGTCGTCCTCTGTCATCTCCAATAAATCTGCACGTGGCAAATTTTGGGACCCCCATCTCGACATCTTGCATTTTCCTTGGGCACCTGGTGACGTTCCGGAGGACACATCTTCCACTGCTGTCCCTACAGATGCACTGTTGGGTCGCTACCAAGAGGAATATGTGCTAGAAACTAAAATCTGCTCTAAAAAAACTGCTCAACTTTGAGTGTAGAAGATGAGCAATGAAGACGAGTTTTACGACGCCGTCACAGGTGGGGAGGTCTCTTTACTCTGATGGTCTCTTTACGTGTTTGCTTTGCAGAGATGTTTGCTTCCCAACGGCACAAATTTTAGCCCATTGGAGCTGCACCACTCTAACATCTGATGGCATGCTGGCAGCCATTAGCTGCTTTACTGTTGACAGAGCGCTGTGTTATCAAGTGACTAAACATGCCTCAGGGTCTCAGCCTTGCCTGGCCTCTCTAATTTTGTCTCAACCTGAGCTGTCCTTCTGATATGCTCGTATCGTATCTGATCTTGTCTTTAGTTTTCGGCTCCACCATCTCCACGTCCATTCACAGACTTTGTGATGTTGTGTGCCAGACATTAGTAAAACTCTTACTATCCGTTAAATCTTCATGTTCAAAGCTGTCCTGTCACAAATTGCCCCTGACACTCGTCTCCATCCGTGAGCATAGTCCGTATTTTGGTTGAATCTCATAGTCGTTTGAAAAGAAAGAAAGTATTATCCTCCCGGGCTCTTGGAGCGATGCTCTAGAGTGCGGCAGATGTCACGGTCGGACAGCAGGAAAGCAGAGGCGTCCCGTCTCATCAGGATGTCAGTTCCTGAACCCACACACAAAAAAAAAAAAAAAACCCTCATAAACATGCATGTGGGGTCAGTGCGACAGTGCACAAAATTAAAAAGCTCACGGGGTCCAATGGTGGTCGTCCTCTGTTGTCAAGCCGTCTCCAATAAATCCTCACGTGGCAAATTTTGGGTCTCCAAGAGGGTTAAATTTTTTTTATTTCTTTTTGCCTTGTACACTGTTCCCTCCATTGAGAAATAAAAGAGGAAAAGTATAAACTGCAGGGGAAAGATTTCCATGAGCATCCAATCCAGAGGCGGTAATTCAAGCTGCCTCTGTTATTGAAGGATAATACTATTCACTGTTATCCAATTTGTTTCAGCCTGAACATGAGTTCAATAATTCAGAGGTAGGTCGTCTTGTGGTCATGATCACCATTACCAGCAACAAACCCAGGTGTCACTGAATAGGATTGAGGTGAATTTCACTTTCTTTAAAAAAGAAGAAGAAAAAAAAACTTAAGTTAGTTAAACACTTACCCCAAACATATGGTTATTTTTAAAGATTTATTTTTTTAATTATTAAATGCATAAACGGAAAGTAAGATCAGATAACAGTCCTCAAAGTCAACATTCAAGATTGGGTGCATGCCAAACACACTAAGAAGTGTAATAACCAGGTATTTGATAATTACACAGTGCATTTCTAAAGAGATATAGATGAGACAAAGATTGAAATCCTACCATTTAAAGGTCTCATTTGCTGCAGAGTTGAGACCAGAGGTTGTCATAGTCTTTTTTTGTTATCTGTCAAATTTTATAATAATAATGACGCATTCAGCAGTATTTATATATTGACTATGAACAAGCTGGTTGTCTACTCATAGACAATCAGATTAAAGGATCACACTTAAACTATGAGCGATTCACCTGCCGTGGGCTGATGAGACAGCCTCACAACGTCGTCCTGGTCTGCATGGACCAGATGTCTTAAGGGGGATTGCTGCAAAGGCTATGTTGTCATGAGGTTTATTGACTTTGCCTTGAACAGATGATTTCTCGTGTGGCTGTTTGGATGTTGATCTGGAGGCTGAATTCGATCCCTGTTGCCCAAATGAAGACTGGAATTTCAAGCACCTTTCCAGACAAAACTTTGAAATCGGGGAACATTTCTCCAATTGAAGTGATCAGAAGTCGGCAAAACTCTTTTGATTGATCCTTTAACAGCTAAGTACTATTAAAAGTAGCAAAACTTAAACTTTTGCAGATCTTTGCTGTTCTTGTGTCACTCTGACATTTACAGTTTTAACTGGGCAGCCAAATTATTACCACACAGTAGAAGTTAAAGGAGTGGGGTCATCTTCAGTGCTAACTTTAACAACATGAGCTGGGTAGCCCACGAGAAACAGAATGCTGTTGTATTTCAATATTGAGAGATCTTGCTCTTCTCCTAAAAACACCACGTGTATTTTTTTTATGACAAGTAATCTAATTTTTTGTGGTTTTTTTAATTGACCTCTGTGTCTCCAGCATGATAACTTTTGGATCCACACCTTGTACTTTTTGCTATAATACAAAAGCTGAAACTCCTTTGTGTATTTAAAGTGAAGGCCTCACCTTGTTCTGAACTCCACCCTGCTGCATATTTTAAGAAGTACTGTGGGCCGCCGATCACTGCAGCATTCTGTTAATTCGCCGTAGCAGTTGTGTCTTTAAGATTTTTATGGTCTAATTATCCTCACATGATTCATTTTGCTTTAAAATTACGAGTATAAGATTGACTTCTGGAAACCGCCACTGCCGTTTTCTGAAGAATTGAATCGTTCGATCAATAAAATTTGCTATTCAAATCTGAGCAACAGTTCGTGATGCAAAGCAGTTTGGACATTGATGTGCAAGGCTATAAAGATCCAGTGTTGCAAAGAAAACAAAAGACCACAGCTGGTGGTAAGATAGCAGATATTTGTAAAAAAAATTTAATCCAAAAAATGTGACTTTTTTTTTTAATGAATGCACAGGTGTCCTTTGTGTGACACCTGACGCTGTGTGCTGTCTAAATTGGGTCAATTCTCGCCTTGGGCAGGCCTGGATTCAGACGAGTCGTGTGAAGGGTTGTCTGAGGCCAGTTTCAAGGACGCCAGAGGGTTCGACGGCAGCATTCAGAAAAAAAATGGATCAGTACCACAAGAGAACGGCATCAGGAAACACAGGTACAGCTTCATTCCTGCGCCACATTCCACCCTCTATGGTCAGCGTTCTAATCTGTCTGGATTATCCTCACTTCAAGAGCTGCAACAGCGCTCTTTCTGAAACCAGAATCGGGTTTGAAATCATCAGTTTTCTTTCATTTGTTTTTTTTTTTAATTTAATTTGAACTCGCTTTGTATTTTTACATGAAATTTGTCATGCAGCTTTTCTTTTGAGGTGTTGCTCAAGGGGGGGAAAAAAGCAGAGATGACTGTCTCCAGGCATTATGGGCTGAGTCACACACACCAGCTTTTGGGAGATGCTGTATATTAACTTGCATTTGTTTTAGTGACGTGAAGCGTAGTGGAAAACTACCACTCCAAGGAAGAGTCACAGGTCATGTTCATGTGAACTCACGTGTTTGTCTGAAACATGTCGCTGAGAGTTAATAATTTTCTCCCTCGGTTCTGTAGCGTCTGCCGAGGAATGTCTGCATGTCTGCCGATAAACTTGAAAGATCTCGTCTTTCTCTTACCTGCATCCATGTTTCTTTTTGCCGTTTTTGTCTTTTCTCACCTCAGGACATCTTTACCAGCACCCATGTTTTCCAGAAACACGGTCAGCATCTGGAGTATCCTCAAGAAATGTATTGGACTGGTAAGGCTTAGTTTGTTGGATTGCTAGAAGTAAGAAAATAAAAATAAAAAGTACACCCTTGGCTCACTGTGAGCTTTAGTTTTAAATTCATTAAAATAAACAGGAGGATTCTCTGCCATCCTCTTTGATTTTTTTTTTGGTATGATCATTGTTAAAATTTAATGTTGGCCTTATTTATCTGTTCCTAAACCAGTTCTAGACGTTTGTCCTGTTTGAACACCCAAGTTTCCACCACCTAACTTTTGATTTGTGCTGATATTGAAGAATGTGGAGGTTCATTGTTCTGCCCACTTTGTGCGTATGCAGCACCAGTCACAATGGCAGCGAAACAGACCTCCGGCCTGATGGCGCCACCACCTTGCCTGACATGTAGAAAGACACCATGTCATTCTTTTTCTGATACAGTTTTTTGCAATGTTGCCACAAGCGGAACACACCTCAGAAGAGATAATACCATTTTATATCGAGTTAATGAGTAAAACTGCACAGAGCTCAGCGAACTTATCTGCCAAAAGCCATTTGCAGTGACATGCATCCATCGCCTCTGACTTTAATTGGGATCCACAGTCGAGACTCACTACTTTCGACATCGGCTCCGGTCTAGTGTTGTCAGCGTTAACATTATATTAAAAACACCAAATCTGTGAGCGTGTGACCCTGGGAGAAAGTACAGGCAGAGAACACAGCGGGTCTGACTTTCGGCACACAGGGACGGCTTAGCGGCGTGACAGAAACACTTTCTGCTCCTGCTGCTCAGCCTGCAAATGGATACATGCAGCCAACAGACATGTAGAGCAGATCGGTGTGTGTGTGTGTGTGTGTGTGTGTAAACACCTGCTGCTTGTGTAGAGGCTAGTATAATTAGCAGAATTATTGGCAAGATGATGACACTTTTCATTAAGCAAGCAGTAGAACTAACAATCCCGACTATACAAACAATTTTTGGGGGGTTTAAAACACCAACAATCAACGATAAATCAGAATTCTTTTCGTAGCTAGAAACTTATCACAATAAATGATAAACGACACGATAAACGTCCACAAGAAGTTACTGTCACTGTGGACAGGAACATAGACACTCAGAGTAACCTTTTTTTTTTTTTTTTTTTTACACCAGGACAGTCACACATGAAAGCTTCTACAAACTCGGATATCACACATTATATCCTGATGTCTGCTGTGAAACGACGTGCCGTTTGCTCGTTTTGCAGGAGCTGTCGAAGATCACGATGCCCATCGTCTTCAACGAGCCTCTGAGCTTCCTGCAGAGGATCTCAGAGTACATGGAACACACTTACCTCATCAACAAAGCCTGCTCGCTGTCCGACTCCATAGAGCGCATGCAGGTCAGATCGTCTGCATAAACCTTGTTTTACTCTGTGCATTGAGTCAGTAGTTGGTCTTTTGTTTTCAACATTTCCGTCTCAGTAACTAAATGTGCATTTTACCAGAAAACCTGCTCATTTGTTTCAGGATCCGGCGTTACAAAATATATTTTACAAAATATCTTTCTAAAGTAGAAACGTAAAAGCAAAGTCTCCGCCTTACTCATCCTATCATTGTCTGCGTTTCTTCGTTTCAGTCAGTAGCTGCTTTTGCTGTATCAGCAGTTGCGTCTCAGTGGGACAGAACTGGAAAACCATTCAACCCGCTACTGGGAGAGACCTTTGAACTCATCAGGTACATACAGAGACTCACCTGACCATCTTTAAAGCTCGTCAGCGGTTACGTTTACCTTATTGCCGTGTTCTTCTGCAGAGAGGATCAGGGTTTCCGGCTGGTGTCGGAGCAGGTTTCCCATCATCCTCCGGTCAGTGCCTTCCACGCAGAGAGCCTCTCCGGGGACTTCGTCTTCCACGGCTCCATCTATCCCAAACTCAAGTTCTGGGGCAAGAGTGTCGAGGCAGAGCCGAGAGGAACAATCACACTAGAACTTCTAAAGTGAGACTTTTATGGTCTCAGATGATAAAAAATGCTATACACTAATTTGTTCATCACATTTTCCACTTTTTATTTCTTCCCTTCTTCTTTTTAGGCACAACGAAGTGTACACATGGAGTAATCCTTACTGCTGCGTGCATAACATCATCCTGGGCAAGCTGTGGATAGAGCAGTACGGAACAGTGGAAATAGTCAATCACAGGTGTGTTGCATTTTCTTTGTTTCTTTCAAACCTCCATCGTAGTAAAGAAAACAAAGTTGCTGATACAACATTAGAGTTTCTACAAATTATTGGGAAGACTAGAATTAGTTTTTTTTGTTTTTTTTTCATTTTCCTGGACTGAATAGGTTTGGAAAAAATAAAAGTAGCTTTCCAAGAGTACACAAATCAAAATTATGCTTAAAAAAATTAATTGACAGTTACATTGCACACCTTTATTCTAACGTTTGTACCTGCCAATCTTTTGATTTTGACTGAATCTTTTGTAACTACTAAGTTGGATTGAACTATGGAGGAACCAAAACGGCCCTAATGTTTACAAACAGTTGAGTACCTTTACTCAGTTCTCCGGGACAAGAGTTAGAGATTGTCACATAGAGCCAATCCATATTAGTCCACACACCAAAATAAATATGAAATAGCCCTTTAACTTACTTTTTAAATTAAAAACCATTGCATTATGTTGTTTTCTGATTTGTGGTTTCTACTTTTAAGTTTTTTTATTTAAATGTCCAGAATGTTCTAAGACCTGCAGAAAATCCTAAACATTTACATCTGAGAAATATGAAATTAAAAATGTGCAGGAAACTTGCAAAGGCGTGTGGAAAAGGTTCGGTTCACAGAACCAGCGGACTGCCGTGACTCATATTCATTCCCCGGCTTAAAACTATAAATGTCCACAACTTGAACTCCACCGACGGAGACGAACCGAAGCTCGGTTTTTGTTTGCTCAGATATTTGAGACTGTTCTCTCTCAGGCAAACAACCACCGCTGCAGTCTGTATTTGTCCAGGGAAGCTCTTCAAGGCTCTGGTTATCTTTGTTTATACCTGGTCATGTGTCCTGTTCACACACTCGCACTGATTCACACCACAGGCTGTGAAGCCCACTCACACTGTTTGCTGTTGCACTGGCTGGTAAAGAGCCTGGATTCTTAAAAAGCATAGCGCTTGCTTTAATTCTCTCCAGGTTTGGACAACTAGACGAAACAAAAATCTAGTTTTATAATAATAATAATTTACAGTTTGCTCCCTTGGATAGGAATATGGATTTCTAAGATTATGTATATTTCATTCTTGAAATATATATATTTTAAAAAGGCAATATTTTTATCTGTTCATTTGAAATATGTTAAAATCACTTTGACTTGTTTGTATGGAGGAGCTGCAAGACTTCTCAGCTGTTGTTAGAAACACCAGGCGTAAAGCTTGGGTCTGCATTCAGGCTTCCGGTGAAATCGTTTCTGACCTGCAGAAATGCCGAGCTTCCCTTCACACCCTCTGCCTGTTTATTGCCCTGCAGTCCAGTAATTAAAAGGACCGTTCTTCCTTCTCTTCTCTTTTGTTCTGCAGCACCGGGGAGAAGTGTGTGCTGAATTTTAAGCCATGTGGAATGTTTGGCAAGGAGCTGCACAAAGTAGAGGGATACATCCAAGACAAGAAGTTAGTGAATGCTTTCGCATGAAGACAGTCTGAAGAGTCTGCCTAGTCATCTGATCTTCTTAATTCTGTTTCCTTTTCCTTCTTTGTAGCTTTACTAAAAAAAAAAAATCCTTGTATTTATTTTTAAATTTTCCTGTCCTTCCTTTCTCTTCTCTTCCCCTTTCTCCCTACACCTTTATTCACTTCCTTTCCCTTTCCTTTTTTTTTTTTTACACTTAGTAAAAAGAAGCTCTGCGTAATCTACGGGAAGTGGACCGAGTGCATGTGGAGCATCGACCCTCAGGAGTACGAGACCTACAAGAAGTCGGACAAGAAAGGCGACAAGAGCAAAAAGAATGTGAGACCAGCTGTGAATTTGACCAGCTGTGAATCTGATGTTTTTGTTTTATCCACATTACAATCGTTGTTCATGCTGTGTAATGACACTCCATTAAGTCCAGCTTGTTTTTGTTGGTGCCCTCAGCCCACTGTGTGGTCTCAGTCAGGTAAACCTGAAGGTTTATGTAGACTCGTGCTGCTCTTGGCGCGCTCGTTCCTGCAACGTGGTGCAATAGGTTAGAGACCCGGTAGCTCAGAAATGTCATCTCTCCAGAGAGATCCAGTTTGTCCTTGAATGTTTGAAAAGCATCGGTTCTGCATAGCAGACGATGCAGTGAGTTGTTGTTGTTCTTGTTTCCAGGAGGAGCTTCAAAAAGCTGAGAATGACGAAGCAGACGACATGCCTGAAATCCAGGAAACGGTGTCTGTTGTACCAGGAAGTACTCTGTTGTGGAGGATAGAGTCCAGACCAGCACACTCTGCTAAGGTATCGCTATAAGAGCTGCAGATAACAGCGTAAATAAATATATTTAGGTACTGTACACCTCCTGAAAGTTAGTCAGTACGACAGAATAAAAGCTTCGCCAATTTAGTTCAAAACAATCAAGTGTTTTAGTCAAACAGTGGATGATTGCAGCTTGGCTAACTGGATTCGTACCCGTCTGCTTTCCTCAGATGTACAACTTCACAAACTTTGCGATGGCTCTCAACGAGCTGGAGCCTGGCATGGGAGCCGTTTTGGCCCCCACTGACTGTCGCTTCAGGCCCGACATCAGAGCCATGGAGAATGGAAACATAGGTCATTTCATTTAAAGTTCTTTCCTTATTCATTTTTTTTTCATCCAAAGAAGTCGACTACTAAGCTTAAAGAAATATAAAAGGTTCTTTTGTGTTTGTGTATCTCCTGATTTCAAGCCATCCATGGTAACGTGCAGACTTTGTGTTTTTGTTTGGCCGTATGCAGACGAGGCAAGCAAAGAGAAGGAGAGACTGGAAGAAAAACAGAGAGCTGCCAGGAAGGAGAGAGCCAAGCATGAGGACGAGTGGACGACTAGGTAGCAAACAACTACATGCAGTCAAACCAGGCCAATCGTATTCCACCTAAAAACATTAATTGCTATAGAAAAGTGTTTGCCCAACTTGCATATCTCTTCTGGTTTTGCTTTTTTTGAGCTAAAAATATTTAAAAAACAGTTTGTTTTTTCCCAATAAAATTTCTTTAATGATCCAGGAGAAATGTGTAATGGTCACTTTAATCCACAGACCTGTATGTAGCAGTCCAGGTGTTATCTGTTTTATTTATATATATATATATATATATATATATATATATATATATATATATATATATATATATTTTTTTTTTTTTTTTTTTTTTTTTTTTAATCTAATTGGCTATAAAATCTTAGGCCAAACCAATGGTGTGTTAGAGAAACTCAAGATTATTGTGCATTAGAAGAAGCTACATGCTGGAAACTAATTTCTAAAGTGAGTCTAAAATGAGCTGCTAGCTGATGGCAACCTTTAACTTAGCCACTAGAGGGAGCCAACGTACTTTGGTCTTTGAACTGTTTAGCTGCAACTAATCAAATTGTTCAAACTAGATATGTTAGCTCTGACACCAACTCTCACTGTAAATTATCTTAAAGTAACTTCTAACGTTTATTTTTAATAATAATCTCAAAAAGAAAAAAAAAGATACTGCCAGTGTTTGTTTTAATTTAATAAGTCATCTAACGGAAAATGAGTTGTGTTCCATGTTTGTTTACAGCTCGAAGCTGCATGTGAACTTCAATGAGCAACAGTTTTATATTTTACTTAATCGGTGCTTTTGATTACACCAGTTTAAAATCCCTGATCCAACAAATAGGTAGCAGACATTCATCATATATAGAATTATAAAAAAAAAAAAGTCAAATGACTGAAGAAAATAATTCAAAGATAACATTAATGTTTTTTTTTTTTGTTTTTTTTTAAGGTGGTTCCAGATGGGCACCAACCCATACACCGGCTCCCGGGAGTGGATCTACAGTGGCGGCTACTTCAATAGGAACTACCAGAACCTGCCGGATATATACTGATACCCCGCTAGCCTTCATCTTTCTCCTCCTCCTCCTCCTCCTCCTTCTCCTTCTACTCCTTCTCATCATCATCATCTTTAACCTGCGTTTTCATTTTTGGCCCATCATGATGCAAAGAGAATTGCTTAAAAATGCATCCTTAAGGGTTGATGCTTTTTGGAAAGAAGCCCAACGCCTGCTGTTACGTTCCACACCTGGAAGAGAACCAGTGACCATCAAACGTCTCTTCTCTGCCTTGACGCTGTAAAGAACACAACAATCACTTATTTCCCGGGCAATCTCGGCAGCAGAGAGCTGGAAACGTACCGAGTCACACGTCCGCTCTAAATGTTTAACATCTCTGCAGTCGAACTCTTTCAGCCTTCAGCTGCCGCACATCCGGCAATCTGCGCGTCGACTTATAAAACACGCAGATAAATGTACACAAGCGGAAACAATAACTTGGACGTCGCAAACCTCACGATGGATTTGTGGACTTAAACCGGACTCCCAGTCAACAAGGAAATCAGGGATGTGAATGTTCCTTTGACTGAAGACGGATTTTCGCTCTGAAAGACTCGAAACACTCACAGATTAACGTGGAGGACGTCCTGCTCTCAAAGGAACAAACGTACGCATCTACTGTTGGTTCGGTTAGTCACATCAAGCAACGTCTGCATCCCACATCCCTGAAACGCCTCGTGTTTTCCCCCTCCCTCCCCCCCGAGTCGCCTGATAACACTGAAGTCGCATCACAGAACTCCAAAGCAAGCTCAAAAATGAAGTTCCTCCTTACTTTAAGCTGCGGCTCTGTTGTGTGTTTGTATGAAGTCGTTTTACTAACCAGAAGATGAATGCAGGATAGCTTTTGCAGCTAATTCATAAGAAAAATGAAAATAAACGTTCAGGAGCTAGGTTTGTAAGTGAAATGCGAGTCATTGAGATCAAAAAGTAATCCCTGAAATAGTTTTTTTCTTTTTTTTTATACATTAACAGAAGACTATATATAAACATAAACACTCAAACTCGGTTGTTAGAAGGCTGGAAAATGACATTTAAAGATACTTGTTTACTTTTACGCCTGTAGGTTATTGTTGATGTTTAACATAGATTTATTCACGTGTTTACACCGCAACCTCGATGAACTAATAATCCAAAAACAAGAAAAGCTTCAACATCTGCTTTTTTTTTTTTTTTTTTTTTTTTTTTTTTTTTTAACTGTGCGTCCGCATCCAATCCTGAACGACTGAGCTGTTTTAGATGATCTTGACATTACATGTACATATTTAACACTTCAGTCACGTCTTGCTGGGGGAAACAACTGAAACAGAAAAAAATCTCCCAAGTGTAAAGCGGAGCATACACATTAGTCTTGTGGATGTTTAGAAACACTTTTAAGTCATTCTAGGAAAAAAAAAAAAAAAAAGGTTAATTTGCTGCAAAAAAGGGGGAAATGATGAAATCAGTCGGCCGAGGTGGTTCCTTGAATCTTGAAAATGTAACCATCATTAATACAACATGAGCTTAAAATAACAACAAAAGATACAAAGCAAAATGTAAAATTAGCTACAAAAAAATGCGCATTGATTGTAGTTTTTTTTTTTATTTGTTTTATTTTGTCCTGCTACAGGTGTACATATCCGTCTGTGCCTTGGAGTTTGTCCTCCAAAAATGGATCAGCTGAGAACAAAACACACCTACCAAGAGAATGAAAGCACAGATGGATGAAAAGCTCCAGACCTGATTGGATTTAACAAACCGGTCAGAAGTTTGCTCTGGGGTTAAAACTGCAGGGCGACTTCCTGCTTTTACCACCAGACGCAAGAGACAAAGTGATGCTGCGGTAAACTCTTTCATTTCCATTAAAGCTGCACAGGCCACATAGTCGCGCACACTTCTCTGAGCGATGTGCTAAACTCCGCTGGGTAAACGTTTAGCAGAAAAGATCTTTACATCCTCGGGTTTGTTTACGCTGGAATCTGCTTTCCACTACCTGCACATTCAAGCTGAAATAAAACACGCTGAAGCAGCGAAATGACTCGTTTTAATATCTAGCTTTTATGTCAGAGTGATACGCTCACGTTTAGGGTTTAAAAGACATAAATCTATATATATATATTTCTATATATGTATGTATTTCTGTTGCAGCAAATTTGGAAAACTGTAACTTAACACTATGGAGCTGCTGAGATCTGCTGGCTGATGGGTGTTGTAATGTTTTGTTTGGTTATTGTTTCCTCACGTCTGTGTTTGTCTGACATCATGTTCCACCACCAACTCTATGCAACGTTTGCACAGCTACACAAACAGCGCGCGTCTCATCCGTTATTGTACAGCTACTCTACATTCCTGCCCCTCTCTGTCGTCCTGACACACACACACACAGCTAAATTATACCTGCTCACACTCATCTGTAGATGTTAACGTTTAATTTCAAATATTTCATTGAATGTGGGCGGGGGGAACAAACTGCAGCGGCGCTACGGCTGTCAGATCTCACCTCAACGTAACTTTTTTTTTTTTTTTGCTCTTGTTTTAAATCTGTAATGAGTGCCTGGTTCTGTCTAATTCTTTTTCTTTTTTTTTCTTTTGTCTATTTATGGAGTTTTTGGTTTTAGGAGATAATTGTTGCTAAAACTTTGCCAGAAATGTGGTGTAAAGATGCTTAAGCCTTCAAACTGTGGCTGTTACATGTTAGCTTGATTAGCCGCGTGGAGGGTCATTAACTTTCTGTTTTTGACGCGTTTGGGTAATTAAACTCACAGATTTCATTCCTTTTTGGGAAAAAGAAACACAAAAAAAACAAGCAAACTACGGTTACACTGTAACCAATTGGTGGAATTGATCACAGATCAAATGTTTAAGTAGCATGAATGCAAATAGAGACACCAGTCTGTTTTCTTCTCTTTTTTTTTTTTTTATATGAATTTTGCTTCTCATGATTTAACTCGCCAGCCAACATATGTAACAGTCAGACGTTTGAGCGCTGAGGTTCGACCAGCCGCCCCGTTAATCTCTCTGTTTAGCCGCCTCATGTTGCTTTGACTGCTCGGTTTCTCTGTCGATGTCTATATACGTGTACATGTGCTGCACAGATGTAATCACAAGCAAAATGGCACATTATTTTGTGCAATTGATTTATTTTTTTAGTATTTAAACAATTGTTTTTTGATTTTTTTTTTTTTTTTTGGTGAGAACGTTGTACCGGATGTTTTATTTTGAGGTGGGGGGAATGTAAAGAGGGTCTTACCCATGCTGCAGACAGCTCAGTTGGTTAATGAATGGGGGGGGGAAATGTCTACTAATAAAATCCTAATTTCAGTTTTTGACTGTGACTCGGACTTTATTGACATAAAATGAAGTGTAAGTTATGATATTGGTATAGTGTTGTAGTCTATATGAGTCATTTGTAATTACCTTAAATGGTCATATCATTTATGCAAATGGTTGTGACGATATGACCATTTGTATAAAGTATCAGACATGATGCATTCAAATACATCTCGGATTCACCTGGGAGCAGTTTACCTATTCAGGACAGAATTGCGGGGGGGGGGTGAAAATGCGTAGAAATGTGTCTGGCATATTATGACCACCTGCCCAAGCACTTTGAATTTAAAGACTTATGTGACGACATTGTGGAGGTTGAGATTATTCGGCAGAGAGCTGTTGAATAATCAGCTTTGATCGACATAAAATAAGCAATTGGAAATGTAGGAAAAAGCAGAGAACTGTACATAACTTACATAAATGCTGAAACGCTGCAAGCTGCTAATAGGAACATGAAACTGCTTGCTTTTTTTGATGCGCACAACCAACACAATGATTTAACCACTGAATGTAGTTTTGAGAAATTCAATTCTGAAAGCAACTAAGAAAAACTACAAAAAAGATGCAAAATTTTTCTCTTAATCCAAGAATCTTTTGCTCTTCTCCTCCTGATCTCTCACTTTTCCCTCTAAATCAACTTAAAGAAAGGGAAACGGTCAAAGCACAATAAAAGAATAGCTGAGTTAGTCAAACAAGACTTCGCTTCATTTAAGAAATCAACAAACTGTGGATGGATAGAATGAAAATAAAAACGTACAATTTTTTTTGTTTTGTTTTATGTATCTGTTTTATTTATTTTCCTGATTGAAATGTATTGTAAGGTCATAATTTGTCATTCATCACATTACATGGCATGATGCACCAGGTCTACTACACCCATTTACAAGAGGAATACACGGAAACATACACAAGGTTTTACAACAGGGAAACAGGAAGTTTAGCTCATTGCACTTACAACAGTGAATGGAACACTTTGTTGTCGTTTTTAGGCTCTTTTTGTTTTTACTCTTTTCTTCAATCAGCTGGGTTATTTTTAAAGCCCCTCCCCCAGACCCCCAGATGAGCATCGTTTCGTTCGCCTTCTCCCTGAATCTTCATCACGTAACGATTCACCCTGAACTTGGAAGTCAAAATATTTTTCTCGTATATATATATATATATATTTTTTTGTTTTGTTTCAGATGTCATCTCGTTTAACAAACACAACATGTATAGAAACTCTACACAGACCAATATCTTTTTTTTTTATTCCATATCCGAATACAATTATTTCTTTTTTTTTTTCTTTCTTTTAAATATGACTTTTAAACCGTCCATACAAGCCAGCCACGGACAAACACAATGCAGTTTGTCAGCTGATTACGGCTCCAGGTTTTTTGTGTTTTGTTTTTGTCGTTTTCGTACACAAAAAAAAAAAAAGAAAAGAAAAGAAGAAGCACAAGTTTCGGCAGGGAGTTCTTGGCTTGCATACGCTGCAGCTGGGGTCGCTGTTTGCAGTACAAAGGCCTCTCTCTCTCTCGCACGCCTCTTGTGCATGTGTGTGTGTGTGTGTGTGCATGTGTGTGTGGTGACTTTTGTTTGAGATTTACATGTTGTACAGGACGTGTCCCTCATTGGCATTTACATGTTTGTCTGTTTGGAGTGGACTCCGGTCGGTTCACATCTGGTATTTACACTGGAATAAGGATGGTAGGTGGGGGGGGTCAAAGGTCAGAGAGGTGGCTGGGGTAGTGATTAGGCTCACAGGGGAAAACATGGAAGGTGTCCAGATCATGCGCTTGTCACTTTTACAGATAAAAGATGAAATGACGGTGACAAACTGACAATTTTCCTCATGGCTTCTTCTTTACGTATAACCTCTCGCCTATATGAAACATTTTATATATATATTTATATACGCATTTGTTTTGTTTGAAAATCTTGCATCACATCCTGTCACACGTTGACTGACGGTAAAGAGCACAAAGATGCTACCTTTTGGGTTTTACAACAAACACCCACAGCCTGGATTTCCCAAAAGCAACCGATGGTGCATTTTAATGCAAAAAAAAAGTATAAAGTCTTCCAGTGGAAGTCAGATTAATCAAGTTCAAAACTTTCTTTTAAAACACAAACTTCTTACAGGTTCATGTCTGTACATTTGTTTTCTATTACAAACTAATAAGAACTGTATTCCATTTGAAAGCAAATAAATGGAACAACATTTATTGAGATTTTTTTTTTTCATGACTTTTGTAGTTGAAACACTGGTGAAAAAAAAAAACAGGCTGTGATGCGTTTACTGTGTTCTGATTAGTCCAGTGCACTCCTAGATACAGAAAGACACCATGCAGTGTGAGGACAGAGACTCCATGACTGGCTGGAGGGCAGTAACAGGATGGCTTTCTTCAGTGACCAGTATTGTAGTATAGAAGCCCTTACTGCTATGCATATTTAAGTCACCTTCAGTGGCTGTATTCATGCAGGAGCAAAAAGAAAAGACAGGAAAAAAAGCAAACACATCAAATATAAATAAGAAGTGGAATAATCTTATTTCTGCACAGTTCTTACTAATCGTGTGCTAGTGGCTGTGTCATTCACACACACACACACACACACACAGACACAGGCACACTGATTTCCTGCACCTGCATGAACACGCTCACGGTCTTCTAGCATCGTCTGAATGTCTTCCGTTGCAAGGCTGCATTAAGCGTGTGTGCTTTCCTGAGGCAGAAGTGATTGAGGATCATTTTATTTAGTTTTAAGTTTTATATATATAGATTTTTTTTACAAACTTCCAAAAACATAAGACATAAAGTAGAGGAAGTTGGTGTTAAACTGGGCAAATCTAAACTTTCGTACGCATCATTTGTTCTACTTTTAGCGTTTTTGTTGAGTTTGTTTAAGACACTGATCTAGAGGCAGTGCATCTATAAAATAAACTCTGTTTGGATCATGTGCATCAAACTTATTGGAAAGACATGAACTGTTGCTGTTTAAGTTTTTGGAACAAAGGTAAAATACCTTAGCAACGATATCATTTATTAAATAAAATAAACTCTGTTCAGGCAGAATTTCTATTTATGGTTTGACAATCTGATAATATTTGTTGTGCAATAACATAAGCAATAGAGCGATCTTTATATATTTTTCATCATATAGTGTTTTTGTGTCTAGATCTGTTTTAGCCTTTATTCCAGCTATATCTCCTCTCCATTTGATAAAATAAATTCTTACATAGAATAAATTATATTTTTAATATTTCTAAAAAATATATAGACTATTTTTACATGGACAAGTGATTTGTGAAAGTCGCATAAGAGTTCTAAAAAGGTTTGGAGAGTTTTTTTTTTTTTGTAATTGAGGTCTCAGTCAGGGGCTTTTGTTCCCTATACACTATTTTATTAAAATCTATGGAATGTATATATATGCACTAAAAGAAACACATTTTACATAATCTAACCAAAGACATTCTGGATACTTAGGTTTTTCTTGCTTATTTGTCCCAATGGGGGTTTCCTCAGGTCAGAATCAATATGCTGCTCCACCAGAGGGTTAGCTAGGTTAGGAAAGCGACCATAATCTCCTGATAACGCACCTAAAATGCACATAGCTTTGCAATTTGTTTATAAAGTTATATCTGACTCAACACATACAGCTTCAGTAAACTCTCGAGTTGTTCCTGCTGATGTTTTTAATAGGGAGTAGTTTGGTGAAGTACGAGGCTAACGCTAGCTAGCATGCGACATGTTGATAGTTTGGCTAGCAACGTATTTCAAAGTGATTGGAGTTAATGTGAATAAGGCTTACAGAGAAATATATACTACCCCTTAATTAAATTAGCTTTGAATATCTTAAAATTTAATCTGTGGTGTTTCAGCTACACAGCTCTCCCGTCACATAACACACATCTAGCTGCTGCACTCAATAGGGACTTTTTTTTTTCTTTTACTGTGGTGTAAATGTACTTCTTAAGGATGGAAAACTTTAACATTTGTTAAGTCAAAAAAATATTTGGAACTATGCCTGCCTAAAATTGTAATTCTTGATTAAATGTTATGTTCAAATTGTGCACACAAAGTGGGTGTGTGGCTAGCATGAAAATTGCAAACATAAGAAACACCATCAGGTATTGGGAAGTTAGTCACAGACTTCAATTTGACGATTTAAAATGCCTCTATTATGATCCAATTTTTTGGAGCATAACATCCTCTTAAAGGACATAAAAAATTATGTTTTCTTTGTATTTGATTACCTTTATTTTTAGCCACATTCCCTTAGTGTGCTGCTACCAAAAAGCTAACATACATCTTATGCTTCAGTAGCAGTTTACAGTACTTAATTTAAAACTAATCTATAGATTTATATTTATTTGTGTGTTTTTTAAACGCCTAAATTTGATTTTTCTTTTGAGATCAGCATAAGACGTTCTCTGGAGAAGCATTGTCTGCACAATGGCATTATTATAGCAAATTCTGTTTCTGGCCATCAAAAAGGAGAGAAGCCCTGAGCAACCCAACACCTATAATATATAGTTAAGTATATAAATCTTTAGAAAGCTTTTCTGTGAACCCAGTTCAGCTCCCCTAAACTAATCAACAAAGTTATTAACTGGGAAAGACGTATTCATGACAACTTGGATATTTCACTCTCCATATATATGTTATAGAGCTGTTGTTTACTAGACAGCGTTTCAGATCAATGACTGCTTAAGTACTTTTACCAATTCCACTGCTGCCCAAAAGGCTTCCTGGCCATGTTACAAGTGAAACTTCCCAGTTGTTGTGAACATGTCTTTAGCTCCCCATATCAAAGGAGAAGGGACGTGTTTTCTTTATTACAAAATTTCACGAAAACGAAACAAAGCAGACATGGTTTCTAACTGAGGAGTGATCAACAATGACTGTGACTTCCTTCTACGTTGTTCTTCACATGCCTTCACCTCCTCAGGTTTTTCTCAAACAGGATTCATTGCATAGAACGACTTTTCCTCCTTTGCCTGCGATGCTCGTCGTGGTTGAACTCGTGTCCGTTTTGTTTTCTTCCCCCACATTAGATGATTTTTTTTTTTTTTTAAATACTCGCATACTGAACCCCGAACACGCACATACATACACGCATACGTACAAACATCAGGAACAGAACAATATAGAGGTGACTGAGGTTTTCCTCTGCGCCGGGCAGCATGCGAAGGTTCCCAGCGAGCGTTCACAAAGACAATATACAGCAGAAGTTGGTTGATTTGGAGAAGGAGGAGGAGAAGGAGGCCTCACCCTGTTGGGGTCGTGTCATGAGGGCCGGACCGCGGATTCCCCACAATGCACTGCAGGAGCAACAGCAGAGCGAATACTGACCTGAGAATATTTCCTAGGTGACTGACAGTCAGAGAGAAAAGATTTGTTTCTGTTGTTTTGGAGAAGGGGTGTTGGGTCAGACGTCTGAACTCCACCGCGATAGAAAATAGGCCGTTTTTTGTTTTTATTTTCTTAAAAAAAAAAAAAAAAAAAAAAAAAGGCGAGTGACTTGGTGACACAACCGTGTGTGTTATTTTTGGTTCCTCAGTCACATAATGACAGCAGGTTATTTTTAGTAAGATCACTGACACCACTCCAAGTGTGCTTTCAGGTTCACATTTGACAGAGTGAAGACACATGCGGACACAGCTGTATAAGGAGTCCATCTCGGAGAATCAGAAGAATCCCAACAAACACTCCCTCCTGCTTCCCTCACTGAAGAGTGATGAATCGTCCAGTTCTGCTGCTTTCCTGCGCCTCTCTGCTGCCCTGCAGTGCTCTCAGGTCAGACTCCAGCTGAAGAAAGCAGCACGTCGGTACCGATCCGCCAGTCCGGGCGTCGCAGGACTCCTGCGTCTCTGTTCAGTTCATACAGCAGCAGTACAACAAGTGGTGCGTTTGAGTCACACTAAAGCAGAGCTTCGGCGGTAAACCAGACAAACGAAGGCAACACATTTTTGCAAAATGACACAAAATTGTGCTATTTACTTTCTTACCTCTTACTCTATTGCTTTCATAATTATTGATAGGAACAAAGAGTCTGAAAATTGTCAAGGGTAGGGGAGCCTAGTTCAATGTAACAAAACGCTAGAAAATAAATAAAATCATATCACAAGAAAATATATATATAAAAAACAAAAAAAAAACAATGTTAAGGTAAAAAAATAGAAATTAACCTCTCTGTGGCTGTGGTTCCAGCTTACCTAACGACATAAAAATACACCACTTCTGGTTTAAAATGAAACATTTGAAATAATTAAGGCGATATTGGTAAACTGCAACATAAAAAAAACAGGCAATTGACACAGAAGAAGAAAAAAAACACACACAAAGGCATATTAACTAAAAGCCAAAATTGTGGAGAATTTTGGAGATTTGCCACATAAACTGATAGTAAATATTGTCTTAATGGCTTTAAATTGGCTAGAAAGTGACCCCACTGCTTCATTTGCCTCACTTAGTCATACAGCTTTCTTTAGAAAAACAACATAAAATAAAAACTAATAATAAAAAAAAGGAAAATAAACTAAAAGCTCTTCTTATTCCCATGGCCAGATCCTTGTGTGTTGCTTAATTAACCTTTCTTTGCTATTATTTACGCCTTTAAGCTCAGATGTCTTTATGGCCTCAGTTACATAACGATGAAACAGTGTAAGGTCTTGGTTATAAAGTTCCATGCATCCCCATGTTTCCTGTTAGTTGAAATCCACACTACTCTTGTTTAAAGACATGGCAAGTTGTGAATCGTTGCAGTGGGGTGTGGAAAGAAAGAAGAGCTAGCATTCAAGAAACGCAAGAGAAGTGAAGAAGAAGAAGAAGAAGAAGGGCACAGTTCCCCATCTGGAATGTCAATAGAGGGTGAAAAAAATAAAAAACAAACGCATGGCGACATGCTTGGGCTGTGTCGACCGCCGCTTCTTCGTCGTCTGTTTCATTCATAGTGACGTTTCGATGATTTCCTCGTCAGTATTTGGTGGTAAAACGAGACGACTTTCGTACAAGAAAAACCTGTGACGCCTCTGTGAGTTTTCACCTTTTTTTTTTTTTTTTTGCTCATTGTTTACTTCGGAAAAAGACAGAAAAGAGGAGAGGTGATTTATATTCCTCCAAGATTGAGCACAGGACTGGAAAACCAAGCTATCACCTCCTACAGGAAGTTAGGATGAAAGCAGCTCTCGTGGACAAATGCGGCCGTCAGTCGTTGTCCGCACCACGTCAACGTAACTGTCGGGCTGTTACGTTGAACACGGCTCCCCCTGCTGGCAGGGAAGGTGATCACGGTCGTACAGCTGTTTCTTCTGCTGTCACCTTCAGCCAGCAGCTGCTCTGTTTTCATGTAGGGGTGTAGATGTTTGTAGCTGCTGCAGGTTTTCTGAGAGAAGCTGCATAACAATGGGAATCCCTCTGAAGATGGATGTTGGCTCGGGCTTGGAATGACCTAAAGGAGAGAAAGGAGAATTTAGTAAAAAAAAACAAAAAAAACCTCAAACTGACAAAAAACATTTTAATGATTGAATCTCGTAGGTCCTCTACGAATAATCTGTTTACTCATAAAGTTTATTCATGACTAAATGAATAAACATTATTGTGCTTGTCAGAAACAGATATCTAAATAGAGCTGAAGATACACTGAGTCTAAATTGAAATGTACTACAAAAAAAAAAAAAAATCAACTCGTGTGGAATCAGACAACTTTTTTCCTAAATATTTTTGACTGGTGATCGGTCGGTTGTAAACTCAAAAATGTATTTTTTTTTTTTTTTTCATTCGGAGAAAACTCTCCACAAGCACTATCGGGTCATATAACATCACCCAGTGTGGAAATTGTTAATGAGCGAAGAAGTTAAGCGGTTAGCCATTTTCAGCATCATTGAGGTGTTTAAAATAAACTACATGGTTCATTCAGGCTGCAAGAAAGCGAGCGAGAGCCACACTTTAAGAAGAAATTCATTTGAACCTTCTTCTGTCATGGCCCATGCGTGATCTGTAAATGTTGACATTTTCGGCTTCAACAAACAACATTTTTGTAATGTGAGTTGCTCAGAGTCTGTGCTCCCCTCAGCAAATTCATATTCTCTCTTTTAAAATAAAAATATAATAATAATAAAAAAAAACAGTAATACTGGTGCATCAGATCAATTAAACAGCAAAAATCAAACACGATTCTCATTTTTGTGCTCAAACACATTTGCACACCAGCAGAATTCTCTGTCAGAGTCCAAACTCGTTTTCCATTTCTTTCCCATTCCACATTAAATTTTAAGATATTTTCCCTGGTTTTAAACATCTGTGTACAAATATTCAGAGATATTTGCTTAAATTATTAAGCTGATTACTAAGCTTGATGTAGCAGACGGGGCAAAAGGGGGACATCTTGAGAAAGTTGCTGTTGGAAAGTTACATTTGTATGTTTTGGAAACGTTTCCGATGCTCAGTTTTATTTTTTCCTTCTCCATATGTAGCCAGACTAGGAAAGAAATCCCTTCTTCCCATTAGGAATGCACATCACATTTGGTCACAAACACGAGTTGTAGTATACAAAATTGTCCACCAGATGGGGTCGGAGTCCATAACTGCACTGCATATTTTATACAGAGACATATAGCTATTAATGAAAACTCTGCCATTGATATTTTGAGTGAGAGATTGAAATCTTTCAAATTGTTCTTTCTTTATATCTTCGAAAAATAGTAAAGCAGATGGATGCAGATGGCTTCAGTAGAATCCATCAAGATTCATCCATCCTTACGTGCTGCAATTTCAGCAGGATGTTCTTTAAAGGTTTACTGCTGAAGAGTTATCTTCCTGTTTCTTAAGACTATTTAAAACTGTATTTGATATAGTTGTTAAATCGGGTTTGATTTGGGTTGCAACATATGTTTTGTGAATATAATTTAAGGTGAAGTTCTACTGATTTGTTTTAGAGTTAGCCCAATTTTTCCACATCTGCTTTTTTTTTCTCTCTCTCTCCCATCTGAGTTAATCATGGATTTTCTTGTCTTTGGCAGATGCAGCTCTGATGATTTGTTGGATAAAATCATCCCCGTTATGTGCGTAAACAAAGCACATAACTACCCGCCTTCATTTAATGCATGTTTCATCAGAGTCTTTCATCTGTAATACCTTCCATTCAAACTGATGTTTCTTTGGAATAAAAAAAAAATGTAATTGCAGTCAAAAAAAAAAGGTGCCGTGGCAACGTGGAATAAATAACTTCGCATTATGTACATGAGCGTTACATAACGTTCGTGTTAAAACATGCAGAAAGCGGCTGTGGTGAGCAAAGAGACGAGGCCACAGGAGCTCAGCCTGTCAGCCTGCTGAAGTGGCTCCTATGGGGACATAATGTGAAGGACGCATGTTGTGGTGCCGCTTCAGACGACACGAGAGAAACGTCACTTGTATTCTCTGGGACTTCATGGTTGCCTCTCAGCCATCAAGGAAAAACAAATCGCACAGAGCCATTACTTAACGCCTTAGATACTTGCGATAATATGATGAACCTCAGCGTTGTGAACCCTGCGCCGGTTCATGATGTAAAACCCGAGGCTCCGAGCATCGTCTCGATTTATGAACTGTAAAATTGAACATTTTCCAGCATCATTCGAACTTTTGGTGGCATAATCGAAGACTATGAAAGCAGGTCCTGGATCAGGAGGAAAAATGGAGTCGTTTCCAACGCTGCTGCGACTTTGGTTATTTGTCTGGATGCAAACTTCATGCATGACCTTTTACATAATCAGGACAAGAGAAAAACACAAGTTGCCAGACACCTGATCCTCGATTTAGTCAAACAGCAAACAATTATTTCCATTCTAAACTCTGCTCCAAAAAAAAAAAAAAAAAAACTTCAGAAGCCATGATGCAATGGCACTGAAACAAGATTGCTGAAGGAATACATTTATCATCAGACAGTTTTGCTAGGAAGAGATCTTTGAAAGACTGACACGGACTACTTTACCTTGTATTAATTTCTTTTGTTCTATTTAATTGAACCCCAGTGGAAGACATAAAAGTTTGTGGTTTTAATAAAATAATTCCCATCAGGACTTTTTACCATAAAATGACTTAACTCATGTTTTTCCCTCCCACTCTGCGTGTGACCCGGGTTTAGCATCTCCAAACATGCGTTCTATCACCAAACTTAATCTGTTGCACTGAACACAGGACCCCAGGGGGGCTTGTGCATAACGCGCACTGAAACACGGACAGCGATGCACATAACCGCGTTCGAGTAAAAAAAAAAAAACACACACACACACACACACACACA
The DNA here is from genome assembly GCF_051168715.1 of Poecilia mexicana. Taxonomy (NCBI): domain Eukaryota; kingdom Metazoa; phylum Chordata; class Actinopteri; order Cyprinodontiformes; family Poeciliidae; genus Poecilia; species Poecilia mexicana. The sequence goes on along the minus strand of NW_028263376.1, from coordinate 11,031,118 downwards.
CACAAACAAAACTGGCTCGCTGTGCAGAGTCGAATTCGAAGGGTGGCGTAGCGAGCAGGATCGAGGATAGGAAGAAAAAGGAAAAGAAAGAAAATGTTTTCATTGTTGAAAACACATCTGCAAGGCTCTGATCAGAGCTTCCTCAAACGCCTTTAGGGGCTGAAGTGGAGCAGTGAGTCAGGCCATCAGAAGCCAACCTACATAATGCTTTTTTGACTGAATGGGAGCAAACACCCACAGCCTGTTTCTGTAAGGAACATCCTCCACAAAAAACACTGGGAGGAGATTTAATGTACAGACATAATCTCTCTGTATTGTAAACAAAAATAACACAAAGATGATGCCAGGAAAAAAACAAAAACAATTAAATGACACAGTATGTAGAGACAACAACATTTTTAGAGAGAAGAACATAACCACAGTATTTAGGCAGCACAAGAGAAGATCTAAAAAGAAAAAAAATTACAGTATAGATCTTAGAGAGAGAGTCTATATGAAAAATGGAGGAGAGGAAGAGAAAAATGTTTGAAAGTTGGAGTAGTGTGTGGGAGGATTGACAGAAAGAGAGAGAGAGAGAGAGAGATCCTGCCACAGCAGCAGCCACATGAGGCAGTTAAGCGCTGCATGGCTGCACCGAGCAGAAACACGCTCAGTGCAACACTGGATTCACACTGTGAAATAAACCGGCAACTTCAAGGCCTGCCCTTCATCCGCTGCGGCATCAAAGGCTTCAGACGCCACTGTTATCAAGGCAGAGCAACGCAGCCATTTCTGCTGCTTTTCCTTACAGTTTGCAACACAGAACACCCTGTCACGTCTGATTAAAGAAACCTGCAGAGATGTCTGTTTAGGGACCAGTATGTCGAAAAGGTAAAACAAATAAAAAATAATAAATAAAAAATACAGTCACGCAATTGTTGGATGTGTTTTGCAACATCTGTCCGTCCTTCCTCCCTGTCTGGCATTAAATCAGCTGAAGCCATTCCTGTGTTAGCTCATCTAAGATGATCAGGATTATTTGTATTTGCTGAATGCCAAAATTGCCAGTGTTGTCGTTAAAAGTGAATGACTTGGGTCAAACTGTCATGGTCCTTTTGCAAAACCCATTCATTTTCTTGATTTTAATTTCCATGCTGATGTTCTGAGAGGTTGCTTCAATATTTCCACATAGTGTCCAGTCCTCGTGATAGATTCTTTTTTTTTTCACCAGTCCCTCTTGCAGCAAAAAAAACATACACTCTACTCTACACTCTTCTTTTTATGTGGCTTTTGGAATAATGGTTCTTCTTTTCTGAGTGGTCTTTCAGCCCAGTGTTGGTACATAACTCATTCATGTTTCTGTTTATACTTTAGTATGCATCTTAATATTCAGGTACGTTGAAAAATTGAATATTGTGTCTTCTGGACATTTGCACATTTCCTCATTTCGCCTACTGAGCCAGACTGAGAGCCTCGGGAAACATTTGCTTGTTAATTAGTTGACTGGAGTTTGACGCCATCAGTTTTCTATGACAGACATACCAAATTTTTGTTAGCTATAATCACAATTATAAGTAATAAAGACTCAAAAATTTTCATTCTAAAAAATGTGACTTTCTCTTTCTAAAATGAGAGAAAAAAAATTCCACAATATTCTAAAGTGTAAAATGTATCTCTACTTTGATGTAGCCTAATCATGTCATAAAAATCTAACTAAATAAAGAACTGGGTGGCCTCACAGGTTAAGCTACCTCTAGAAATAAAATTGGAAGAAAAAAAAAATCGAGGTCACAAAGTTTGGATTTCTGCAGCTTAAAATATCCTGTCAGATATTTATGTTTCCAAGGTAAAAGTAACTTACTGTCTGGGCTGTCAGAGAGATCAGAGTGTTCTCTCTGCCTTTGTATGCTCAGATCTGAGACATGAAGCATCCAGAGGATTCCAGTCTGTTTTGGCTGCAAAAAGAGGCAGATATATTTTAGTCAAAGTCAAAGTCCCCCCCCCCGTTTAAATCTGCAAACTCACAACTGGGGATTAAATTACAAAACAGGATTAGAGTCTCACAAAGGAAAGTTCCAGTTTAACTTGGCTTCTGGAATTCAGCATCTTTGGAAAACTAATTAAGCTCACCAAACGGATTTGAGTCTTATTTGTGGAACGCCAGGACTCCTGATGCTTCGATGTGGTGTGGCGTTTTCCCTCGAGTATATTAGAACGCTTTCGATCAGTGTTAGACGGCCAAATTATTGTTATTAGCTGTTATCACTCGCATAATGCGGCTTTAATTTGATAGCAATCTACTGGATGACGGGTCAACCTGTGTCTTCAAACAGATCAGAAGGATATCAACACTAATCACAGATTACCATCATAACACAAACCAGATTACGTAGGTGGCATGATGTGATTATGGGAACAAATGTAATGTCTGAGCAGATGCTGGCAGGTGAAAGATTTTTTTTGACAACAAAATATTGTATATAGCTTAAACCAAAAGAGCATGAAATGAGGCAAACAAATTTTAACACATATCATGCTAAGGAGAGTCGAAGCTCTGGAGTTGTTTTGCGCTTTCTTTGAGAGTCACACATTTTGATCTTGAAGGAATTTGCTGGAATGTCGCTGAGGAGATTGGCAGCTGTGCCTAAACGTTTTACATTTGTAAATTATCGTCGCCACATAAAACGGCGGTGAGAAAAACGGACATCCGTTGATTGAACGCAACATCTGGTTTTCTGAGGTCTTTGCTCCGTGGGATTGTGTAAGGGTTGGAAAACTTCTACAGAGTTTATTTGTTTTGATTTTTTCTACAAATGACGTTTGATATTTTTGTAAATTTGTCATTACATCTCAATGCCTTCAGAACCTAGTAAAATCCAAATTGTTTTCACTGTCCTTGAAAACATGAACTCCAGTCGAAAGTTATCTCTTTTTTTTATGGTTGCGAATGTAAAAATCGATTTGAATACATACCATTATCAAACAATAAACAATAACGTATGTTGATTCAAAAACAACAACAAAAATTAGTTCCAAACAAATCCCAACTTCAAAGTTTCTATATATATATACATATATGTATTTTTAAAGTACTCACCAGAACGCTCCGCTCTCCTCTCAGTCATCATCCTCTCTCTCTTTCCTTTCTCTTTTTTCGGGGAAACAAAAGCAGGGGGAACTTCACAGGTTTTTCTCGTATGAGGCCTCATGACTTCATTTATGACATTTTTCATAATCCTGCAAACACATTATTATCATGAATATTTAAAAACAGTATTTTAGGAGTTCATGTAAGTCTCACATTGCAAACCCATTAACATACATCAATTAAGGCTTCTGTTACATTAATATAAAATAGTTCAGTAGTGTATAAAGATATGCCAGTGCAGATTTTTTTTAAAAAGCTGCCAGTTATTCGAGCCTAGCAGTGAGAAGCGGGCCTGCAGTTGTGACGCGTACATTTGTTGTACTGGAACTTGATGCTTAAACGTTTAGAACCTGTAATTCTATCCAAGCCTCAAGCCTCAAATGCAATTCCTAAAGTTCACAACCCTCATCATCAAAGCCCATAACCTGCTGCGATGGCACACAGTCCGTTTGGCATTTCATGTCGGAAACAAGTTCTTACCGTCAGTGCTAAATCTCTCACCCTGCACATGCAGAGCAGTCAAGACCGAAAGTAACAGTGAGGAAGAAAACCAAACAGACGAGGACCAAACCCAGAGCAGACTGGGTAAACCGCTTTCATCCCCCTGCCTCTTCACAGCCAGCAAGAGTCAACACACTGCAGCAATCCAACAAACGTTCATGAAAGTTATTCCTAAACCCGATGCACTCTAAAGAAACCTTTTCATGGCGCTTCTTTCAGGAGTCACTCAAAACGCCTCATTTTTGCCTCGAGTACAAGTCGGAGGGCCTCCAAAACAGGACTTGTAAAATAAAGTCACCGTAGAATAAAAACAAAAAACAATATTACATTAAATATTCCATTTTATATGACTTATTTCCCATGTGAATAAACAGACATACCTTATTTGTGTCACCTCAGAAGAAGGAGGTGAATTTCTTGCCAAAGCCAGAGATAGCTGCAGGAAGAGTAAACAAAAAAACAGGGGTTGACAAATGAGCTAAAACTGACTTTTCAAACATTAAACAGAAAAACTACAGAGCAACGTCAACGCTTTTGAATTTAAACGGTCACCAATACCACTTGAGGAGCTGCTGCTAAAGCTCTGTCAGATCACTGTCGGTGAAGTCTGAAGATGAGCAGCTGTAGGTGTTCAGCGTCACTCTTTGGCTTGTCTGGTGCTTTAGCATTAGCTTGTTTTGGCTTAACTGACCACTTGGTGCCACTCACAGACTCATATAGAGCATCATACTGTCATCCTCCTGACGGGGGAATAGTCAATAAAGAATGTAACATTGTAGAAAAACGTACTGTTCAGTGCCCAGAAGCAACAGCAGGACTTCCATTGTACACCCTTCATCTCATTAACAACATTGCACATTTGAAAGGAGGTAATGTTTCATAAAATGTGTTTTATTTCTTTATATTTGCGCCCACATTGTGACAGCAGGGGGTTTTTTTTTTTGTTTTTTTTGTGACAGACTGTTTTTCCCTGTCACAGTGATGAAGCTGTTGTAAAATTAAGCTCTTTAGAGATGTAGCTTAACAAAATGAAGTTTCCTCACTGTTGAATCGCTTTGGTAAGAAAAAAATAAATAAAAATCAGGCAAAGAAATTTGAAAGCCTCTGAGGCTCTGTTCATCCAGGTAACTTTGTATATCTTAAAAGACTCTCATTTCGGTAATAACAACTCAATAAGCCCCCATGTTTGCGACGCGTTTTCAGCAGTCTGCCGTACCTTCTCCCAGTTTGCCGGCCTGCTCAGCAGCGCTGCCGGGAAGAATCTTGGAAAACATTCCTTCTCCCTCCATGCCAGGCTGACCTGCCGCTGCACTGCCGATGCCACCGGGTCTCGGAGCTGCCTTGGAGCCTAAACAGTGGAAAAACAGAGGAGAGAGGGCAGAGAAATAAACGTAGTCCAGGTAGGAAGAAGTAAGTGCTGCTCAAAGTGGTGCACTACATTTGCTGCATGTGAAACAGAAAGGAAATGAAAGGAATGAGATGTTAATGAGTTAGAAGTCATTTTCTCAGGGACTGTCCTGCTTATCTTTGAGCCAATACTACAGTTGAGCTTTTATACTGATATAGATTTGACATACATTACGCATTAAGGTTATATTGCACTTTTTGGGTGATTCCTTTTGGCCACATTACATACTTAAAAATGGAGCCTCGTTACTCTGTGAGGTGTTAAATTCAAACGAGTAAGTGGCAATAAAACTCAGACTTTTTACTGCATAAAATTAAAGTTTTAGTCCATTCCAGGCGGTGTTGTGAGATTGATGAATGAAAGGCATTCAGCTCAGTCATTTTGCAGTTATATAAAAATATCTCAAAACCTTCATCAATCATTATTTCAGTAGTTAATTGAGACCTAACACTCTCAGGCTTTCATATTGAGGTATAATCCTCAGATTTACCTCAGATTAGGATGAACATCAAACAATAATAACATAAGTAAGACATAGTGGACAACAAGTGAGTGATGGGATTTTACGTGCATGGGTGTTGTGATTGAGCATCACCTATTCCTGTAAGCGGGGGCTGGCCTGCCTTCGAGGCCATGACGGGTGCCGCTTTCGCCCCAATCGCCGTTACAGGAGGCGTGTCGATCTTTGTCTGCATAGAAAAAAAAAGAAAGACAAGTGTTGCTGTGTTTAGGTAAATTTAGCAGTAAATCTGTTGTTATAGAAGGCTGTGGGAGAGAAAAACATGTTATGTAATCTGAATGTGGGTGACAAACCGGAATCAAAAGGATCCAGCATTCATCTGTTCACTCAAACAAAAGCCGAATAAGACAGTAGTCAGATTTTGATACAGTGAGACAGCCAAGAATAGTAAAAAAAAAAAAAAAAAAAAAAAAATGCACATATTAGGAAACGGTGATGGCAGAATTAAACCACTCATTTATTAAGCAGTGACAGCTTACTGAGACCTGAATGAGTAACTGGGGAGTTTCACACCTGGAAACTGTCATTTCTGCTAAATAAGGTCTGATCTGTAAGGTAAGGTTTATTTGGGTATCAACTATGCTGACTATACAATGACAAACAAAATTCTAAATGGGACTTATCAGTTCTTGAAAGATATAAAATGATATATGATCAGTTACAATAGCCAGAAGGAAGGCATTTTAACGTCCATCTTTTACCAGAGAAAGGCTTCAAAGCAAAATTGTTTAGTATGAAAAAAAAAATCAAACAATCTATCATATGGAGCTAATAGCGAAAGTTCAAGCTGGAAGACTCCGCCCCCTCCGTTCGCCCATAGGCGTCATGCTCATCTCCGACCTCAGTGCTGGTCCTCACCCGGCGCGTCCAATTCTCAATCAAGCTCTGCATAAAAGGATAAACAGCCAAGCAGTCAGCCGGTTCCCAGCTGCATTCAACCCACCACCGCCCTTTCTCCACCCACATTCTTCGGCTCTCCAGGATAGCACCCTTTCCTGACCTCCACCACCAGTGTCGGGCCCTGGGGGAGAACATTCCTAATCAGTTCTTTGGCGCTTGGGCCCCGGTAGCTGATTTGAGCTGAGATTTGATGTGAACTCAATGAACATCCCGATAACTGTTATTCATTCCTGTCATTAAATCTTTTAATTGTTCCTTTTTCTCCGTTTGAGTCTTTCCAGATTGAACTACTTTTCTGTTAATGTTCCTCACCATGCTAGCAACACAACTACAGCTGGAGCTGTAGTTGTGTTGCTTTTTAAAATTTTACTTAGGCTGGTTTGTTTCTTTTCAACCAAATTCCACTCGATTCTCATCTCCCTTCAGTGCTGTGTGTGAGATTTCTCCCATTGCGCTCAATTTCTCCAGCTGAATTTCAACTGGGTCAATCAGCGGACAGAAGGAGGAGCTGTGAACGGTGTCATCGGTTTTCTGCGTTGTTTTAGGATTGCCCGTAGCGAGGCAATGGCAGCGAGGGAAGTGAAAGGAGCCACGCGTTTGGACATGCTTCCAAATATTGAGCAAATAAAGTTAGCGCAAGGGGAATGTTTATTATATTTTAATGGTGGCAAAGATGTAATATGACTCGGCACTTCTGTCTTTGCAATGCGGTATAGTTGTTTACAGTGCACATCATTTCTGGTAAGTTTCACGGGACAGCTTCCCTCACCATCAAGCTGGCACATTACACACGTCACGGCAAAAATATTGAGTAAAATCAGATCCATTCCTTTAAAATGTCAGTCTTGCAAGCAATAATTTCTTCACGGATGAGGGTCTAGGCCGCTTAGACAAAGTTTAGAACGAGGGGCTAGATTTTAGTAATGAATACAAAATAAAAATTTCCAAAATATAAATTATGCCTCATCAAACCATAGTGCTAATTAATAGTGCGTTTCATTTGAACTTGGAAGTTGAACTTTCCACAAGAAACTTTCACATCAAGTCTGATGTGAAATTCCAACATGACTGCTTTCTATCAAAAATATTGACATATCAGTCAGTTAAGTAGTTAGTAAACATTAAAATACAGATTTCAGGCATTATTTGCCCCCCACATTGGCATCTAATTTAATTAATAAAGCAGGAGAGAAAAAACTGCAAAGATGCAGTAAATGAGAACATCTTGGGTAATTTTGGACAGCATCCTGTGAATATAGACAGCATTCAGATGTACTAAAACCAAAATAATCAGCCTGTTCTGGATGTTATTTACAGTGTAATAATCACAGTCTCACACTCTTTCTGAAAAATAGCTTCGAATGGATTGATGGAGTAAATGCAGGAATGGATTTTTGCAGGGAGAAATCTTAAGTGCCAATTTCTTGGGCGTCTAGCAGACAGTGAATCAGCTGCATTGGGTTATCAGCTTTCTCCGTGTTAATCACGGTGTTAGATAAGGTCTGCCAGGAGAGGCACATAAGAATTTCAATAAACTATCTGAAATGGGACAGGATGGTTGTCAGGAAACTCTTATCAAAAGCGGCGCAGGGAAAAATAGGGGGACAACAAAACAGGAGAGATGATTGTAAAAGCAGACTAAAGGAGCAGGAGTGAAACTTTCAGCAAAACAGCTTGCTGTGTCGGTTTCCAAGAAGGAGATCTGATGAAGAAAATTCCTTTTGTTATCTCAGGAAAAAATGCAATACGAACTAAACAAAAATCAGAAATTAGAAACCAAAAACAGAAAAATCAACTTCTTTTCCATCCAGTGATTGTATTTAGAAGTTTTACAAGACTGCACTGACACCAACAAACTTCGATACTGAAGCCATGACTGAGCGAAGAAGTTAGTACTTTTTACTATCAGTGATGTGTTTAAAATGAAAATATGGCAAGAGTGTAGCTGTAGCAATCTTAGAGAAACTGTTTATTGCATGTCGACTGGCTCATTCATTCTGCGTGAGAGAATGAGACTTTCAGCTAAGAACAGGAAGGCTGAAAGAGTAAGAGAAGTTTGTTTTATACTTTCAACCTCAATGGGTCATGCAGGATTTTGAAATACTGGAAGCTTACTGGAAACCTAAGGAAAGTGTCCACACTCTCTAGGATATATACAAAAGAAGTCAGGGCATTGTGTTTTAATAATGCTTAGATGCTAAAACCAGCTTATGATATCCACTCCATGATCATTTTGTCCTGACAGCACAATCCTGAGTTGAATTCAGTTCTGTTCTTGTATTTTCTTGTTTGCTAGAAAACTGAAATTGGAACTGTTTACATGAAATCAGACATAAAATGGGTGCAGATGTGAGCTGTTTGTGACTCCTCGGGTTTTGTTCCCATTACTCACCATGGTGGGCGGTGTGGTTCCTGCTGCACCAGTTGGTCGAGCCTGGCCCATCGGCCCGCCTGCTGGTCCCAATTGCCCTGGTTTGGCCTGGGCCTGACCCATGCCCATGCCCATGCCCATGCCCATCCCCATGCCCATGCCTTGACCTTGGGCTGGTGGCTGCTGCTGAAGGCCTGTGGTCGCTGTTGTGCCAGGCTGTCCTGGTCTGGATGCAGCTGTCTGGGCCTGCTGCTGGAGCTGAGTCCTCTGTCCTTGGGTCCCATCCATCTGAGAACCCGGACCGCCTAGTCGCCCGGATCCTGGAGGCCCACCGGCAGAGCCCTGAGCTCGCCCAGTACTGCTGCCGGACCTGGAGGAGCCTATTTGAAGATAAAAAAAGTGCTTTATTTTAAACCAAAGCAACTCAAAAACTGATTCGTCTTATTACAATTTCATTGTAATAAGATGAATTACAATTTATTACAATTTGATTTTATTTCTGACTTTATTTCATAAAGTCAGAAATAAAAATAACAATAAAAAAACGTTATGGGATCATCTGTCCCTTTTTGAAATAAAGTCCATATAAAAGTGCAGGGTTTCTTTTGCTAATATTTTTTCTTGAAATGAAGCATTTTAGCAGAAACAGCAGGAGTGAGACAATAATGAACAAGAGTTGTATGCAAAGATCAAACTGGTGATTTAATTACTACACCGCTATGAACATGTCTGCAATGATGCCTTCAGGGAAAACGTATCCTTTGAAAAGTTACACTCGATGTTGTTAATTAAAAATTGTTGATCCCTGAGGGGATTGTTGACTGTAAAGAAAAAAAAAAGCATCAAAATTAATCTCAACAGCAAAGGCTATTAAATGTTATTGCCTCAGACAGGATTTTTAAAAGGGGATCCTATCAATGTTTAGAGATCGAATCAGGATTTATTAATGAAGTTGCAAATTTTCTCCCTTTCCCCTCAATCTTATTGATCTATCCAGGATGGTCAACAAAAAATATTCTTAAAGGTTTTTTACCGATGTAATCTGTTTCCTTTTCTTATCAAGCCAAAGTCTTGATAAGCAAGACTTTGGCTTGATAAGCCAAAGTCTTATCAAGCCTTTGGCTTTGGAAGACAGCAAACAACCTGGAAAAAACTTTACTTCAATTTCCATTTTTTTTTTCAAACTATTTTTGTATTCTATCTATCAGATTTGCAGGTGCACCCTGTTTACCTGGTGGTTGGCCCTGCATGTCCACTTGGCCCTGGGACTTGCTGCGTGAGGATCTGTGTGGATCTCCCTGCCTGGAAGACCTTTGGCCGTGATGATGTCCAGACAGATCCCTGGAGTAGTCGGAAGAGTGATACCCTCCAGACCTGGACTCACCACGCCTTCCTGAAGATGAAGAACGTCCTGAGGGGTCATGGCGCATAGACGGGTCTTTGGGATGCCCCTTAGATGACCTCGAGGATCTCGGCTCATCTGAGTGACGGGAGGAAGAGTGCCGGCTAGAGGTGCCATGGTGCCTGTGGTCACGTGATGATGAATGCCGCCCGCCATGGCTGTACTCATCTTGCGGCCACAGGTCCTCCTCAGGAGGTTCATCATAATCATGATAGGTGTGCTTGACACCATGCCGACTTCTTCCAGAGTGGCTGCTGCCGTAGTGTCGAGAACTGGAGCGTGGTTTCTCAAACCAGTCAGTTTCTTCCTGGCCCAGATGGTAGGCTTTGGAAACCGAGAGCAGATCACAATCAATCTCCATGTCGTTTGGAGAGAGCGGCATGCAGGCTGTAAGAAGGAAGAGGGCAGAAGGAAGTCCAACCGCATGCAAAAAAAAAAGATAGGTAGGGGAAGACACAGAAAGAAAGGCAAAAAGTAAAATTTTACACTCATGCACAGATTTACTCCACAAGTACAAGACAAGTTAAACAGGACATATTAAACACTGCAAAACTGTCTAATACAGCAGATCTCTTTGCTACATATCTTTACTCACTGACTGCGGGAGGAAACTTCCTAATCAGTTAAAACTCTTCACCTCAAACAGTCAGTATTGTTCTGTTTTTTTATGGAAGACTTTTTAACAAAGCTTCATTTGGCAAATGGGATATAGAAAACTTTGTCTGGACAAAATTTTGCAGTGTTGACAAACTTTTTATATCAAAACACATTAACAGTGCAACAGAGCCAATAACATGTTGAAGAAAAAACCTATTGCTGTCGTGCAAAGACCTCTTAAGTCAGTCAGTGTTGTGAAGACAAAGACGACCACGCTGAAGAACCATGCGACTGTCGAACAAAGAAACGGCTGGACGGACAGGCGGAAGGACGGACAGGCAGGCAGACAGACAGACAGCAGTCCACGACTTATAGAGCTCCAAGTAACTCTCAGGACGAAGAAAACACTGACATGCAACGACTATCTCTGTCCTTTGTTTTTGTTTTTTTGTTATTTTGCTAAGCTAGCTTCTGGGTGGGTGGGGGACGTTTAGATAAACGGTGGGAGCAGTAGTAGGTAGTGAGACTGTGGGAATTTAGCTCCCACAATTACCTTCACTGTCTGACACAGCACAATGATAATCATCAATAATGTATGTATCATCCGATTTGTAGACATGTGTCCGGGGAAGGTCCCGTATATGGTCTTGAACATCTGGCAGCGAGTGACTGGAACCATAATTGCCATAATAGTAATAATATCTACTGCTGCGACTGTCATATGGGTCACGACCTAAGCTTGAAGATCTCCCAGAACCCATGAATTTCCCCAAAGGGCTGAGTGGGCTCTCCTCCTCAGAGTATTGCCGAGTTGGGTGGCGTCCTCTGTAGCCAGAACGGTAGGAGCGGTCGTCTCTCTCATAGGATCTGCTTCGATAGCTATGGTAATCTCTGGCTGAGATCTTGTCCATGCCGTAGCCATGGGAGCGGGAGCGGCCAGTTGAGGTGTAGTAAATCCGATCGTCCTCATCCACCATCATACCGTAGTGTCGACTTCCATGAGTTGTGCCACTGGTGCCATCAAAAGCACTCCTCTTGAAGCCATAATCCTCGATCAGCTGGCGCCCTCGAATGTGAGATGAGGGGTAAGCCTCACCTGCAGAATAGGAGGCCAAATCTGCCTCGACATCTCGAGCCTCCTCTATTGGGGAAAACTTTGAAATTTTCTGCTCCATAGTCCCCAGCTTCCTGTGCTTGCTGCGCTTGGAGGACATGACAGCGGGGGCCAGAAGGCTTCTGGAGGATGCCAAAGGTTTCTGTACCCCGGAGCGGATGCTGGCAAGTTTGTAGTCGTAGTCATAGAAATAGGGGGATCCCCCACCCATGCTAGCGCTCACGCTGCTGCTGCTGCCCCCTAGAGGTCCGTGCCTGTAGCTGCTCTTACCCCTGCCGTGGTGGTCGTACAGCTCATCCTGCATCGCTGCTTCCTCCTCAGGTGCCCTGCCGTAGGGGGAGCTGCCAGTTCCCCCACGCGCCGTGCTGCCAGATGTGCTGCCATGGCCATGGATGTCGCCAGGGTAACGCCCACTACTGCTATGATGCATCATGTCCCCTGCTGTCGTGCCCAGCCCGTCCTTTGCCGTCAGCTCGCTCACATCATCGATCATCATGTAGTTCCTTGGAATGTTTTGCTCTAAACCAGGAGCCCCATACATTCCTTCGGCTGTGCTGTAGGTGGAAGGACTGTCTACAGGGTGCCCATAGGCATTGGAAACTGTTGAAGTGTACTGTCCATAAGAACTGGCTGTGGTGGTGGTGTAGCCATATGTATTAGCAGTAGTTGTTGTGTACTGGCCATATGAGCTAGCGGGGGTTGATGTATATGGACCATAAGTGCTTGGAGGCACTGTGGCGTAACCACCATAACTGCTGGAAACAGGTGCAGATCCATACGGCCCATAGGAGCTTGCCATTGTTGTTGTTCCCGTGTACGGACCATAGGCTGGGGCTGCACTGGAAAAGGTAGCATCTTGGGCTGTGGTCGTGACCACAACTGTCGGGTTGCTGATAGTCTCATAGTTGGTTGGCATCTTATGTTCAAGTTCAGCAAGTGATGTCTGTCTGGGTCTTCCAGGGTGAACGGTAAGAATATCAGCTTGGGGCTGCCCAGGATATGGAGTCGTCTGGGTGGGGTAGGGGGACACAGCGCTGGGATAAGGTGAGCTGTGGGTGGGGTATGGTGGCTGACCAGGCGGTGCAGGTCCAAAACCTGTAGGCCCTGCTGGAGGCTGAGGTGCAGATGGTAACCCTGCATCAGTTTGGGGATATGGGGGCTGAGCTTGTGGATAGGTGTGGGAAGGATAGGATGTTTGAGGTTGAAAGGTAGGTCCAGGAGGAGGGGGATGACTCTGAAGGGTCATGGGCTGTGGCAGGGCCTGTGACTGCGACACTGTTGGGTAAGGAGGCTGGTTGAATGTGGATGACTGGTATGGCACACTTGATTGCTGAGATGGTGCTGGTGGTTGGCTCTGGGGATATTGACAAGAGAGGAAGGATGAGGTTGGTGGGTACTGGGCTGCTGTGTTGAGGTCACTGGTGAATTGGCTAAGTGGAGCAGTGCTTGGTCTGGTTGTTAGTAGCCCATTTGCCTCATGTGATGCAGCAGCAGCTGCTAAACGCAAGTTATTCAACTCACTGTCAGACATATAGTCTCTGGTGTCCCCCATACATCTTAGGTAGGCAATGTCCCTTCTTTCCCTCTCCTTTACCAAAGTCTCTTTCCTCTGATGAATTCCCAGTTCCAGGTACCTCAGCTTAGCGTCAATTTCTTTCTCTTCCTCCTCCAGTTCAGCTTGTTGCTTTCTAAGCTTGGTAGACTCTTGCTCCACGGCCTTCAGCTCGTGGGTGAGATCTTTGAGGAGGCTGGCTTTAGCAGCCAGGCCAGACCTTGAGCTGGGCTTGAGGCTGGGCACGGAGGACAAGTAGATCTGTTGTTGGGCAGGTGTCATCATGGTCAAGTGAGCTGATGTAGCAGTCTCGTCTGGAGGAGGGCTGGGCAGGGTTCGCTTAACCTTCCGAAGCAAAGAGCTTTGCTGTAAGGCTGCCAGCTGAAGAGAGAGAGCGAGAAAGGGCAGAGGGGGGAGGAAGGGTGGGAAAATGTGTGGAGGCCAAAAAAAAAAAAAAACATGGAGAGCATTTGAGGGGGAAATAATGGGGTGCACAAGGAACAGTTGATGGGATATGACATTGAGAAGGTTAATTGGAAAATGGACAATAAATGTAAAATTACAGATAATAGATTTGCCCAATTAAGTGAGAATAGGACACAGATGGACAAGGTGATAATGCAGACAAGAAAGTGAACAAAAACAAAGAGGGATGGTTTTGGGAAAACAACAAGATGAGAAGGGATGCAGGGAACAAATAAAGAGAAGAAACCCAAAAAAAAACGTAAAAATAAAGTGTGTACCAAAAACATCCAAGTGATCCAAGAATGTTTTCAACCAGTGTAGACAGCAATGGGAGAATAACAAAAAAAGTAAATAAATGTGCACAAAAAAGAATTAATATTCAACAAAGTGGGACCAAAAGAAAGGAAGAAAATTCAAATGGAGAAAAAGATCAAGGAAGAGAGGAAACAAAGAAAGGATGCAACAAGAGACCAAGGTCGACAAAGGAGACACATAAAGACAAACAGACAAAGACAACAGGAAACAAGAGTGAAGTTTGTTAGAAGACGTACAGGAACAAGAAAATTAGTGTCAGCTCTGATACAGTTTTGTTGAATACTCTAGAGTTTTAATAATTTATGAGACAACATACATTCAATTTGAAAGAAAATAATCTTATAAAAATGAATTTCAAGAGGACTGAATCATTGAAGGTTTTTTCACCCCAGTGGTAAAAAAAATGTCTCTGATGATCTTATTCTTACATATATTATGTTTCATAACTATTATGATCTACAAGATGATATAACATTTTACAAGAATAATTTTTAGATAAGGTTGGTAAGGTCTTTGATTTTTGCACTTCTCAATAATATAACTTACTAGCTGTTACGCCAATTAATGACCCCACAATTGTAACGGGTGCACACTGTTTCGAAGATGAGGATCATCTTCCCTTTCAGATAAATTCCATATATTCCGTCAAACAACCATGTTAGCTGGTGTTTTAAGTAGATGACAATGTCTCAACATAAAAATAAAACTTCCTTGGTTCCTATTATTCTTATGATCTCTGAGATTAGGGCTAAAGATACACCCAGCTGACACATATGGAGTTGGAAGGAAGAAAAGGCACATAAAAGTAGCTGAATTTTCATTTTCCATATTAAAATTTAGACCAAAAATGGATACATTCTAGCAAATACAACAAAATGAAATGGATTCAATCGTTTACTGTGTGATAACGACACCTGAATTAAAGGACGTTTTCCAATTTGGGATCAGATGTCCTGGAACATTCAGATACTTAATATCTGAATGTTCTGAACGGCGTTCTTGGATGCTGCTAAGTACGCTATAATATCACATGTGATCCATAAAAAATTGTGAAGTTGTGCTGTTCCTGCTTGTAAGCAAAGTCAATGGTACAGAAATGACCAAAAATGTATGAAATTTTAAAGGTTTTTACGTCACTGTTGTAGTCAAACATGATTTAGATTTTTTGTTTGGCCTAAAAAAGTATTGTCAATGAAATGTCAGGACATCATTAACAATTAATGATTCATTTTGAAACATCTGAATTTATTTGTGGGGAATGCATGGATAAAGCACCTAAAAAATATATACCGTAGTGGTGGATTTCCCTTTACAAGTTAATATAGTAGATACATTTGAGAGAAACCCAAAAGATTAGAGAAAACATACTCAGAAGATTGTGACAAATTTAAATTTTGACTATAAA
Source organism: Poecilia mexicana (assembly GCF_051168715.1). Classification (NCBI taxonomy): domain Eukaryota; kingdom Metazoa; phylum Chordata; class Actinopteri; order Cyprinodontiformes; family Poeciliidae; genus Poecilia; species Poecilia mexicana. Next base: position 11,015,441 of record NW_028263376.1, on the reverse strand, counting down.
CTAATACTTTAAGCACAAGCTCAGCTTAATAAATATACTTTCATTTGAAACAAGACTCATGTGGTGATAACACTCACATGAGTTATTTAATGGAATCACCAAGAAAGGGGTATGTTAAAACCCTAGCCGTCTATCCATTCCAGTCGTTCCCAAACATTTCAGCTTCTTACCTATAAAATAAGTAGAAGACACCCAGAACCTGACAATTTTCTCAATACACAAGAATTTCTAATAAGTCAGTTCAACAGGGGTAAAACGATACCCTGGATGGCATAAATATAATTTACTTTTGTTTTTTGTTGTTTTGTTTAATTCTACAGAGGACCCGAAGGGGGGTTCTGAGAACTAAACCTGAAACTTTGGGAACTGGCGTGACGTCATATAACGAACAAACAGAAAGAAATGAGGTTAAGAAATTTCATCAATAAGTACATTTTGAGGACTTGCTACTACCTCTTTTACACAGCTGTAATTTCCCTATTGTAATAGCTTTCAAAATCAGTACATGATAAGGCCAGTTCTTTGAATACTGTAAAGGAGTACTTGAGCAAAGATCTTATTGTTCCTAAACAATCTGAAGGAAATTATTTTAGAAAACTCTTAGAATAGAGTAAATACAGCCCCTACAACTGCTTTCATCACTTTTTAATAGATTTTTGGAGCATCGGCTCAGCTTCAGTGATTTTACCTGGCTCTGGAGTGCTTGTTGTTGATACAGGGACAGCCTGGCCTTGGTGTGCTCATCTGTGGTTGGGCTGAGGGACTTGGGGTCCGACATGGACCTATGGGTGCTCTTGATGGGTCGGGGCACAGATGGGTGTCGCTGGGGGGATTCGGCTGTGTAAGACTTCTGCTGAGGTGTGACGTGGGCCTTGTTCAGTCTCTCGCTTGACAGGGAGGTCTCCAGCAGGCGGTGTGGGGACACTGGCGACACAGGAGAGTAGAGGACCTGTGGAGATTTCGGTGTGGTTTGTTGCTGCCGGATGAGGCTGGAGATGGACTCATTGTGAAGGTGGTTGTGAGGCTGATAGTTAATATCTAACGGGTCAGGACGACGTCGCTCAAATTTTGCTGCATTCGCTGCAATGTGTTGCTGCTGGCGCTGTTGGGCGTGAAGGTCAGCCGAACTGGACGGCCCTGTTCCGGTACCAGCAGAGGAAGAATATGGACTGACTGTAGTCGGCACTGTTAGCTGTGGAGCTACAACGCCCTGTGACTGCCCTTCTGAGTCAGTCTGGCAGGCGAGAGATTGTCCTTTTTGTGTGCGCTCTGGTCCAGAAATGTAGTGTACGATCTCTACTTTATTAGGGTCTGGTAATGTCACATGGATTGCCGGGGAGACTCTTCCTAGGTGCTCAGCTTCTGTCTGACAGGACACCTCCCTGATGGTCTGGACAGCGATGCTGGAGGAAACTATCTTGGATGTGTCAGCTTTGGTGTCTGTTGTTGAGGTGGTTGTCGAGGCAGTGCTGGTGCCAGCTGCTGTGGACTCGGCATGGCGGGAAAACCGGGAGCGTCTGCGGCGAACTGGATGCTCCGTTTCAGCCTTATCCTCATCGTCATCCGTCTGGACGGAGCAGTCAACGCTCCGACCACGCCTCCTGGTACGATGACGCATCATGTACCTGGTGGTGCAGGGAAAAAGCAGAACAGGGCGTGAAGAAAACAATCTGTAGATATTAAGGCCTGTGTAGATATTTATGTTAGATACAACTATTATACATTTAGGGGTTTTTGCTTGTAAACAAAATAAAATTTTATTTGCTGGTGCATAGTGAGGATTGGGATGTGGGAAGCACTGACTGTGCTATCCACAGACAGTCATTCTTATGCCATACCACCTACATACTCATAGCCAAGGAGGGTATCCCATTACTCACTTCAAAAAAAAAAGAAAAATATATTGTTACCTCTCTTCTCCATCTTCATCATCAGTCTGTACACAACTATCCACAATTCTGCGAGGGGAGCCATAGAAAATCACACCATCTCCATCAGAGGTGTCTCGGGTCAGCCTGCTCATGGAGCTATGTTTCCTCATACCAGCTCTGGCTTCCAGCTGTTCATCCTGACTCCTCAAACATATCTCTGAGGAAGAGTTGGGGAGAGAGCGCGAGCTCATCTGAGAGTCTATGTAGGGATGCAGTGGCTGTCCGGTCATATCCAGCTGTTGGCAAAAGCATATTGATTAGAACTACCAACAATCACCCATGACTGTAAAGTTTTTGAAAACGAACCTGTCGAATAGTGATCGTTTTGTTTTCTCATAAAAAGATTCCGAAAAATTAACGCAGCTTGCTAACAATATGTAAAGAAATGAAAGCAATGCTGAAGAGGACACTTGCAAAAATAGAGCCAAATTAAGAAGTTCAGCTCTGAATATCTATGACCAACAGGGAAATACTGAAATAGAATAATTCAAAAAGTTACAGGACGAGATTTATAAAGACAAAGTACACTTCTCAGTCATTCACAATGTCAGAATTAATAACATCTGATATACCGTACACTATATTGTAAAAAGGGTTGGATATTTCCTTCAAATCACTGAATTTAGGTGTGTCTACCAACTTCCATCATAACAGCACCTTGAAAAACAAACATTTGTGAAAGCATAGGTTGCTCTCAGGGTTAGAGTTACCATGGTAGGACGCTACCAGTGCATTATCTCCAGTCACCAGGTACAAGTGTTAGTAGTCTTAGAGCAAAAGGGTGGCGACACAGAGTGACAGCAACTCTACCATTTTGTGTCAAAGAGTGAGGTCAAATTTTGCCTCAGCCTCTTAGTTTTTAGAAGAAGGAATTCTTAATACTTTAGTATACCATGACATTTTGAACAACTTTATGGCTCCAAATTTATGGGACCAGTTTTGGAATGACCCTTTCCTGTATCAACATGACTGTGTACCAGTGGTCCATAAAGACATGGAATAATTTCACCAACCTTTTTGACCTCAACTTGGCAGAACACATTTGGAATGAGCAAAGATGGAGAGACAATTTATCTGTGTCTGTTGTCACAAATACTGGTGAGAAATGCCATACGCACCAAGAACCATTGAAGGAAACAACACAAAAACCTCTGAAGAAGATTGAGTGCAACTTCATCCTTCACAAAATGTAAACAAAAATTGAGTCACATCAGATTTGAACAGTTGTAGGATTTCTCAATTGTCCTTGTCAAAAAGACCACTAGCCGTTTCTCCTGCTAGTGCTACGGCTTTTGGAGAAGCCTCCAGTCCTCTTGCATTCATAAATGCACTTAAACTGCACCAGTTTACTTCAACCGAACCAAAGCCTAGGTCTATAGGTAGGCAAGAGTTTGCCTTTATTGGTCCATATTAGAGTTTCATTGCATATTCAAACTTTCCTAAATTAACCAGCCTTTCTTGGCAATCGAACTATTGTTTCATTAGTGCGGACTAATCAGGGCTGGTGCGAATGCACCCTGAAGGTTTAAAACCATCTATCAAAGTTGTACAAATTCCTCACCTGCATGGTCTGAGCAGCAGTTTTCAGCCGCTTCTGCTCTTGTAGTTGTTGCTGGAGCTGCTGCTGCAAAGACTGTATCTGGTCGAGCTGGGATTTCTGCTGGGCCAACTGCTCTCGTTGGAGAACGAGTTGTTTCTCGCGCTCTTGCTGCTGCTGCTGCAACACCTAAACGCACATACAGATAAAACATGGACACGTTTGAAGAACAGTAACAGAGGAGACCAAAAAGTTACAAAACAAAAATAAAATAAAAGATGGTGAGGTGGTAACAATGAGAATAGATAGACAAACAAAAGAGAGATACAAAAAGCCATGATTTAGTTGTAATTAAGATAACTGGTTTTCAAAAATGCAAAGCAAGATTCTCAAAAGCAAATGTGACATGAAGCTCTTATGCTGATGGATTAGCTAAAGAATGGTTCCACGTTAGTCAGAGAACTGAAGCGCAACTGAAACAAAGTGCAGCATGTACTGGTAATTCTTACCAGTTTTGTAACAATGCTCATATTAAATATTTGAAGCATTTTCTGTGCAGCTCAAATGATTGGTGCAGGAGAAGGGATTAGGCTTTTGTTCCTATCGTATGTTATGAAATGCATATTAATCAAACATTCATTTTATAGTTCATTCTCATTCTCATTAGGGGGGCTTCACCTGTTTTACAGAGTTAACTTGAAAGAGTTTCAACTGCTTGTTCTAACAAAAAGAAGAAAATGCTTATGTTAGCTC